>NC_079169.1:26485985-26693825 GCF_947568905.1 Ostrea edulis
ACTTGGTGTACACCTGGATCAATTTATCTTGTATGATTCTCATAATATTCTTTTATAATTCCAATGTTATTTATTACATTTGTTTTGATTGGACAAAAAGAAAGCTGAACAAGAATTTATACATCAATAAATCCGAAAACGTGATGTATTGATACACGCCTGAAAACAAATAACATAATGCGGGGAAACTATTCAAATTTTTGCAATTGTTAATAAAGTGAATCAATTGGAATAATAAGAATCAAACATTCTTTTTGAAGAATTTATCGATGTGCAAACTCCGGACATTTTACTCACAAACTTAACATAAAAGTGCTTCGCACTTTTATTCAGTTTGTGAGCAAAATGTCTGGAGTTTACACATCGATAAATTCTTCAAAAAGAATGTTTAATCCTATATCAATTTAAGTCCATTGTTTTGATTGCATGTCATGTCAATTTCCAACTGCTGGACTTTGATTATGCTTGGCAGATTGCAGTACTCTGCACTGTGGTCAGAAATAGGTCAAAGAGGTCTTTTGTTTATGATTGATTGATTGATTGTATCTTGCTTAACGTCTCTCGAGAATTTTTCACTCGTCACCAAGACCGGTGAAGGGCTTCAAATTTAGGCCTGTGCTTGATGCTAATGGCCTTTGAGCAGTGAGGGTTCTTTAGCATGCCACACCTACTGCGACATGGGACATCCGTTTTTAAGGTCATCTCTGAGAACCCATGACATTCACACCTGATGCCGAGCGTTTGGCAATGGAACTGGCACTACCTGTTCTAATGACTTAGGTCTGTTGCAGCCAGGATTCAAACCCCTGCAGTGCGAATGCTCTAACCACTAGGCCGCAGCGGCAGTTTCTTTTGTTTATGAAAAACAAAGTCATAATTGTCATTGTTAATTGACATCTTAATTCTTAGATTTGATTTTATTTCAAATGAATGTCGAATGAAATGTACTAAAAGTTGGACAAAATAATAGCAGTCTTTAAGATATTTTGTCACTGTAGGCTGTATATATAATAGACATCATAATTATGAGGATAAAAAGGTCAATTTCCGAGAAAGCATCTTTTATGACTTTGAAACCATTTTTAAAATGTTATTCTTCAAACGCTATGTTGGAATAATTCATGAAAAATCAATGATCACTTTAATTGTAAGTTGATTGTGTCGAGATACATAACCGAATTTTCTCCAATCTTTACTCATCACAAATGCAACGTATTGTATGATTAGAAATGATGAAATATTTAAAGGTCTCAACAAGAATCAAATTATGGAATTCCTGTACACATTTTGCATATTATACTTTTATAGATGGTATAAACCATTTTCTGATTGATATTCTGTACAAATTCTGTACATATTGACACCACGTCTGGATCCAGCATATTTCATACCAAAAAAATTGATATTTTTCAAGACACATTGAAACGAGTCTATAATCTTTAAAATGAAATATCATTACACTTTTACCAAAGTGTTAAAAAAAACCTGTAATATTTTCAGGGGCTTTAACACAACCCTTGCAGACAGTACAAACTCTGTTCCTGTGGCAAGTACTGGAGCCATAGGTGTAAGTATCAGTCTTTTGTTGGAGGAGGGTTACCTTGGTATAGAAACCGTAAAACATTCATATACGCAATGTTGTCATAGGACTATACATGTATATGGTTAAGGTCTATGGTAATTCGGCCCCTTGAATTTACACCTTTAAAATGAAGTTTACTTTTCTTTGATAAAATGCATGCTAAACTTTCTTATATTTATGCTATCTTTAGAAAATGTTTTGTTTTACTTTTTCTGAATAATTGAAATTTCAATTTAAAAAGTGCATGTTATTCATTTCATTTTCTTTTCTATAAATATACAGCTAGGTTTTTTTATTTTAATATAATCATTTATATTTACATCTCCAATGTTTTTGCTTTTGCTGTCTTTACGAATTGTTCTCATGAACACACTTCAGGTGTAAACAATGTATATATCAATACAGAACTACTTGATGAATATAAGTACATCTATTTCAACGGGAGATAATTCTGACAAAAATGAAAATGTAAATGTATAAGAAATAAATTTCACTTTTGAAAGTACATGACGGTATGACCTGCAATCCTTTATGTTGACATTTTTTTCACGAACCACTAACGCATATCATGAAGTGTGCTGGCATGAAGCACTAACACATATCATGAAGTGTGCTAGCTGGCATGAAGCATCAGAATTCATACGCTCAAATGAAATTTATTTCTTAAGTAAACTAAACTTATAAAAGTTTAATGTGGTTGAATTTCATAGCAATTAAATTATGTTCTCCAACAAACTTACAAATTGGTATATTGGATTTTTACATACATTTAGCTGCCTGTCTGTATAAAGAGGTGGTTTCCATAGTTTCAGACTTGAAGGCAAAGGTCTTTCATCTTGTGTACAATTGAAAGTGTAAGCAACAGAATTTATTGTGTAAAGATTTTGGTTACTATTAGTGTGAAAGGTCTCTTGTGTAATGATTATATACCGTAGCTGCATTTTTTCTACAGTCAATAATCAGCTGGAATTATCTCTGTCAAAACTCCATTTTTCCACTAATGAGCCACTGCTCACTCGTTGTTCTCCCGTGCTGTCTGTTCTATTCATTAAATCTACCCTAATTTTCTTCAATGATATCTGTAAGGCCTAGCTCCATCAAACCTAGTCTGCTGATGAATCGTGGAGTGTGCAAACCTAGATGTACGTCATATACATGTATACATGTAGTTCCAGAAGGGTGTATCATGTACCTTAGAAATGTGCTTTATTAAAAAGGGATACTTTTAAAATCTTCTCAAGAACCACAAAAGTACTATTTGTCATGCATGTTTATGTAGAGTAGATTCTAGTTTCTGTATTCAATGATTCCTGGCCATAGGGTGTCGAATAATACAGACTGAAAGTTTTACACTAGTCATGCCCCAACTTTGAAATATTCATCTTAAATATGAATGACGAGACTCAGGTGAGCAATATACACCATAGTTATTTGTTTGTTTTCTTCTAACAGGGAAAGCATTTTGGTTTGACTAATGGTCTAGCAGTGAAAGTCCCAGGTAAGGATTTCGGTGTCTCTCTAGCAGTCTCGATCTCTCTCAAATTTCTGAATTCTATATCCAGAACTATATGGCATGACTGTTGCTGATATTGACTTCATTATTAAAATCAAGTGTCACTGTATCCTTAGAATATTGTACATCCTTTTACAGATCCACCAGTTGCTATAGCAACAGAAGTGTCAGTGCCAAGTGATGTCACTGCGACATTAACAAGTCATGTAACCACACGGAAAAATGGCTTAACAGTTCCTAGTCAGTCAACATCCACAGGTCGGTACATATGTGAAAGATGAGCATTTTTTTTTTGGCATCGGTATTTTTTTAGGTATCACAGATTAATATTTCACCCCATTAGAAACTCTCACCTGACAGATAATGGTATGTGATGTTTACTAAATGCTATACATAGGAAGGTCAAAGGTTATAGTAATACTGTACAATGTAAGGTCAAATTCATAGTAATATAATGTACATTCACTCAATCTTTTCGTATATTTCTTTTGAAATTGGTATTGCTTTCATTATTGACAATGAATACACGTTTGTTGCAAACTAGTTCGATCTGGTTTTTTAATACCATCTGTCAGCGTAAATCATTAACAAAAAGGGAGTATTGTCAATGTCAAAGGGTGGATTGGCTGTTCCATTTAACGTAACGAATGGGTCAAACATATGTTATAGGTAAAAAAAATTTAAAAAGTCCACTTTAAATTTTTAAAGAAATACATAAAAATATTGATATAAACAATAAAATGTCTTTCTTTGTTGTTTTATCGAGTGATGAAGGTAGCAGTCATTGTTGAAAAAATTTATTTTTTCTGCAATGCTTGCTACCAAATAAGCATTTTATTGTTTAGATAATGTACATATGAAGATTCAAGGTCAAATTCATAGTAATATAATGTACGTAGAAAGATTCAAGGTCAGATTCATAGTATTTTATGTATGTAGAAAGATTCAAGGTCAAATTCATAGTAATGAATGTATAATGTACGTAGAAAGATTCAAGGTCAAGTTCATAGTAATATAATTTACGTAGAAAGATTCAAGGTCATATTCATAGGAATATAATGTATGTAGAAAGATTCAAGGTCAAATTCATAGTAATATAATGTACGTAGAAAGACTCAAGGTCATGATCAGTACTAATGTAGGCAGCTACATTAAGGTTACCCCAATTCTGTAAAGTTAGTTTTAAAAATGGACACTTCATCTTCTGTTATTATGTTGCCAATCTTCATGCCACTATGCAGATGTGAATGAGTTAGACAAAGTTAGGAATATTTGATATCCCAGAGAGGATCTAACTTTTTAGTAGCACATGATGGAAGCATTTCACTTTTGGCACATGATCGTATCAGTCACATGATCATGATTGTATCAGTCACATGATTGTATCAGTCACATGATTTGATATTTTGTGCATTCTGAAGTTCTTGGTAATAATTTTAGTGCTTTGGCACATGTACAAGAGGCTATGACATTGAAAGTGGTAAAGCATTATTAGATTTGCTTGAAAACTGTTCAGGCTAAAAATATCAAACATCATGAAATTTGGGGGTATTTTTCAAGCATCTCATTGCACTAATAAATCATACCTTTGTGTAGATACCTGGTGCGTGTTTCCTTTGCTGGTTTCACACTAAATATCAGTGACATCTATGTACATTCAAGGTCACATTATAGTACATGTATCAGAATTACCAGTGCCTATAATGAATTTGGTAGTAGAAACATAAAAATATCAAAGTGAACACAAGACAAACATTTGACAAGCAGATTTATATACATTAGATACAGCTTTTATAGCGGTATAAAGAACAGCAAAATATTGGGACATTTTCCTCATGTTACATGCTGCTATAGACTTGAATGACATGACATATTGTCTCTTTGTGACATCATTTCCTGTACAGCACAGTGATTTTTATCAGACAACCTTACCTAAGCTGTATTCATCAAGAGATCTACTCCATTCTGTAAACGCTCTGTTATACTTTTGTGATAGTGAATTGGCATAAATGAAATATGAATAGATTTGTAAGACAATGAGAGGTGTTTTCCTTTTCTATATGGATTTAATGTAGAGTGTCCACTACGTTCTTCATTATTTTGTAGTGGGGTCTGTAGCTAGCACATCATCAGGTGCCACTCTGATTGAAGGAGTCATTGCTGAGCAAGAATCAACAGACAATGAGACTGGACAGAGCAGCGACCAAGGAAACGACGAAGCAGCCATGTCAATCATCATGAGTTTGTTGGAAGCAGATGCAGGTCTGGGAGGCCCTATTGACTTTAATGATCTCCCTTGGCCATTATAGTGATACAGAATGTTAGAAAAGGAGACTGGAGATTGAGACATAATTGAATTACTTCCCCTGGAGGGAGTTTCAATGATTGTTTTATTAGAATATTGTTAATTGGTGAAAGAATGATCGGCGATGGCCACTGCTGTGGTGTGCTTGTTTAGCTGACGTGTGATGGAGGTCTTCAGTACAGGCCTCTCAGTGCTCCGGTGAAATACAGCAATCCAAGGAGAATCCAGTCTCTCCCCTGAATGGTCACCTTGGACATGGAAAAAATATCACAAGTTCATATCACATGAGGAGTAGTCAGGATGAGAAATCTGTGGTGTTAAATTTGTGACAACATGTGACAGAGTGCCTTGTTGTGTCAGTAGTCATCATGTAAGTTAAATGGCATTAAATTTGTGACTACTTGTGTGAGAGAGTGCCATATGAGAGAGTGTCGTGTAAGAGAGAGAGTGTGTGTCATGTAAGAGAGTGACCATGTAAGAGAGGGTACCATGTGAGAGAGAGTACCATGTGAGAGAGAGTGTACCATATGGGCGAATGTCATTTGAGAAAGATAGTGTTTTGTTATCAATATGGTGAGTCAGTGGCATATAATCTGTGATTACATATATAGTGCTAATGAGAGAGTTTTGCATCTTGTTGGTAGCTTTTTAACTACACCAAGGATGAGTACTTAATCGTAAACAGTTCATAGTACCTTGTTATCCCACAGAGAGCTCATTCACGTGTATCCATCAAAAGAAAAAGTGAAAGTTCAGATATCTTAGATTACTGGACATCTGGTGTATTATCGATATCAGTCCCAAAACATGGGGGATAAAAGGTGTTCCATGTTGTGATCTTTGTAGATGTCTTATTATAAATAGTATCTGTGTAAGCCCCAATACATTGGGTTCTCACAACGTTATACCAGATTTTCATGCTATATGTTGTGATACAGTAGGGCATACCTGAGGCAGGTGACATACACATACCTGTGACAGGTAATATTATTTCAACAAGTTAACATCCGTTTCTTACAAGTGCTTCTTCTGAAAGCCTTGGTGCATGAAGTAATACTATGTTACTGTGCCCTGTATTGCATTGTCAGATATGCGAAAACATATTGCTATCCTTCCAGGTAGATATTAAGAATATTTGAAAGATTCTTTAAAAACAAATTATTAAGAAGTTAATTGGAAATTCTCCCCTCCATCTTACAACAGTGAGCTTTGGGTGTCAATTTTTTTAGTCATAAGGTCTGTGGAGAACACGATTGAGTTGATGTAGAAGTGAATTGTTGTATGTGCTAGAGGTAGGGATGTAGTGCAAGGTTCTGATGCCCATCCCCACGTTAATTAGGTTTCACAGTTCAATGTTGACACCTTGTAAAGTGCTTGTTTAATTATGGTGGGGGTACAAATTATTGCGAAGGATCCATAATCTACAGAAAGGGTAATTTCGTTTCGTTTCCCGAAGTGCTAACTCTTTTGACGTACCTTTTGAAAAAGAGCGGAAATTTTATACCCACCAAATTAACTTGCTTGATACTGAGGTGTTTTTTCACATCTCTCTTCAAATGAGTACTGCATATTCATATTTCCATTTCTATCTTTATAAATATGCATATTTTGATCAAAGAAATCCCAGATTTTGTAAGAATTTTTTATATAATGTTGGAAAAACAGTTATCTGTGTAAAGTTTTGCTCAATTTCATCCCTGTGTTTTACAATAATTGTAATTTTTGTTAATTTCACCCAAACAAATTGGTGCTTCTTATGTTATTGTTTCAAATTTTTGTATGCAAATCAAAGTAAAAATAAGTATAGTTCTGTCTACTGAAATGGTGTTGACTTTTATGCAAAGTTTTTCATTGTGTATGCCATGAGTGTGAGGACCTGAACATGTGTGTGGTATCAGTGCATGACACTGCCTCTGTTTATTGTGACGCGAGGACCTGAACATGTGTGTGGTATCAGTGCATGACACTGCCTCTGTTTATTGTGACGCGAGGACCTGAACATGTGTGTGGTATCAGTGCATGACACTGCCTCTGTTTATTGTGACGCGAGGACCTGAACATGTGTGTGGTATCAGTGCATGACACTGCCTCTGTTTATTGTGACGTGAGGACCTGAACGTGTGTGTGGTATCAGTGCATGACACTGCCTCTGTTTATTGTGACGTGAGGACCTGAACATGTGTGTGGTATCAGTGCATGACACTGCCTCTGTTTATTGTGAAGTGTATTTGCTGTGATAATCGGATCAGCACTTTTTCACTCTGTGTGTAAAACTCTCAATCTACTTTTCCTATTGTATTTCAAAGTTGTCACAGTTTGTTAATGAAGGAATGTGAGAATTTTAACAGTACAAGGTCCTGTTGCATAAAAGTTTGTTAAGTTTAACTTCAGTTAAGTTCAAGATAACGCTAAGTAAATGTTGGAGTTAATGGCAAGTAACTGTCAGTTAAAGTTAACTAACCATCGTGCAACTGGGTCCAGTTTTAGTATAATTCATGAACTTCTATGTATGATCTCAGGATTACTTGTATTAGTTCCTGAATACTGGGGAAAATACTCTGCATGTTCTGTAAGAAAAAAATCTAAATGTACTCTTAAAAATTGGATGATAATAGAGTGTAAGAAAACTGGCATTTTCTGAAATTATACACTGCCATAAGAAATGGTTGGAGTAAATAGTGTATGTTGTCTCATAAGAGTGGGTTTTTGTTGTGAAGTATTAAGATTCTGTCAATACAAGATTACTATTATAATACGAGATTATTTAAAAATCCCTATGAAAGTCAAACAAACTAGTCCGTATAATAATACACATTGTCAACAAATTTGTTATAGTCCTAGAATGTACTGATAAAAGAACTTTTAAACTATCCATAGTAATTAGACCAAATTAAAAATTGCTTTCTATTTGGAGTTATGTCATAATGATTCTCCATCTCTCCTTAGAGATGATGCTTAGGCCCGTCATACAGTCTTCCATGTACAAACTGATGGCATGCAACTTTGAAGCCTACCATTGGTAATCCGGTTCATTCCTGTACGCCATGGATTTTCTGACAATCGTGTGACTATGCGAAAAATTGAAATATCTAGTCAGATTACAGGTTATTGGGGTTTTTTTATGCTAGATTATTACAATTTACTATAATGTTTTATATCGGAGATGAATTTACATATGGCTGCATCTAAGGTGCCAAACTAAATGCCCTTAATATTTTGGGTAAGTAGACACACAGTATTTTCCTCTGTAAATGCAATCTTTTACTATTTAAATATCTACTAAGAAAAACAATGAATGTAAACTGTCTTCTGATCACTACGACAGAATGGACGTCTGATGTATTCAAGAAATAATTATTAAGACTGACAAATATTGACAAGCTTGAGAGTTGTTTCTGTATAAAGATTAAGATTACATCAGTTATATTCTGAAATGAATTTCCTTAGAAGATGGCTTTAAAACATGAATAACTAACGTGAAAGATGTCTCCCTCGTTTCAGATTGCCAAGTTAACGCATTGGTGTAGAGGTTTAATGATTAGCTTTAAAGTGAGAGTTTGTAAGAGATATACTTCTGAATGTGTAGTGGGCCTAGGTCGATGTGCAGATTAAAAATGGAGAAGAGTCTGTAGATTTAAAAAGCTTTACTTAAAAGTCTGGAATATGTACATTGTGTAGATACATGTAGTTGTATTGAAAGATTAATTTGTATTTTAGTCATACAGTATTACAATATATGATATATGTGTCATTGAGTGATACGGTATGATGATATGTGTGTCATTGAGTGACACGGTATGATGATATGTGTGTCATTGAGTGATACGGTATGATGACATGCGTGTCATTGAGTGACACGGTATGATATGTGTGTCATTGAGTGGCACGGTATGATGATATGTGTGTCATTGAGTGATATGGAATGATGATATGTGTGTCATTGAGTGATACGGTATGATGATATGTGTGTCATTGAGTGACACGGTATGATATGTGTGTCATTGAGTGATACAGTATGATATATGTGTCATTGAGTGATATAATATATGATATGTGTGTCATTGAGTGATATAATATATGATATGTGTGTCATTGAGTGATACAGTATGATGATATATGATTAAAAGTGCTCACCTTTGTCTTGTTAATATTTTGGTTGTGTTTAGTGTAATGAATCTATCAGATATATACATGTATATTATATACACTGTTAAATCACATGTGAAATACTGGATTAAATTCTATTTATATTGTTTGTTTTTCCTTATTTGATATGTAGTTTAAATTCAATACCTGTACATGTGTCAGCGCTTCGCACAAGTTACGTCCCTTGTCCACCATTCTTATTTTCTTGGCCTATGCAATTTTCTGATCTATTCCTTTGACACTTTTTTTTATCAATTGCAATCAACTACAATAATGCCCCATTGTGTTTCAACCCATAAACTTGTATAAAAACTTAATAATTAACTATCGAGGCAGACCACTGGCAAACATGTTGATGTTTCGATTGTAACCGGAAGGGAGAAAATGCAACGGACCAGACCGGGATTCGAACCCGGGCCCCCTGAATCTCTAGTCAGGTGCTCTACCAACTGAGCTATCTGGCCACCGGCGATCAAACCCGGGTGACCGCTACACGATTAAAGACAGCATTTCGCAAATTCGATGATCGTTCTAACGATCTGGTTTGCTTATACAACCTATCAGTGCTGTCACGAATTGTTTTATACCGATTGTAAGGCCGTTCTTGGCACAATGATTTTGCGAAATGCTGATTTTAAAAGAGACTGTTGAAACTCCTGTAACATGAACTTGTTTGTCAGTAGCCCGTCTCGATTGAAATCGACACTTCGCCGAAGTTATGCCCCTTGCGAGGTCAGCAAAAGGTCAATCGTTGTTAACAATGGTTATTAAACTAGTCTGACAGCATTTGACCTAATGATAGGCAAAGTAGATCGTTATAAAGACCATAAAATTTGCAATATGCTGACTTTAAACGAGACTGTTGAAACCCTTGCACCATCAACTTGTTTGTCAGTACCCTGTCTCGATTTAAAACTTGACCACACGCAGAACAAGCTCTTGCATATAAAATCATTGGAGATAAATGAATACCATATGCAGGTGATAATGGAATATTGCTACATAAATATGGGAAGTTGACGATGAGGAAGCTGAAATCATCCCGTTTATCATAAAGTTGAGTTGTTAGTTTGCCGTTAATATCTATTTCCAATAAAATATCAAAGAATGAAGCAGAAGTGGATGACTCTGTGGTGTCTTATTTCGGGTTCACAGGGATATATCGAATCGACATATGAATGAAGATTATTTTTGTCAATAGATAAAACATCGTCGATATATTATTGTATGATCTCCCTTGGTGCAACATGCCTTTCATCTGCTTTATAGAACTTGTCTGGTTTTCATTGTCGTTCCTTTAGAAAAGCTACGTGATCTCGAGCTACCCGTGAATCGGATAGTTTTGGAATTGATCACATCAGATGGAAAGACCAGGATCATGACAATTGGAATAAACAACATCCTGTAAAAACCTGTTTTGGAAACCCGTAAGAATCCGGGTTAGAATAGGTCCTCAGTCGGCCATCCTCCATTCTGGAAACGTGGCCTAGCCAGCAGAGGCGGCGCTGACTCAGGAGGGTGTAGATGGTGGGCAGACCAGCGCGCTCCAGCATGTCAGTGTTGGGGATTCTCTCCTGCCATCTGACCCCGAGTATGCGTCTTAGACATCGCAAATGAAAGCTGTTCCGTCGCTTTTCCTGGGCGGCGTATGGTTTTCGCTGGAATAGAGGAGTGTGGACAAGATACAGGCTCTGTACACCGGCATCTTAGTATTCACCGTCATGTTGTTGTCCCACACTCTCTTGTGTAGCTTTGACATCACTGCGGCTGCTTTGGCGATCCTGGAGTTGATCTCTGACTCAAGAGAGAGGTTTATGCTGATAGTGAACCCCAAGTACTGAAATCTGTCAACTATTTTGGCCTTTATCTTGGCTCGTAGCCTGGCCAGGTTGTACAACCTGCCGTCGGACTGCGTGTGCAGGTATACTTCATCCTCGTTCCCTTTGAAGGCACGAGTCGGGAGCATCGAGAAGAAGATCCCGAAGAAGGTTGGGACTAGTACACAGCCCTGCTTGACTCCACTGTTTACTGGGGACGGGTCTGATGCTGAACCGTTGTAGCTCGATGTACTGAGCATGTTGGTGTATAAGGACACAATGATGGAGTGCAGCTTCGGGGGACAGCCAATCTTCTTCAGGAGTTGTAAGAGGCCACTTCTGCTGATGAGGTCAAACGCCATCGTCAGATCTATGAAGGCAAGGAAAAGCGGTTCGCTTTGCTCTTGGCACTTCTCCTGCAGCTGTCTCACACAGAAGATCAAGTCGATGGATCTCCTTGCTCTGAATTGACAATGAGATTCAGGATAAACTCGTGCCGCTAGGAACTGCAGTCGGGCTAAAATGATTATTGCAAAGACTTTGCCGAGAATGCTCAACAGGGGAAATGCCCTGGTAGCTGTTGCAGTCGCTACGGTCGCCTTTGTTTGTGTAGAGTCACTATCTTGGTGCCACGCATGTGTCGTGGTACGGAACTCTCTCTAGCACAGGCAGAATAGTTCGTGCAGGTTCTCGATCAGTTCTTTCCCCGTCTTAATCACCTCTGGGGACAAGCCATCTTTGCCAGGGGCTTTGCCGACGGCGAGAGACAGTCGATGGCCTTGTCGAGTTCCTTTTTTGTTGGCTCCTCGTCCAGTTTGTCTGGAACGGGAAGCTGGGAACGCTGCGCCGGTCACGACGTTCTGCGTGGAGTAGAGCTCAAGGTAGTGCTCTACCCACTGCTCCATCTGCTTCTTTTTGTCGGTGATATTCTCGCCTGGCTTGGTCTTCAACGGACACTCTTCACGGTGGACGGCCCCGTGGCTTGTTTGATGTTTGTTGCCCTGGTCTGTGTCGGCCTGTATCCTCTGACTTATCTTGAGCCAGTAGTCATTAGCGCAGCTGGCATTTGCTGCGGGCAACCCTGAGTGCTTTTCTTGTGGCCTGGCACGGGTTGTTCTCATATACTAGGTGCGCAGCTTGACGTCCACTGCAGGTTCCATCTTCACCCAAATCTCAACAAACCAGTTCTCGCCCCGATGCTTCTTCCCAAGGGCATCTAGCCCGGATTGGTATAGGGTTGTACGCACTTGCTTCTACTTTGCGTCGGCAGTGGTGCATGGCATCTCGACTTTCCCCCCAGTAACTTTCTTGGAGTTTCACGTAGTCTCTGGGAAATGGAACTGCATGAGACTCGGCTAGCGTTGATGCGTGGGAGGCTCTTGGTTTTGGTGTGGTGCATTTTGCGTGGGATGGGGTGGATCTTGGAGCGTGTCGCAGTCAGCACTGTGCATGCTTCTGGTATTCTTCACGTTTTCCAGATCCCCCTGGTCAGTATCATGTCGAGATGATGTCAATGCTTGGATCTTGGATGGCGCCATGACACTTTGTGTCTATCTTTGTGCTGGAAGGTGTTCGTCACAGACATGTTGTTATAGGAGCACAGCTCAAGAAGCCTCTGACCGTTGTCATTCATCTTCCCAATCCCATGACGTCCGATGACTAAGGGCCATACTTCAAAGTGCGCACCAACTCTTGCGTTGAAGTCTCCCATGATGAAGAGTGCTTCTTTGTTGGGTATGGTACGGACGATAGTCAAAGGCATCATAAAAAATGCACGAGAGTATGAACAAGTATACCAGCGTGAATCGTCCCAGTTTATACCCTCATGTATTTTCAAAAATGAAATTTATTTTTTAAATGAATATGTTCATTTCATGAACACAGAAACAGCATGCAGTCAACTGACTCGACTCCATTGCCGCAGCGTCTGATTATTCAAATATAAAAACAATAGAAAATTATAGATGTGTACATACATGTATATGCTTTAATTAAGACACAAATAATACCTGAAATCGTTTCTGTAACCATCAATAAAAGACATGACAAACTTTTGAATTATGAGGTACTACTCCAACAAAAGACTGATACTTACACCTATGGCTCCAATATTTGCCACAGAAACGGAGTTTGTACTGTCTATGAGGGTTGTGTTAAAGTGAACACTTTGGTAAAACTGTAATTATCTTTTATTTTGAATAATTTGCTGGATCCAGATTTACTGTCAATGTGTAGATGGACATGCTTGAGATATATGGGTTTTATGATTTTTATACATGAACTAAAACTTCCACATTCTATATACAAAGAGAGATAAGCCTCATAGGAAGAATGAATAACCCATCACTCTACATGGAAAAATAACTACTGATCAGTAAAACAGATTACTCTCAATGGCTTTCGGAGAACTCGATTTCTCGAAGTAATTTCCCGGTTTCGATACCCCACCCCAACCCTCTTGTAGATAGGCAATTATTTTTTCGTTTTCTCAAACTCCCGATTTTTCGAAACTTTTAAGAGATCAGTTTAGGCATTTAAATATGCTACTGTTTTGTAATTTGCATTTTCATTGGCTAATGCACTGACGTTTGAAGTAAATAAATCAATCATTTAAATTTGTTAGATTGATGATGATGCAACAAATTTGAGTGGATGAAATTATTTTAATGTATTATAATGTCAAGCTATTTTTTGAAAGTCACGTAACATCATATGATTAATTTCTACCGTATTGATCGAAATAAAGTGTGTTATTTATGGATCTAAAACTAACCAGTAGGGGAAGTAACTGAAGAGAAATGACTCCATTTCCTTCAGTTGATCAGAATACCAACCAATATATGGATTTAAATTCATGCATTAATGAGCTGATTCGATATGCAAGAGCTTGTTCTACGTATAGCCAGTTTTTAAATCGAGGTAAGCTACTGACCAGGGCCGTAAATTAACCTTCAATTTGGAGGAGGCAGGGAAATAGGCGGGGGTCTGGGGGCCGCCCAGGCCCCCAGACGCTGAGCACATTTTGTGCACACTGAACACGTTTCGTGCAAAATCCTTGATTCTAGGGCCTTCTAAGATGTTACTTGACTAACTCATTCTAAAAGAAAGATTTGGAATGCTTTTTAAGGGAGGTATCATGTTCTTAGTTATTGGAAACAACATAAATTCTAATGAACTTTAAATTTTATTTTATTTTTGGCTCAAAAGTTGGAGGAGGCAGCTGCCTCCTCCGCCTCCATGTAATTTACGGCCCTGCTGACAAACAAGTTGATGGTACAGGGGTTTCAACAGTCTCGATTGAAGTCAGCATTTCGCAAATTCTATGGTCGTTATAACGATTTAGTTCGTCAATACAACCTATCATTGGGTCAAATGCTGTCTGACGTGTTTCATACCGATTGTTAAGCCGTTCTTGGCACACTGATTTTGACTGCGGATAACTCCGTTTACCTGAACAGGATATAGGGCTCACGGTGGGTGTGACCAGTCGACAGGGGATGCTTACTCCTCCTAGGCACCTGATCCCACCTCTGGTATGTCCAGGGGTCCGTTTTTGCCCAACTATCTATTTTGTATTGCTTGTAGGAGTTATGAGATTGGTCACTGTTCGTTATCTTCACCTTTCACGAATACTTAAGATAAGCAACACTCGATCGTAACTTCTCGGATATTTCTGTGAACGATATAAAATCATTTATCGTTCACGGAAATGGACGAGTAGTTACGAATGGAAAAGCGAAGAGATCTCTTTGTAGGTCTTTCTTATTGTACTTAGTTTAATGTCCTGTTAGTCAGAACTACAAGCTCACTCCTAAGTGTATGAGTCACGTGATTTACTCTTCAGCAGCTGAAAAGTGATGGAAATTACCAATAATGCTTCGGGGAAAATGTCGTCGTCACTGCGGTATACTTCACTGACAACCCGGTAATTAAAATAAATGAATTGTTTGGAAAGTACCACAAACGTTTTTAACTCTAGACAAGCTTTCTCCTACCTTCGTACGGTTTGTTATTGCTTGGTTTGAAAGGGAAAACACCCATCGCAGCATAAAACGTAATGAATTAATGGCATATAAAATGAAGATGCGTTCATGCGAGTATTTTTGTGTAGTAGGTGGGCGAAGTATGATGCGTCGGCATTTCTCAATTTACCGCATTCCTGCAGTCGCTGGTATTCGAAATAGGCCTTTACACAATTGATAGGAAGTAGTATTTTGAAGTCCTTTATGACTATTTAATATACAGATATCAGTGTTATATCGGTGTGTTCGTTTTGTGTCCCATTTTCACGATTATCTAGATATTTTTCCCACCGGTGCTTATGGACAGCATTTCCGGTATCCCCCTTCTTGTATTTTTAAATGTTCAATTCCTTGGGTATTTCGGACGTATTTTTGATCAAATATGTAACTTCAAAGTTTATCTATTTTAATGGAATACACAAATCTCGCATATAAACCGTTTTTAAAAAATGTCATATCACCGATCTTAATATATTATGATCGGACGACTCTGTGGTGTCTTTTTTTTCCTGAGTTCACAGGGATATATTCAGAATGAAAATTATTATTGTTAATACATGTAGATAAACGTCGTCGATATATTTAAATGTCGCATTGAAGAGATTTTTTTTCTCATATAGAAGTTTTTGAATAAATTCTGCTTCATGGGAATATGAAAACACGTCAGCTAACAAAGGAGCATAATTCGTGCCCATGGGAATTCCAACAGACTGTTGGAAAACTTGATCACCAGAGACTACGAAGTTGAGGAACTCCAGCATATTTTTAATTTCAACTTCAGAGTACTTGTGCGTGGAATCAGAGTGGTGTTTAACAAAATAATTTTTTGGATGACTGATCACTAGACATGAATATTTCCGTTTTCCATTTTTGTCTATGATGTCTAAAAAATCTAGTCCTAATTTATCGTGAGGAATTGTTGTGTAAAGTGTTGAAAAATCATACGTTTTGATATTGTTGATTTGAGAAAGGCTTTGCGATTTCAAGTTCATTAAAAGTTCTTTAGAAAGTGTTTTAGAATCTACATTTGATTTACACCACTTCTAGCATATATAGTGGCACAGTGCGTTTGAAGTTTCTCCTTCACAGTTGTTAATATTTTCGTGAGGAGCAAAGAAAGAGGCTTGATAGAACACTTACTGGATCCAGCAATGTATCTTTGTTTGTAAGGGTTTTTATGAAGTTTAGGAATCCAGAATAGGTACGGTAACTCATATTCATCTGACCCATTGACTGGGAAATTAAATGTGTCTAAAACTTCGACATGGTTATGAAGAATTTCATCTTTTGAAAGGGTAGTTGGAGTATAAGTACGATTACCAAAAGTGTAATTAATGCCAACTTCGTTTGCAATACAGTTGTAATAATGAGCCTTACAAAGACAATGTTTTTACAAGCTTTGTCAGCTGAAACCAAAACATATTCTTCATGTTACCTATCGAATTCTTTTATCACTTCTGGTTTACTAAGCACAGAATGATAGATGGTACGTACTTTTCTTTTGATGTGTCTAATACGGGATAGTGATATTCCTTTTACACTTTTAATCCATTCTGACAATGTATCAAGTTCTTTTTCATATTTAGCCCATCATCTAGCATCTTTGACAGAATTCATAATAGATTGATCACTGTTCATTATCTTCGCCTTTCATTATAAAGGTGAAGTTCTGTCGTCAATTGAAAGACCAAGGTTCTCTGTATTTAGGACCTTTTAGAATAAGTGATTTGAGGTCCTCATTTTCAACTATATCAACATCACCAGTAATGACATATCCAGCTGGACTATAGTTGAAAGAAGACGAACAAGAAGTCATAGGTGAATTATGTATAAGATGGTCTATATCTAGGCACTGCAACGTTTGTTTATAATTGAAAAGTTTGGATGCAGTAGTAAAAGTATATCTGTAGGAAATATAGGATGTAGACTTGAACTTGAAATAAGTTGGAATACACGACTGAACCCTTTTAGGACGAAGAATGTTGCTTATGTTGACGGCATCTATTTCTTTGTTTGTAAATTTGAGCTTAAAGAACTGGCGGCATGATTCGGAAGGAATATCATCCATGAATCACGGTGGTTTAACGAACCTGTATTTGGCAACATACATACACAGTCTATATTCAGGTGTTGAAAATTCCAAGTATAGACTAGCTGTGGCTTCTTCAAATAACGTATGTGAAACTCTCAATTAAACAGAGTAAAGTTGATGTGGACGTAATTGTCTGTTGACACAAGGTAAAGGTGAATCAAGATGGAGTGGTCAGCGGAATTTTAATTAATTAATTTTAAAAAGTGCTTGTAAAGAAGTTGGATACCATCATAATGTATTTGAAATCTGTGCTCCGATATTCGTTGAAATGTAATGAGTTATATATGAGATTGATCACTGTTCGTTATCTTCACCTTGCATATATCTCTTGATAAAGACGCGAGTTTAGATTCAAATAACCACCAGTGGCGCAGCCTTTTCAATTTCTTATTGGCTTTGTATATTTTTAGATCCGACAGTATAAGAAAGTAGGGTGTTGTTGGATTTTCGTGCTTATATATAACTATTTATTTCCAACTGTACCGCAAATTCTTTGGTCGTTATAACGATCTATTTGCAAATACAACCTATCATTGGGTCAAATGCTGTCTGAAGTGTTTTATACCGATTGTTAGGCCGTTCTTGGCACACTGGTTCTGACTACGGATAACTCTTTTTACCTGATGAAGATATAGGGCTCGCGGCGGGTGTGACCGGTCGACAGGGGATGCTTACTCCTAGGCATTCGTTTATACAGTGATCAATCCTCCTATAAGGAATACACGGAGAGTTGGGTAAACACGGATCCCTGGATACACCAGAGGTGGGTTATGAACAGAGAAGATTATATATCAGAAGCAAACAGACAATTGTCAAATATGTTATTTTATAGAAAAAATTGATTTTGACCGAACAAATGACAATGCCAAATGTTATCATCGATACACTAGGGGGGAAAATGAAACGCAATGAAGAAATAAGTGAAGACATTTTCACTTGTCTCCCTCCCACTAACGACAGCAGACACGGACAATTCTACCTTCTACCAAAATACATAAAGAAGCAATTCCAGGGGCGGATCCAGGAATTGCGGTTACGGGGGCGCCACTTTATGAGGCAGACGGTCCAGAGTGAAGCCCTCGTGGGGGTCCAGGGGGCGAAACTCCTGGATTTTACAGATTTTATGGGGCTTGAAATATTTCTCCTATTTAGTCATTTGTACTATTTTCTATCATTTTTTAAAGGTGAAATTGATAAAATTACCCAAATGTTAAGGGTTTTTTTGGAAAAAATAAGTTCTCCCAATAAAGAGTTTCAAGAAATCAAAAGATTTTGTAATTTATTTCTCCGGGAGTGGAAGAAATTATTGCTTCTTTTATCATTTAGTACATTTTCCGAAACAAGATACCGCGATTTACCTTAAATTTAAAAATTTTAGGGGGGGGGGGGGGGCGGCTGCGCCCTCCTCTAAATCCGCCACTGAATTCCAGCCGTCCTATAAAAATATGCAGGCATCACCCAAATCTGTCTATTAAAAAGATACTAGACGCAGGGAACCAACAGCATTATCAAACATGATTGGATGAAAGTTTAGAAACTGATGAAACATTATTTACTTCCAAAGTAGAAATTAGCACGTGTACTTAAAAATTCTATTAGTTTCATTAAAAATACATTTAAATACGGGACATTTCGGAGGAACAGCCCCCGGAGCCCCCATCAAAGCGAAATGGGGACCTAAAAGCGACCAACAGACCCCTTGTCTCTCAGAATTTTCCACGTCCCTCTAAATTGAAATCCTATACCCGTTCATGCTTATAGGGCAATTATAAAATGTTGACCTACCCATAGGCACCTGAAGTATGGATATTACTACCCCCCCCCCCTTTTTTTTGATATTTTTTTTTGGTGGCAATAATTTCTCTGAAATGAGTGAATTCTCGGTCTATCTCATCCCTCTTTCGTTTCACGCTTTTTGTAAGCTTTAGAGACTGGCCTTCTACCGGTATAATTTATTTTCATACCCACCGTGTGGCCTGATTATTTTGATCAGGTAAACGGAGTAATCCATAGTCAAAATTAATGTGTAAAGAATGGCTTAACTATTGGTATGAAACAGCTAGACAGCATTCAACTAAACGACGGTTGTATTTATATCATCTTCAGACTCGTTTAAAGTCAGTATTTTGCAAAATCTATTGTCCATAGATTTTGCGAAATACTGACTTTAAACGAGTCTGTTGAAACCTCTGTACATAACATCGATTTTATGTCAGTAGCCTGCCTCGATTTACATTTTGATCATATGCAGAACATGCTCTTGCGTATCGAATGAGAGACATTAGGATCATATATGGAGGTGATAATGGAATATTGCTGCATAAATGTGGAAAGTTGACAGTGGAGGAGCTGAAGTCATACCGATTGTCATAAAGTTGAGTGTTTAGTTTGCCGTTATCATCTACGTTCAATAAAATATTCAATTACGAAACAGACATGGAAGACACTGTAATGTCTTTTAATTTGAATTCACTGGGATACATCGAATCGACATATTGAATAAAAATTAATAGATAAAACGTCATCGAATGCATGTTCAAAGTTGCGATTTTTGCCACAAACCGTGACACACTGGTACAAGATAATTACTATCAATGGATTGTGCATAATATCGAAGTGGGATTCCAATTCCCGTGTCAACTGTGATAGATGTTCGGAGTCAGAGAAGTTTTAAAATACTGTTTACAGTCCTTCCACATCCTCCGTATTCATCAGATTTGCCCACCTGCGACCTTATTCATCTACACAGTACATGGAAAGAGATGCCCTTGGATCTGTTGTATGTTTATATCTGAATTGTGCCCCATTAAAGAGCATGAACTGCGCCTCGAATTGATCGACTCAAAGTGTGTATTCCGTCAGATGGAGAGTACTTTAAATATTATTTTCGTTTTGGGTATCGTTTGCTTACAGGTGTACAATGCCGTGTGGGCGGTGTCACGTGATATGGTCATATAAATAGAAATACGCGTTGTATTAGGTCATTCTACAGCTCGTTTAGAATGGCGATTATGAAAACAATATGTATGTAAGGTTATCATGACGCACTCGTATTTCGTCATGGTGGTATAAGATTGTATGTTTACAAGTGAACGTTCTAACAAGCAGCATTCCAGATTGTGTTTGTTTTCTTTTTCTTCATATCAATAGAGAAAAATTTAATGAGTATAATTAATAATTTATAACCGGACAGGGGGGGTATGAGGAAGGACAGGTTAAGTTAAAATGATGTATAGGATAGACAATGTAAGTGATATTAGTTTTGCAATACCCCTGTGTACACTGAATCCCTAGTTTTGCAATACCCCTCGTGTACACTGAATCCCTAGTTTTGCAATACTCCTCGTGTACACTGAATCCCTAGTTTTGCAATACCCCTCGTGTACACTGAATCCCTAGTTTTGCAATACCCCTCGTGTACACTGAATCCCTAGTTTTGCAATACCCCTCGTGTACACTGAATCCCTAGTTTTGCAATACCCCTGTGTACACTGAATCCCTAGTTTTGCAATACCCCTCGTGTACACTGAATCCCTAGTTTTGCAATACCCCTCGTGTACACTGAATCCCTAGTTTTGCAATACCCCTCGTGTACACTGAATCCCTAGTTTTGCAATACCCCTCGTGTACACTGAATCCCTAGTTTTGCAACACCCCTCGTGTACACTGAATCCCTAGTTTTGCAACACCCCTCGTGTACACTGAATCCCTAGTTTTGCAACACCCCTCGTGTACACTGAATCCCTAGTTTTGCAACACCCCTCGTGTACACTGAATCCCTAGTTTTGCAATACCCCTCGTGTGCACTGAATCCCTAGTTTTGCAATACCCCTCGTGTACACTGAATCCCTAGTTTTGCAATACCCCTCGTGTACACTGAATCCCTAGTTTTGCAATACCCCTCGTGTACACTGAATCCCTAGTTTTGCAACACCCCTCGTGTACACTGAATCCCTAGTTTTGCAACACCCCTCGTGTACACTGAATCCCTAGTTTTGCAACACCCCTCGTGTACACTGAATCCCTAGTTTTGCAACACCCCTCGTGTACACTGAATCCCTAGTTTTGCAATACCCCTCGTGTGCACTGAATCCCTAGTTTTGCAATACCCCTCGTGTACACTGAATCCCTAGTTTTGCAATACCCCTCGTGTACACTGAATCCCTAGTTTTGCAATACCCCTCGTGTACACTGAATCCCTAGTTTTGCAATACCCCTCGTGTACACTGAATCCCTTTTGGCGGACATTGAATTTCTGTTAGTGGTTCCATCTTCTCGTCTGCCTGCCATAGAATCAGAAACTGCATAATGGTGTTTATGCTTGCTGTCGAAATATTGCCAATTCAGCAAACATTATAGATCGGATGGGAAGTTTGAACCTGTCAAGATTAGACCAAGTAGCGTTGTCTGTGTGATAATATTGATGTACATAGAATACATGCGTTTAAAGCCGATTTTAAACCTAAACTTAATCGTAAATAGCTTTAAATGCATTTATTCTATGGTATATATATATATATACACATTTGTATACATATATATCACCAAGTTCCAACACAACACCCGATATCTAGAGGTATCGGATCCACACCACACACACAATGTATATATTCCACATTTCCAAAATACTGATTATAACATACATGGCATTCCATATTAATTTATATAGTCCCTACCCACGGACCTTTTATTTGCAAGTGACAAATTTACATTAAGAGGATTATCACAGATGAAACAGTTGGAAATGTAAATATAAATGGATTTCGTTCACTTGAATCTAGACATTTTAAAGGGGAGGGGCTGAAATTGCCTACATGGATTAATTGAATTCATATGAAATCATAAAGCAATAGCATACCTTTGATTATTTGTTTAGTTTTCTCCACACTATGGCTTACCAATGAGTATTTCAAAATAATGTAAATCCCTTGAATAAAGAAGACGAAGATAAAGTGTAATATTTGATGTTGATTTTTAATGTCATATTCCTGATTCTTCCAATCCTCTAAAGATGGGGTTACACTATTTCATGATTAACAGACATATA
The DNA here is from genome assembly GCF_947568905.1 of Ostrea edulis. Taxonomy (NCBI): domain Eukaryota; kingdom Metazoa; phylum Mollusca; class Bivalvia; order Ostreida; family Ostreidae; genus Ostrea; species Ostrea edulis. The sequence continues at coordinate 26,508,510 of NC_079169.1, forward strand.
ACACAGAAACAACTAAATTAGTCGAGTCCAACAGCCGGGAGGACCCCACCAAAAATCACAAACAAATCAACAATTAACCTCTGTACATAGACTGGTAAGGCATGCCTTCCAACGGGGTCGAGGTAACACGGGAGCTGGAGGTGAAACACATACAAATCGTGTCAAAATGTATAGAATAGAATATTTCTAAAAACATCATACAATAGCACTTCTTTTGCTTTCTTTTCAGTTCTTAAAATTGAATGCATTTTTTTTCAAACAGCGGTATTGATTCTCAGATACAGAGATATTTCAAGAGCTGTTAAAAAAAAATAAAATAAAATGGGAAACATTCTCAATTTCCTTCTTTATAAAAAAATCTGATGAAAAGGAATTTTTTTAAAAATCCTCAAAGTCATGAAATTTCTCTGTACTAATTCTTTTATCATGTCAATAATATCACATAGATTAAAAATGAAAAGAAGTCAAAAGGTCTTAGTGATATAAAAATATTTTCATATCAAATATATGAATCTATCAATCTTTTGTGTGAAATCTCATCTTTAAAAAACCCATAAAATGGAGGTACCTTTAGATAGCCCATCATTACCTGAAAAAACTCTTTTTTTTCTGAGGGAAGCAATTTACTCGCAGTCTCTCTGCCTATCAAAGCCAAACCTTATCACAAAACGGGAGTGATCATGTTGACAAATCTATTAGTATTGCTTTGCAAAAATAAATTATTGTATTCCTTTCTTTGTAAACATATAGATTATATCCCAGTAGCTTTCTGCACTGTGGACCATCTTAGCAACAAATACAATTGGCTTTTATCTTTTCTACATTGTAAAGGGTGTTAAGAAAATTGCTTTTGAGATTAAGATGCCCCCCCCCCCCCCCCCCCCCCCAAAAAAAAACCCTGAAGTTTTAATCAACTGAGTGACTTATATTTCAGTCTGAGAGAATCCCGAGGTTAGCAATAATTTCTACGATCTTAATAATTACACAACAGTCTGTGTCAATAATAATCATGCTGTTGTAAAGTGGACACCACTTCTTTGTCTTCCCTTATCTGTACCAGAAGAGTGAACTCCTTGAACATTAATACTGTATCAATTTCAGTACAAGAATATTGTACAAATTTATTTCTAGACCTGACCATTATATTTACTTTATGAATATTATATCTATTTTCTAAACAAAGATTGGTGGGGGAAAAAAAAAAAAGAGAGCAAGTTTTCTTAACACCCTTTTACATTCACTGCCATTCATGATTTCCTCTAAATACATTGGAAGCCAATTACTATGTTTCAAGTGTAGAATATACTTGTATCTCATGTACTTAGTTTCCTAAAGTGGAATAAGAAGACAAATTAATAGCATAAGAAAATGCATGCAAACTTTTCCAATTCTTCAGTGTTTCAGACTAAGTTAGGCTTATAAGCTATGGGGATGATGATGTCACCTATCTTTCTTGGAAATGAACTGGAATAATTAAGAAGTATCTATCACCGGGTGTCACGTCACCTTGTAGCTAGCATTGTCTTCTCAGTTTTGAATTATCCACGTAAAAGGATTTGATTTGATTGATTAGCATCACCAAAGTCTAGAGATTGAAGGGCGAACCCTAATGCATAAAGGTCACCTCAACTTATCGAGTGTGCATAAAGAGGGATGTCGAGGAAAGGCCATCGTTCTTCTTACTATAAATCAAGTACAAGTCATGATATGAGGAAATGCCAACTATGAAATCTTGTGCATGCGCAACAACTTTATAAAACAATGTTAACTTAAAAAAGGTCACCCTTATATTCATCGCAATGGACTCTTAAAAATATTGAGCAAATCATATCAACCCGTTTCAAAAAAATTCATCTGACTTCTCTCTATTTTCTACTGCAAACATTTTGATTTAAAAATTCACACAACTATTAGAAAAATAACTGTCCTTTTCAAACAGATTCAACATCATTCTTTCCAAAATTTCAGTTCACAAAATTATTCCATTCTTACATGGAACGAGATTTATTTCCTGTATAAAAGTTCACTTGATTTCTCCCCCAAAAAGTATTAAAAATGGACAGTGACCACATTGCACTTAAGATTTGCGATACCAGTTGTTTGGTTCAGAATAAAAATTTGACTTCTTTCAATGAACACAAAACTATAAAAAGACGAAAAAGGCCTTGGGTTTAACATCACTGGTGTCTAGTTTAAATAGTCGGATGGGTTTCCCTGTGGAAACCTGAGGGGGTGAAAATGATACATTTAATTTTCATACAACCAAAATTTCTCCAATTAAATGTGAAAATATGCCTTGTAATAAAAATATTTTACACATCTGACACTAACTTCTACATATGAAACGATACAACATCAAAATAAGAGTGAAATCCCATAGTAATATTTCCGATGAATAACATCAGGCGATGCAACTTCAATACATAATGAACATGTACATATTTACAAAAAATGAATATAGTTATATGCATTTACACCACCAGGTTAAAAGATCAAGGTCAAATACACTGGCCCTAGTCCAAAAAGGAAAATAAAGGGTGACAACTCTTGCCCTTACTTCCAGCATTTCTTCTGACCTCTGCCATCACATCACCAAGTCTATCTAATCTCCTGTACACTAAATATATGTACACATTGTACTTACAATTATCAACAAAGTACATCACGCAGTGTTCACAACATGTCCATTTCACGTCAACAAATATATATTTCTATATCTTGTGTTGGCTATCACTGCGACAAGTCAAAACAATATTCTGTAACTGTAGATACTGTCAACATTATGCATGTAGAATTTACACGGATACAAGTTTATAACTGTGAATAAAACAACATTAAAATCTGTGTCTCTTTAACAAAATGTCCGCCAGTCCCACGTACAACAATATGGGACTATAATTTTATGTTACCCGTCAAATAAAACCCAATCCACCTTCGTGGATAAAAATAGATCCGCTTCCTCTACGAGGCTGACAGTTTTTCTGATGAAAAACAATCTTGTGGTATGAAGTCATTAAAGATTCTACAAAAATATACAGGCCAAAGGTCAAAGTTCACCAGCCATTTCCTCACAGACAAATGTACATAGATTAAATCTATTAAAACATTTCTGTATGAAGGTCTTTTAAAAATCTCTGATCTTGGACTGCAGTCAATATACAATGTAGTTTATGGAAGAAATTCGCTAGTTAATTTCTGGATGTTTAATATGGCAGGCACTTTGTGCAACAAGTGTTTCTCCAGAAATAAATTGCGCCTCTTCATAATTCACCACACAAAAAAAAAAAAAAATTCTGCCAATCCGGGTGTAGCGGTCCAACAAATAAAATTGAGATCATAGTGTTCTCATCACAGGCTTGTTGCCATGACAATCCTCCGTAAGAGATCCAGGCATTTAACACTGGCCATTTTTAACGTGCCTGACAGGCACCCAAGGTTTGTAATCCCTGAAATTAGTTCTACACATTTGGTGAGTCTCCTACAGGGTGGGCCCTATGTCATTCAGATAACAGCTGTTGTAGAAGACTGCTCTTGCTATGGTCTGCTGGCTTGATATCCTCGATATTTCCCTGCAAACAAACAGACACATTTACTTGTGGTACATACAGCCAATCATTTGTAACATACATGAGAAAATTTATACATGTGGTTACAAAAATTAGAACAACCCTTTCTCATTAGGGCCACACCATATGGCAGGTGCCCTTTAATAATCACTCTGTGTATGGCATGTGATATTTAAGTTGGCTTGGGATGATTTTCATAAACTTTATACAATGTACATATTACCTGGATTTGAAATTAGGAAGAGGAAGGCCCCTTTCAATTACAAGAAAAATTAACTTTGTTGTTATGGAGTTATGTGACGTTTGACTTTTTTTTATTTCAATAAAATAACAACTCTTTCTATGGCATGCAATAACTAAGAAAGATTTTATAGAATTGAAAGGCAATGCTTCAATTAGGAAGAGTCTAAAGTTTGCATTCAGTCAGTATACTCTGATTATAAAAGAATTTGATTGGACAATTACATCAAACAAAGCTGAACTTACCCGAGGTTCCTTGGCAACCACTTGCACCTGTTCGGGTTTGAGTCGAGCTAGATCTTCGGGGAGAGCCAGATGAGCACTGTTGCCAGCCGCTTGAGGATTCATGAGTTGTGAGCGGAACACAGCTGTTGCCTTTATTTCAGGATTTTCTGGCACTACTGAGATAACCAAACAGAAATCTGATAATTACTGACACGATCAATTCTGTTCTCTATGAAAGGTAGGATTCATTTGATGCTGTAAACAGAAAGCTTGAGGCCAATATAACACCTGGGCATTTAAATGGAAAACATAAATTTGTAAACAGTACTGCAACATCATGTTAATATCTATACACACATAATTATTCACTTGCTCATTACAGTAGAATCTACTTGATATAAGAAATAATGTGAGAGAGAATATATCATATATTGTGATGCTTTGTATTGCAAAACATCATGATGTACTTTCTGTATATTGTTATATTCATATATACAGGCAAGAAAGCAGTCATACCAATTTCATTTTTTTCTGACAGTTGTCTAAACTGTTCATAGATTTCTTTGGCTTCCTGTCGTTTGACGGCTAAAACATCGTCTTCCTTGAAATCATCAAAACTAAAGTCTGACTTTGCCTGTTGCTCCTGCTGCATCTCGCTAACTGAAAAAAAATTAAATAAATAAAATGGATGTTGTTACATACTCTACTTCTCCCAAAATCATTCATCAAACTCCAGAAACTATTAATAATTATTAACGTAAATGGAAATCAGAAACTTTAAACAGAAATATGTCTAAAACAAGTATACACATAGTATTCACATGGAAACAAAGGAAATCAAACAACCGCAAAAAAAAATACTTCTTATACAATATACACATAGCGTTCACATGGAAACAGCAACCACAAAGGAAATCAGAGAACCACAAAAAGAAATATTTCCAATACAATATACACATAGTATACACACGTAAACAGCAACCACAAAGGAAATCAGAGAACCACAAACAGAAAAATGTCTTATACAAGTAGAGACATAGTAACAGCAGCCACAAAGGAAATCACGGTAGAGAACACCACATACTTGATTTCATCTCACTGACATGTAACAAACAACAAGATCGCTTGTGAAACACTATGCTACCTACATGGTCACGTCAAATTGTGACAAAGGACGATCTACAATAAGGACTCTTTTTGACCATCAAAACTGACATTTGTACTATTGTTTTAAAATCATGTGAAATTTGAGTAAGAATTCCGTAGCAGCTCACTTGTTGGACTCAAGTTGACTGAAATAACATTGGCCAAGAATTATGAAATCATAAACATGACATCTTGCCTCCGTTTTCAGTATTTTGACATAAAATGGCTATTTTCAAGCAGTTTTTCTTCTAAAAATAGAATTGGGCACAGGTTTAGACAAAATTTACACGTGAACAAAAGAGTTGTCTTTCCAATATACCTTTCTGATAAAGGTTAAAGTTCCACACAAAATATGTACATACAAGCACTGAAAAGGCCACAGCACTGTTGATTATTATATATATATACACAAGACACAGAAACAAAGATATATATAAAGACATACAGAAAGTCAGAAGAAATAAGATATCCTGGGGTCATGTAAACTTACTTTGCTCTATAATGTAGTTTGGGAGCTCACTGTACTCAGACGAGGTTGGTGGCTGGGGGGTGGTAGGAGGGGCCTGGGAGGAGGGGGGTGGGGGTAGGGAATGTGACATCCCCTGTTGTTGTTGTTGCTGCTGTTGCTGTTGTTGTTGCTGAAGCTGCTTTTCTGATCGTGCATTACATATATTCCTTAGCTCCTCCTTCACATACTGTGACGTAGATTTCTGCTGAATGGGCATGGGTTTACTGAGAAATAAAACATTGCTTGTCACGTCAAGTCATGGGTTCACTGCATCAGAATACACATAGCTCGCTACATCACATCATAGTATAATGCGACATAAAGCACAGTCTATCATAGTATACCGTGAAATAAAGCATTGTTATGTCACATCATAGTATACTGGGAATGTTTGTTACCTGTCCAGCATGTCGAAATCTTGAAACACCGAGTTCTGCTGACTCATCATACCAGGGTGACTGGTTGTCATTGACGACGGTGGCAGGACTGAGCTGGCAATTGACGAGGCATGATTAAATGGTGGGCTAACTTGGCTGACCTGAGGGTTCTGGCGAGGGGATATAGAGGAGTGAGGGGACATCAACAGAGGATCAGGGCTGTTACCGAACGGACTAGCAGGTCCCCTCGGTGAAGCATGACCTGCAAGAGAAAACAGCCATTGCTACTTTAAAAACTATCGCCTCAATCAGAATGCTATCTTATGGACATCTGCTAAACTTTTTAAAAAAGTTTTTGTAAGTACAATAAATACAATCAATTAAACAAATTTACAGTATGGAAAGTAATTCATTCCCATTTCTTAGAGTGTGGAAATTTTATATAGAGTTATATAGGGAGGAATATCATATTTCAACTTTTGAGCATCATCAAAAATTTATAAGTCCCTTAATTTTTATGAATTTGATATTTGTACTTATCACAACCAAACCAAAATATATATATCAACCCATGCACCCATTTTGTTTGTTTGTATCAAGTGTCCTAAAGTACCACAGAAATACGAACTAATGATCGGTGAAAGAATAATGGAAGTCAATATCCAAATCTTAATCAATCATATACCAAATTTCCCGCAACAGCAGCATTCATGCCGCAAACTATGCCCATGCAATATAATCAGTATTGCAGTGATAAAAAGATAGGATTACCTCCAAATAAACCAACCTTCTTTCAACACTTTCTCTTATTCAGACTACATCAATAAAATGTTAGGTCCAAGATGCGTTAGTTATAATATATCAAATGAAAAAAAGATTTTAGGGGCGAGATCAAAAGTTGGATAAAAAAATCTATTATAAATTCAAATAGTTAAGGGGAGGGGGATAAGATCTGTAAGTTTCTGTCATCCGACATCGATTACACTTTAGTGGAAAAAGAAAAAAAGACAAGCAACTGTTAAAAACACATAATAATATTACATTTTAATGAATATTTCACAGTTTTAATGTACACATTTGTGAATAAACAGAAGAGAAGGTGAAAACTATGTGAATTTAGTTTTTTGTCAGACACTGAAGTTTTGATTTCGCTCCTTACTCCGATGAAGCATCACTTTCCAAAATTTTCCAAAATAAACTTGGCATTAACACCATGGGGAACAGTTGAATATCTGTATCGAGTTTGTTTATCCTAGCCTTATTAGTATGATTTCTTCTGTTTTGTGCCAACAAAATGACCCCAAATCAGTTTTCATGTATTTAGTAACCCTGTCCCAGGAATTTCAAACCCCAACAAAATATATCATTTATATGTTTCAATGTGCAGAAACCATATCCTAATATAAAATCATCCTTACGAAACAGTAATATGTCAACAAACCATGAAAACTGGCCCTCACAAATTTAAATGACTCTATAGTAGGGAATAAAAGGTTGGGTCTAAATTTGGAATTCAAGTTACATAGAGGACTGGATTTACCTGGGGGCGAGAAATTAGGAACACAAGGGACTGGATTTACCTGGGGGCAAGAAATCAGTAACACAAGGGACTGGATTTACCTGGGGGCAAACTCATCTGTCGCATTATCCTGTTCTGGGCCATCATCGACTGCTGCTGCTGTTGTTGGAGTAAGCCCATCTGTCCGGTGTTACCCATTTGGTCAGGGAACTGGAAGTGACCACTCTGGTTATTACTGGTCATCGTCCCTCCAGAAAATGACCGGTGACGATTCATCAACAGAGGATTTGACTGCAATAAGAATGTTCATCCATCACTTCTGATCCATCCAGATTTGGGTTTTTGTGAACAGCATTAAATATCAACTGGTTTTGATACGCTAAACTGGTTTTCAAATTGGTATTCAATAAAACTGGCTTTGGTGTATTCTATATTAACTGGTTTTTGTTATTCAACTGGTTTTATTATTTTATTTAATATTTACTGGTTCTGATATCCAATATTGACTGGTTTCATCTTAAATATGAACTGGTTTTGTTATTCTAAATGTGCTGTTGTGATGATTTGGTTTGACTTTGTATTGTTGCACCTGCTGTTGATTTGTTGCACACTGTCCTACCTTAGGTACATTGCTGGTGATTGGGCTCTGCATGGCCTGTTGCTGTGGCTGCTGCTGTTGCTGCCTCATGTTCCACTGGTTCTGGGGTTGCTGATTAAAGTGTGGTGACATTTGAGAGTTTGGGGTGGAGGGTCCGGGTCGGATCAGCTGACTGAGATTAGGGTGTTGCTGATGCTGAAGGCCACTAAACCTGGGCGACATGGGACCGGGGATCTGGTTCCTCTGTAATAATAACATAAGGCATTTTCACACAGAAGAATGAGAAGGATGCTAAAATAACATTAATAAAAAATACTGACAACCAAGTCAAACTAGTCATTTTTTTCACAAACATCAAAACAGATGGGTGTGTAAAACATAATGAACCTGAACATGACTAGGTTCAGTTATGGCAAATACGACCTTGACTTTAGGCTTTGAGACCTTGGCCTTTCAATTCACTAAGTACCATAAATCACATTCATATGTGATAACATTATTTGCATGGCTTATGTGTAGCGTCATGTATGTAACAATTTACCTGATCGAACAAAATGTCTAGTGCATTTTTATCAAAACACATGCATATGACTATATTAAGAAACATGGGTATGCTTTTTCAGCAAACTTGACACTCAAACTTTTCTTATTCGCTAAATGTTTCATCTGATATTGCTTTCTAGCCCATCATTCAAAAATTTAAAATTGAACTTTAAGTCCACACAAAATCCATATCTTACAAAATTAAAAACAACCCAACAAAAAAAACCCCAAACACCTCCCCTTTTCTACAGCTAATTTCAGTGTTTTGGTTTTTGTGAATGATCAGGAATAGAATTGCGACTCAAACCAATGCTTAAAAATAATCCCTGTGTGCAGACCTGTATTTGCATTATCCTATGTCTGTTGCCTTGCGACTTGCAAGGTCTAGTCTTTTATGATAGGTTACAATACCTGAAGGGTGACGTTGGGGGCCGATCCACTGTTTAACAGATCATTCAAGCTCTCAGTGTAAGGCTGCATGGAACTATTTTCCATGTTCTGTAAAAATAAAGTGTCAGTTTCTCACTGTGGTCAAAAACAACTGTAGCAGCATATCACAAATGTAAAGCAATTCAAAATTTAAAAATTTGTTTCTTTTAAAACAGACAACTGATAAGTAGTTGTAGTACATTGTGCGAGATGATTTTCACATACAGTAAACATACTTTTATCCACAGGGTCATAATTCCGCTAAATCTATTTCTGTTCATTCCGCATTTAGAAAATCTTTTACAATTTACGTTTCACAGCGATGAAATAATATGCCAGAGTTTTAAAATATTACCCAACATTGGAAACTTTGAAATCTGCTTATCTTAGAAAAAAATTTTCACCTTGGAAATTAACATGAAGATCTGTTTTTTTTTCAATTTTATGTTTGCAGACAGAGCATGTATGCAACATAATTTCATATATTGATTTATATTGTATCTAAATAATACTGCTGTATGTATATGTGAACTAGTTCTGAAACTAATAATTGTGTTATCTTGTATAAATAAAGGACATTGTCATCACCATTGTATATCTTAGATACACTTAAAAGTACACTGGGACAGATTTCTGAGGGAAAATTTACGATTGCGTACATAGCGCAAAATAATCCCACTCTGAATAAATTACGTCTACAGCATCTTATTGCTTCCCAGTACAAATGGACCGCAGGACAGAACTCTTATATCGACAGAGACACCTACTGGAGGAAACCTCTGGTTGAACTGCTGCTGGCTGAGTTGCCGCTGCATTAATTGCCTTCGTCTCTCTTGATGTTCAGCAGCCTGGCGTTCTCGGAGCTGTTTCAGTTTCTGCTGTTGGAGAAGAGACTGCCTGACCTGACTGGCCATTGAGGGGAATCCCATGGGCCTCTGCTGCTGTGGAGTTCCCCCCTGTAAGGCACTGTTTAGGGGTCCTCCTACAACACATAAAATTAAATTAAAACTAGCAATTAATTCATACTTTGATCATAATGAAAATATCAGTGGTCTGATCTCATTAATTATACTCAATCTGGAAATATCAAATTAAAATTAATGTAGCCTAGCCTGTTGTACATGACCACTTAGGGAACTGTTGCAAATAAGTTGCATGTAACAGGGAGTGGTTCAATACAGATATTTAAAAAAATAAACAAGAGGTGTCTGTAACCCCTGCCAGAAACATGTTCAAGTATCTGTAACTGCACATCATGCAAGGTAATTTCACAAAACATCAAAGGATATTAGAAAGTTCAATATTCACAGTATTACAGAGATGAAATATAAACAGTACTCTGTAAATCTGACAACATAACAAGTCCTACATTTTCATGTACATGATTGTGCCACCATTATGAAGTCATATGATCAAATCAATATTATGGCTACAGATCCTGATCACACTGACACGTGGATTATAAAGCGTAAACTGACCCAAACCAGGTTATACTCCTATAACTTGCCCCAGGATTAAAGTCATTCCTTAAATAGTAATAATAATTACAAAGAAGTGAAATTATATCCTTCATTACAAATAACTAGGACCTAGATATTCTGCACAATCACCTCAGGCATCATTGGGAATTGAGAGGTGTGAACCCACACAGCCTGTGATAATTAGCAGTTCACACAAACACAATCTGGGAGGTTAACTAGTTTTGTTCTGATTAAGTCTAAATGATGTTTATTGTATCCACATTGCAAGGAACACTTTCCTGGGGGACTAAAAATAGCACGAATTGATGAAAATTAGTTACCTGTCACACAAGGCAGGGAGTTACTTAGAAAAGCCACGTCATAATATAAAACAATGTTTGGAGGGATTAAATATGGTCATGTGACAGAGAATCCCAGATAAATCCAGTCCAGACTGGATCCTAAAAAACCCTCCACTTACCTTGTGGATTGGAGTGGCGAGGACCTTGAGGGAGGAATTTAGGAGCCCCCTGGGGGAAGCGTGACCCCGTCTGAGTAGGGAGAGGGGACTGCTGCTTTGCCATATGCTGGTACTGCATGTCCATTCCACCGCTCCCCATAGGACTGGACAGGGGATGCTGCTGGTTGTTGACCATCCCAAAGCTGTTTTGTTGTGGAATGGCAGCCTGGGAGGACAGGTTAGGGCCCATGTTGTTCATCTGCCCCATTGATGACACTGCTGGAAAAGGATCTTCACTCATCAGTGCGTTCTGAATCCTCCTAATGGCCGCCCTATCATCTGACTGGTGAGGTTCCTGCTCCAGTCCAGGAATGGACCCAATGTTAAAGTTGGGATCTTGAATCACCTGTTCAAGCTGCGTCAACAGCTGAAGGTCTTCGGATGACGGTACAGGGTTTAAATCGGCCCCTCCACCCTGGGGTATACAGCTCATGTCTGGTCCCAGATTGGGCATGCTGTTGCTTGTCTGTAGTATGTGTTCTTGTTCCAGGTCAGCTGCTTGCTTCAGAATCTCTGCCAGCAATGGGTCAGGGGTCCCTGAAGGTTCAACATCCATCCCCGAGGTGGAATTAGTCATAGGTTCACTATTCACAGTGTTGGACCCCATCCCCAGTATTTTCTGAAGTTCATCATACTCACCAGACATCGAAGAAACATTAGAGTTTGAAGTTGATATACTAATTCCATTGAATACACTAGTGCTTGCAGATGTGTTTATGTTAGATGCACAACTGAAGTTTCCTATACTTGTTTTCATAGAGGTATCCATATTTCCATACTGATTAGAATTCTGAAACCCTTGTATACCATCCTTGAGGTTTTCCTTTTCTTTCTCGGTAGACAATCGTTTCGAATCTATGGGTCTCATACTTAACGGTTTATCGTGCACACTGAGGCGATGCTGGGGTGTTTCACATGGGTCACTGTTCACCAGCAATCTCCCCGTGTTCACCACCGCTTCATTTGGGGTCCGTTTTGACAATAATTGTGCAAGCAACACATTCTTGTTCCTGAAGTTATTTGCCATCTTCACTTGTTGTTGGCTGGGCATGCCCAGTTCCATGTCCGTGCTATCGACACTTCCGTCTGCTCCGGATGCTTTCCGCTTCCTGTTGGGTTTCTGGAGAGGATCAGCATCTCCTTTCTCCCACAGACATTCCAGTATAGAGCTTAGTGCCTTGTCTCCAATCATATCCGTTTTCTTGCCACCTTCACTGTTAGCTGAGGTGACAGCAGATGTTGATGCTGGACGGTGCTCCTGGGGGTGAGGAGGAAATCCTGGTGGTAGTACAGAGGTAGATGGCGTTGTCGACTGAGGTTCCTGGGGCCCAGATTGATGTCGTTGGCGGGAGAAGAGATCGTTTTCATGACTAGTACTCTCCTGCAAAATAGATATGTTGCCTAAATCAAATTTCTATTCAGGTTGTAATTCCCTATTAATATATGTTCGGTTTAATCTACTCTGTGACATCTTCAATATTGGCTGACATCTTCAATATTGGCTGTCATCTAACTTACTGAAAGAAGGCCAACCACATGAAGAGGTGGATCTAGCAATTTATACTTACAGCAGTAGCTATGACTGGGGAGGATCCACTTTCTTCCTCATTTAAAAGGATCTGCAGCAGGTCACCAGAAGTCTGCTTGGCACGATCTCGTACTTTTCCTTCTCTTTTCTTTTCCCCATCATCACTGAGTAATTTCTTTAAAACAGAAAAATCATAAAATTATCTCAAAAGTATACACCACACAAAAATCACCTAAAACATATATACTACACATTTTGCCTCTTTGAACAATTGTATTGTGTGCTATTTGATTTTGATCTAGTTAGCCCTTCTCTATGATACTAATAATTTGTTGTCTTCAGAAAACAGTGAAAAATAAGTAAATAGAAAGATTTGACTTTATATATAACTGTCAAATTGTACTTCAGATATTCAATTTGACAAAAAAAATTGGTTTAAACCGGGACTTTAATTTTGTTATTAGCTTGAACAGTGTGTGTGACTAGCTTTAACAGTGTGTGTGATTAGCTTTAATAGTGTGTGTGATTAGTTTTAACAGTCTGTGATTAGCTTTAACAGTGTGTGTGATTAGCTTTAACAGTGTGTGTGACTAGCTTTAACAGTGTGTGTGACTAGCTTTAACAGTGTGTGTGATTAGCTTTAACAGTCTGTGATTAGCTTTAACAGTGTGTGTGATTAGCTTTAACAGTGTGTGTGATTAGCTTTAACAGTCTGTGACTAGCTTTAACAGTGTGTGACTAGCTTTAACAGTGTGTGACTAGCTTTAACAGTGTGTGTGATTAGCTTTAACAGTCTGTGTGATTAGCTTTAACAGTGTGTGATTAGCTTTAACAGTGTGTGTGACTAGCTTTAATAGTGTGTGTGACTAGCTTTAACAGTGTGTGTGATTAGCTTTAACAGTGTGTATGACTAGCTTTAACAGTGTGTATGACTAGCTTTAACAGTGTGTGTGACTAGCTTTAACAGTGTGTGTGATTAGCTTTAACAGTGTGTGTGATTAGCTTTAACAGTGTGTATGACTAGCTTTAACAGTGTGTAATTAGCTTTAACAGTGTGTGTGATTAGCTTTAATAGTGTGTGTGACTAGCTTTAACAGTGTGTGACACTAGCTTTAACAGTCTGTGTGATTAGCTTTAACAGTGTGTGATTAGCTTTAACAGTGTGTGTGACTAGCTTTAATAGTGTGTGTGACTAGCTTTAACAGTGTGTGTGACTAGCTTTAACAGTGTGTGACTAGCTTTAACAGTGTGTGATTAGCTTTAACAGTGTGTGATTAGCTTTAACAGTGTGTGTGATTAGCTTTAACAGTGTGTGATTAGCTTTAACAGTGTGTGATTAGCTTTAACAGTGTGTGTGACTAGCTTTAACAGTGTGTGTGATTAGCTTTAACAGTGTGTGTGATTAGCTTTAACAGTGTGTGATTAGCTTTAACAGTGTGTGTGATTAGCTTTAACAGTGTGTGTGATTAGCTTTAACAGTGTGTGACTAGCTTTAACAGTGTGTGATTAGCTTTAACAGTGTGTGATTAGCTTTAACAGTGTGTGTGATTAGCTTTAACAGTGTGTGATTAGCTTTAACAGTGTGTGATTAGCTTTAACAGTGTGTGATTAGCTTTAACAGTGTGTGTGATTAGCTTTAACAGTGTGTGTGATTAGCTTTAACAGTGTGTGTGATTAGCTTAACAGTGTGTATGACATGATTATCACCTTTAACAGGGCATTTGATGGTTTCTTTGGCTCTGCCTCATTCTTGTCCATATCTGCCTTGTTTTGTGAGCCATCCTCCGTGGGAGCTGCCTCATTACACTCCTCCTCATCATCGTCAGTACTGAGAAGTTGTTTCAGGATCACATTCCTCTGTGCTTCCTTATCAGAGTCATCAGTATTTGTTGTACTCTGCGGTTTCTCTGGGGGACTCTGGCCTGGCCCAGGCTGGGGCGACTGATGCATGCTGTCTGCTGGGGATTTGGTCACCAAGCTTTCGCTGCTTGATCGTTCCTTGTTTGATGAATGGAGTGACTCCAGAGAAGTGTTTTTAAATATATCCGGACTCGGGTTGCTGCCAGACAACAGCTGGCTTAATTTACCCGGCCGAGACGATGAAGGAAATGTAAATTCTCCGGACCGTCGTGGAGAAGGACTGATACCGCCCCCAATGTTCTGTAGGGCTTGTAGATGGCCTTCAGATGGAGGGGACATCATGCTACTAGTGGGAGTCTGAGGGGCTGAAAACTGACCACTGCTATGCTGCATTCGACCCCAGGAATTCTGACTCACTGCAATACAAATTCTTTCACTACATATATATTCATAAATATTGTTTCTGTTAAGGATAGATTCTTGTCATCATTCAGGAAAAATAAATGGTATGTGCCACATGTGTGTGTATTTTCATTTAGTTATAAACCATGTGGGGTATGAAGTTACGTTACTCGTTCTTATTTACAGTAAACATTGAATGCTAAAACTAGGTCTGGACGACTTCAATCATAGGTGAATAAATTTTCGTTGAATCAACAGTAAAGCGAATGAACACTTCATTCTCTTATTTGTAAAATATGAAAGAAATGATTTCTTTGTCTTACAATAGAAAAAAATGAAAGCAAGAAAATATTTAGAAAACAATGGGAATAAGTTGCAACAGACATAAGTAACAGGGACAGTGAAGTTTTATAACATCTGGGGATGCAGGTGATGAAGTACATTTTCCTAGTGTTACTAAATATAAAAACTTATTAAAAAAAATCTAAGTATAGAAGTATGACAGAAATAAATATGTAAAATTATCTGAGCAAATTTGGTCTACCCAATACCGTATAAGCAGAAATTTGAGCAAGGACTTAATCTTGCTTTATTAGAGAGGGTATTGAGATTGCTAAAATTGAATATTGTTTACAATTTATTCTGTAGGTAATAGTTATCTTTCTTGGAATTATAAAGTCGCTAAAAGTAGCTCTCGCTAAATATACATTACCCATTTTTATGGGAAAATTGCTAAATTTGTGTCTCAATGAAAATTCTACTCATATGGTATCCTGTCGAGATTGCCGGTGTTTATTAGTTCTGCTTTACTAACCGACAGAAATATGTTCAAATGACATATAGTTATTATACTGCAAATCAAGACAAAATTTGTATCTGCTCTAACAGAATTCAAGGTCTTTTGGTATAGAACATGTGTTGTTGAACTTACACAATCTGTGTGTCAGATGTGTAAACATTCTGTAGCTATTGTATACAAATTATCACATCTCAAAGCCTCCAATGAATATGAGCGGAATCCATCCTTCATTAATCTACGCCTTCACTTCCTCCCTTCTTAATTGTCAAATGTGTGACAAACAGAGCAGATCAGGTGTTTATAAAACCACTAACATCCCACTCTTAATTCAGCAGGGCTACACACCATCATTAACTAGTTATTCAGCAAATTACATATAATAATTGATAGTATAAATGTCAGAGATCTTTTCTTGATTTTGATATCATTTAATATTTATTGTTTTGATGAAGTTACGGCAATTTTGATAGGCATCAAAGAAAACCTGATGTTGACCTCATGTTGTGTTTTGATATGTTGTATGAATTTAAAAACAAAATCATGTTTTATCATTTAAACTCAATGTTTTAGAATATTTAAGGTAATTCCATCCTTTTAGAATTATAGGTTCAATCTTATATTTGATTGTTGATTCTTCCAAAAATATATCTTAGTAACAAATAAAAGTGATAAAATAAGTATGCTGCGGTATTAATAATTCTTTTTACCAAATTGCATAATATCTTGTCTGCAATCAGTATTTCATATATAATTATAGATGTGTGCAGTGCACAAGTGTGAACTCTGACAGTATTAGTACCTCTGAATGATTGTTATTTATTATCTGAGGAGATAGGTAGGTTCTGTGATATTTACCTGAGGAAATAGCGGGGTTCTGTGATATTTACCTGAGGAAATAGCGGGGTTCTGTGATATTTACCTGAGGAGATAGGTGGGGTTCTGTGATATTTACCTGAGGAGATAGGCGGGGTTCTCTGTATGGGGTAGCCCATTCCCCCTGCAGCTGGGGACATACGGGGGTTCTGTCCCAGACTACTCCCAGGGCTTCTCTGACTGTTGAAACCCATGGCACCATGCATGTTTCGCTGACTTGAAGGACCATACTGGTTACTTCTAGGGCTAGGGCTGGAAGCAAAGCCAGGGCTTTTCTGACCTCCTCCATCAAAAGAGTTACTTCGGGAAAAATTGAGTGACAGTTGCCTTTGTTTATCAGAGTTTGGTTGCGGCTGCATGTTTAAAACATTCCGCACCAGGTGCTGTTGTTGAGAACTTCCCATCTTCACTTGTGGCTGCATGTTATTCCAACTGTTCATGTTGGTTGAGTTTCCCGTGGAAAAATTATTGTTATTATTATGGGGACCTGGATTTGCCCCTCCTAGCCCCGAATTCCCGGAAAATGTGGATTCACTTAAGAAGTCCCAGTTGTGGGACGTCAAATCAAACTGATCAACGTCCTCAATGGTCTGACTTAACGAGTTCTGAAAAGGTTGATTAATAGCACTTAACACTGCCATTGGAGAAATATTGTTTGGTAATCCACGGGCCGAGTTCTGTTCTCTTTGGTTGTTAGACACTAAAGTGTTCGATTGGCCGATAATGGATTTCATTAAACTTGTGGACGCAGAGCCTTTGAGCTCCACGTCTGAGTCACATTCTCGTATAATAGAGTGGGTGGACATGATAAAACGTTGATCTCCATTGTTACTGTATTCGTGAAGCTGACTCCGAGTCTGAACAAAGACGTACCGATTGTCCTGTAACTTAAATCTGTACACACTACTCGTATTGCTCTTTGTCTTCAGCACTGTAAGAAAATAAAAAACATTTTTGGAGTCTGTTTATTAATGTTCACCTACAGATTATTATAATAATGAAATATGACTTTAAGGCTATCACTCACAGACACAACTACACTATCGAACATCACCATCACACTATTACAAATTATCACGCACCCTGTTCATTTCTTCCTATATATTCGATACCCTACAATTTTCGCATAGTGCACAGTTAAATACATACAATCACTATTTCTTTTGTGTGTCATTATTTTTATGCTATATGACCAAAAGTCACTCAATACCGGAGTATACACACATACTGGGACACACCCACAGACAAGTGTCAATTCACATCATACCGGGGCACACCCACAGACAAGTGTCAATTCACATCATACCGGGGCACACCCACAGACAAGTGTCAATTCACATCATACCGGGACACACCCACAGACAAGTGTCAATGCACATCATACCGGGACACACCCACACACAAGTGTCAGTCCACATCATACCGGGGCACACCCACAGACAAGTGTCAGTCCACATCATACCGGGTCACACCCACAGACAAGTGTCAGTTCACATCATACCGGGGCACACCCACAGACAAGTGTCAATTCACATCATACCGGGTCACACCCACAGACAAGTGTCAGTCCACATCATACCGGGTCACACCCACAGACAAGTGTCAGTTCACATCATACCGGGGCACACCCACAGACAAGTGTCAATTCACATCATACCGGGTCACACCCACAGACAAGTGTCAGTCCACATCATACCAGGGCACACCCACAGACAAGTGTCAGTCCACATCATACCGGGTCACACCCACAGACAAGTGTCAATGCACATCATACCGGGACACACCCACAGACAAGTGTCAGTTCACATCATACCGGGACACACCCACAGACAAGTGTCAGTCCACATCATACCGGGACACACCCACAGACAAGTGTCAATTCACATCATACCGGGTCACACCCACAGACAAGTGTCAGTCCACATCATACCAGGGCACACCCACAGACAAGTGTCAGTCCACATCATACCGGGACACACCCACAGACAAGTGTCAGTTCACATCATACCGGGGCACACCCACAGACAAGTGTCAATTCACATCATACCGGGGCACACCCACAGACAAGTGTCAGTTCACATCATACCGGGGCACACCCACAGACAAGTGTCAGTTCACATCATACCGGGGCACACCCACAGACAAGTGTCAGTTCACATCATACCGGGGCACACCCACAGACAAGTGTCAATTCACATCATACCGGGACACACCCAGACAAGTGTCAATCCACATCATCTTAATTTCATGTTCATTCTTTCTTTCCACAAGTCTCAGACTAAACAGTCTACTGTAAATCTAGCGAGCAAAGACCATCCGAGATACAGATTTAACAAGACGCCTAATCACCGTACGGCTGTGTTGCTTAGTTCTTTAGGGTTGTATACACATTGAATCCCATATATCAGTCCTACCCTGGCACCAGGGAACACACACATTGAAGGAAACCTATTTTTATCCTGCATGCAACCTGACAAAGTAGCACCTTAAAACAATTTACAAATGTATTATACTATTAAAACTTACAAGGAAAATGGTTAACTTTTTCTGTAGAGGCTAGAAGTTGAAAATGTGGAAAGTTTTACAGATAAGTTCAGGGAAGCCTATGGCACATGTAAGCTTATCAAACGATGTCGTCAATTCATATGTAGCACTAGGGTACCAATGAAGTGTGGTCGAGAACGTCAATTTATGAGTAGCGGTAGAAAATGACTGATGAAATGTGATTGAGAACTTTAATTCATGCTATCAGTAAGGTACCCTGAAATGTGGTCGTGAATTCATGTTTACAGTATCACAGGGAGATCTACAAGATGAGACACCTTTCATCCTCACTCAACTTCAAACACCCTCCTTTTTCACCTTGACACACCCCTCTTCTTTCTCACTCACCTTGACAGGCCCCTCTTCTTTCTCACTCACCTTGACACACCCCTCTTCTTTCTCACTCACCTTGACATACCCCTCTTCTTTCTCACTCACCTTGACAGGCCCCTCTTCTTTCTCACTCACCTTGACACACCCCTCTTCTTTCTCACTCACCTTGACACACCCCTCTTCTTTCTCACTCACCTTGACACACCCCTCTTCTTTCTCACTCACCTTGACATACCCCTCTTCTTTCTCACTCACCTTGACAGGCCCCTCTTCTTTCTCACTCACCTTCTTGAAAATGCTTTGACAAAGTCTGAACATCATTTACGTGACAAAATTCTTGGATATTTTGACCAGTAATATCTGGGCAGGAATAGTGACCGGGAACAATTCCACTGAAATCAGAGAAGAAGAAAAAAACGTCACAGAGATAAGAAAAATGCTTAATTATGAACAATCAACTTCTTTTATTAAACACAGGGATCACCAAGTAGTGATCTTATTCTCTTTCATTACACAGGAAAAACTTATCATCTCATATGACCAATGCTTATCCCAAAATTATTTCCATCTATAGCAAAATACCTGTGTACTGCTGTATAGGTCAACAGAGTAACCACAAAAATGATTAAAATTAAGGAGAATGTTCAATGATATTGTAGAACAAGTGCTGTGAATAAAACATTCTAGGAAAAACATAATATCCAAGGACCAAAGATGTGAAAAAAGAAGAATACGCCATGAACCAGCTTTTCTGAGGTCTTGCATTTGTAATATCTAAACTTGATGGTGTATAAAACATCTGCAGACATAACAAATTAATCATGAGTTACTAGGAAATTTTGATACATCAAACTGTATTTATGCAAGATGTATGGTGAAAAAGGACAAATAATTTGAAACATACAGCAACAACCTCCTTCCATATACAGCATGGATACTCTCAAACTGAAACACTTCAAGGGACATTACACAAGAATTGACTAAAAACACCACCTACCCCCAGTTTCCTCTGAAACATCAACACATACTGAGTCCATAAAATTAGATTTGCTTAGCAGTGTCCACTTGTCTTCAAAACATACAGACAAAACAAGGTCGAATCTTGTTTATTTCCTGTGTGAAGACCCTACTAAGTCAATTTATGTAATGTAGGAAAACCTTGGCTAAAACGAACAAGTAACGACTGATAATGCTCCATATCTCAGGGCTATACAGAAATACATGTAGAAAATCATCAATAATAGAACGTACAGCTCACTACACCATCAAAATAACAACAAGGTGTTAGAAATGTCACTCCTTACGTCTTCATCAAACACAAAATCCTGTTAGTAAGAAAATCCAGAGATTTGTTTCCTCATTAACTCTGGGAGAGTGAAAACATTAGACCCAATAGTTTACCAGCTAGTACTGCACACAATCCTGAATATGCCTTTCTTAGTTAATATATAACATACACTGGTCACTGACCTCTTTACAACAACAACTCCTTATACATCGTGTGACATTACACTCAAATGTCAGATATCATGTGACCAATCGAAGCGGCTGCTTAATGAAACATCATGACTACTGTTAGTTTGGTTATCAACAGTGCAATTCTAACCCATCCTAAACACATTGTTCATTTTGTTGTAACACAACCAACTCATAAATATTTTTATTTTCACAAATCTGAGTTCCATTTTGTTCAAAGCAAAGGTGATAAAAGTTTCAAAGGAGCCAATCACAAGCACACTCGGACTGTAACTCAGGTCCAACAGCTTGTAGTGTCTCCCTCCTAAACAGTCAACAATTGTCTTATCATCCTACACATTTGATTGTTGGTGCTATCACTGTTTAAGCAGGACAGAGTTTAGATGACCAGTTTATTAACTGCATGATGACATCATACTTTATAAGAAACGTAGACAGAAAGGTAAAATGTACGCTTGGAAGTTTTAATCATGGTCTTTCATAAACATACAAGAAAAACAGCTTACATTTGATTTTTTGATAAAAACATTTTAGAAAACTTTTGCTACATGAATTCATTATTTTAGAAATACACCTTCACGAGATGTTTTCCCTGATGAAATCGTTCAATAGTGTTATTTACAACTGCAGTGGGCGACATCAGTTATTTCCCTTGACAAGATCAGTGACGTAATCTCCTACCAGTTGTGACAGAAGACATTAGTTATTTTCTAGCATGTGGCAACTTTTCACCCAATAGAATGCTTGCTCTGAAAGCTAACTGTACCTGGTATCGTGAGAGATTATTTTTCCATTGATATCTTGTTTTGTTGTGAACTGTTCAATTCCCAGCATGGTATTTGTCTTTTCGTTGAAAGAAAGGCGTCGTGCAATACACACTAGGCATGACAGCCCTTCTACAAAACACAAATATTCACATACATGTAGTTGTATGCAGATATTACACACAGTATATCAAAAAATTTGGTTATCAGAAACATATTCCTCAGAAAAAGTAGTTATGTTTCTTGTGAAAGGAAATTTCAGCTTTTTATTTAAGGTATATTTTCACCATCTGTCATAAAACCAACATTTCGAGAGTGCCTATAATTGATAAACAGCATTTTAATGAACTTTTCGTTTAATACAATGTCCTAGACACCTATTGGAAATAAGATTATCTATAGAGCAATGTATCCTCAGAACTGGGCAGTAAGGCAGTCCTGCTATTTCATTACAAAAAGAAATAATAAAATAAATTTTTCACATTGTCTGAGATCGATATAAAAACACTAAATCATCGTTTGTTCCATGTCCAGAATCACAGTTGTCTCCCTTTCCTACCTGAGTTTTCTGCACCTTCAGAAAACTTCTCCCCAGGCTGTGAAATGGCAGATATCTGTAGATTCTCATACTGCGACACATATGTCTGTTTGGTTTCTACATCATCATTCTCATCATCTGCTAAACAAATTTCATTCTTATCAAATCATATGTCATTAGTTTTTGGTCATTTTTACTGCACTAAATTGCAAACAAAATTCACATGTTCAATTTTATTTTTTAGGACAATTTCATTCAGATTCCAAACAAAACCATCATAGGACATTATTTGATTGAGATAAGAGAAACATGCTGTAAATAATCAATGCATGTCTGCCAAAAAATGTACAAATACATATCCATAATGAATTCCTCTTTTATTACATTCTGTGTATCTGGTTTTTGTTTTTTTGGTGGTGGGACACAAATATGGCATACTTGAGTCTACAAAGTATATACATTTGTATAGAGTGTTACCATTAATTTCAGTGGATAAAATTTTTGATGAACTCATCTTCATCTACTTACAGTGTATATGTATACTAATGTACTCAATGTTTTCATTTTGGTGAACCTTTGGGAATTGCCAAAAAAGGCCAATTTGTATACTTGCCCCCCCCCCCCCCCCCCCCCCCCCCCCCCCCAAACAACAACAAAAAGACCGATTAGCTAAATGGATTACAGTGTAAGATTGCTGATCTGTAGATTCAAGTTGGAGTCGTG
This sequence comes from Ostrea edulis, assembly GCF_947568905.1. NCBI lineage: Eukaryota > Metazoa > Mollusca > Bivalvia > Ostreida > Ostreidae > Ostrea > Ostrea edulis. The sequence goes on from NC_079169.1 coordinate 26,531,481, forward strand.
CAGAAGTTCCATATTTTTCTCTCAATGGCTTTACAATAAAATGCTATTTTCTGCTAAATAAGGTACAAGTCCAAAATTTCCCATTACCATAACATTTTCATATTCATGTACGTTTCATCTAATTCATCTTTTAATAACATGTACACCTTCCAAAAGAAATACTGTACCAATAAAACAACTTTCCATAATTAATATAAACAGCATATTTTCCAAACCATACAAATTTAAATTCTAGTTATGCTTAAGAGTGTAATTTCAAGACATAATTTTTTTGCCTCCTCCATAACAATTACACGACCAAAGGCAGCATGAACTGCTGTGACAGTACTGGTTGTATAATGACAGTGGCCTATTTCCATTTCCCGATGTCCCGCAGTATTTCGCTAAAACATCATAATGATCACCAAGGAAAACTAAACCATGATGACTGCATTTTCGGCTGACATGCACCGACCAGACCCATTTCAACATAAATCAGAAAAGAACTCTTTTATCTGCTAATCTGCTCCATTGGATTAACTGACAGTAAACTTTTACGATCTTCACCAATTAACCACCAGCAGAAAGAATCCGGGAGCTGAGGATTAGGGAACTGAAGCTTACCATAATTTAGATGTTGAATGATTAAAAGCCCTCTCAACCAAACCTTAGATAATTACTATTTTTTTGTGTGCTTATTTATTTTAATTACTCACATGGGGGTTTAATGAGCATGCGACAATTAAATGTTCTTCCTTTTGCTATTGTAGAATCACTCGGCCATGATATCACGCTCCCTGTAAAAGATAAAAAGAAAAATGCATTACAAAAATCAATATGTTGCATTAGGGGGGGGGGGGGGGGGGGGGGGGGGGATCCCCCACATCTAAGCAAATCTTTTGTTTTCATGATAAACAAATAAATGTTGAGATCTGATGAATATTTTGAATCCAGCTTACAATGATTTTCTTTCTTTTAGTCAATAGTCATTAGAATGAACAATTGATATACAACAAGAAAGCCTGATCAATAAGTCTTTTTGATTATCACTTACCAGGGAAAACAAAGTACACAATGTTCAGTGACATACTACACAGACCTACAGATTTATTACTATGAAACGTACGGAACTCGACACTTCGTACTGAGCACGGTTATGATTTTTAAAACTTCAGAAACCTGTGCCGACATCATTGAATTTACTCAGTATAAGAGTGCCCGATTATAATGATTTTTTTTCAGCAGGTCTGGTTCTTACTGAAGACTTGAACTGGTATTCTGACTTCTGAGGACATTGACATTAAAATCATTAGAATTGAAGTACAGATATGTTTCTGCTTCCCGTACTAGTCTCTGCTTCAATATAGAAGTAACATCTTATTCAAAGGCAGTCAGAAATTTATCTCATTAAAAACTGAAATTTTGATTTTAAAGACACACACGACGTTTCTCAATGATATATAATCCTGGTTGTTGCAAGTAAAAAAGTAAAGTCAGCTCTTGTGTATAGCAGAAGGTTGCATATATAGACAGTATTAAGTTAATGTAGCAAAGAAGGGGAGAATATTTTTTTGATCAATCTGAGATCAAACCCAGGACCTTAATTAGGTGAGCTAACCACCGGGCTCACCAAGCCCAAATACAAACTATGGTAATATCAGTACAATATAAAATTGAAACCAATTTCGAAAATCATACTCTTCATATCAAGGAGATGAAAATTTAACTTTAGAAGAAATGTCAGAAACGTGGTGTATGACCTTCCTATGGAACATGACAACTAACTGTAGGAAATGACCGATTACTAATGCTGCAAAAGTCTTTAGAACAAATAGAAATTCTTGACCACCAAAAATTCGTTCAGTCCGATAATAAAAGTTAATAGTACATTTCAATGTTCAAAATGGTTAAATTATTACAATGACCATTATGAAAGAAACAGATTTCGAAAACTGTGGTCCCTAAGTTCTTGACGCTACAAACAGCCCGTAGTTACGTTAAATATCTATTCTGCTCTATTCCTCATGCCTCACAAGTGTTTACAAAAAAGTACAAAAACTGTTCGGTCTTCATAGCACAGCCTGCTACACTACATCACACATCTTGGTCATTTAGAAGTCCATCTCGTGCAATATGAAGAGTTCCCTTAGGTCTGTAGAATCCAATACATGTTTAAAATAATGTGATGTAGGACTTTACAACATAAAATCAGATCAGTGAAATTGATTGGCTGAATTTCAGAAATACACATGTAACATCCTTTGAAAAAGCCTTAAATGACAGACCAATTTCCCATCAGTGCCTCCCAGTGTCCTAAGCAACAACAGATTCAAAATACGCTCTACTGACTTTTCACAACACAATGCCCACCAAGTGCTGTGGGCAGCAACACTTGTAAAATATCCTTGAAGTGACTCTAAACAATGGAATACCTACCTAGAGACATGGGCAGCAGGCTGTAATTGAATTGATCATGGTCACCAATGTGTATGATGTTATACACGCTCTTCCCGATCAAATCATCCTGGAAAAGAGAACACGTCAATTTCAAAATGCTACGATACAACGGACAAACATCATTAATAGAAAGGAAAGGCATGCATGGATTCATATCTTTTCCATGTCTTTACTATTCTGTCTAAATCAATTCTTCCTGATAAAAGTAAGAAAATCTTCTGTGAATGCAAAAAGAGCATTATAAATGCAAACATGCCAACAGAAGCGGACATTTCACAACTCCACGGACAAGTCACTTGAATATGTGAAGGATTTGCAGTGTATCATCTGTTTAACTGAATTTACCATTGCACATGTTACAAGCTTCTCTTTGAAAAATGTCATGCCTGAATGCTCTTGCATTTTAAACAAACTGTTGGTTTTGGTTTGCCTTCATAAAATTTCAGTATCTCAAATGAACAATCAATATCTAATTTAGAAAGAAATCAAAATACTGGCCCCCCCCCCCCCCCCCCCCTTACAAATTACATCAAATGACAGAACAAAAATATAATATATTAGCTAAATGAGCGATCACAGTTTTTGACAAAGTAAGTTTATATAATTTCATGCTTTTTATTCTAAACACAAAGTACTCATATCTAATTCAGTTTCCAAAATTGTTAATACAAATTAATTTTCATGGGGAGTTCCATGACTTGAATAATTAAAATCTGCAATCTTTTATCAACATTCAAATTTCTTTTGAAATTGTCTATCGATCAATAATGATGATATATTGCTGTGCTTTAATCAAGGGGACAGAACTCCCAATGGATCGTCTCAGATAGATAACACAAAACAACCGAATTTGATAAAGTATTTAGCTTCACTGTAATTAGCCTAAATTGGTTTTTTAATGTATTGTTGAAACACATCAAATGATATGATTTGTTCAAGCTGTTTTGTTGGTACTATAGAAGAACATATGCCTGTTCCATCAACCAACGAAACAATAGTAATGGGTGTAATGTGAAATTCCTAAAGGTATTTCTTGTCACATGCATGGCTACTGGCAAATGTGATGAGACAGACAGATGGCTGAAAAATATCTTTTATGGTCTGAAATATTAATATATATACATACATATAAAAGAGAAACAGAATAATAGGTGTAAATTGAAGACAAACTTTGATACCATTCACTGTGAGGACAGAAGTGCACTATTAGGAAAAATTCTGTTCTTACAGTACTTCCCCATAAACCTGTCCCACAGAATGTGAAGTAGATAGAAGATATTAGGTAAATGGGCAACTCTCTAAAAAACATTATTTTCCCAAGTCGAAAGAGAGTATTGTATGAACTCGTATAAGTGTCCCTTAACTACCTATCATGGTACAAATTTTTTTGCCTTTACAGTTATGTATAGGTGTATTCTCTCCTAGATATTGTAAGAATGTCCTCATTAAACAACTTTTATCAGAGAGAGAGAGAGAGAAAGAGAGAGAGAGAGAGAGAGAGAGAGAGAGAGAGATTAGCTGCCCATGTATCACATGGTATATATACATAGGTAGATGCAAACTCTCTATTTCTGTAAACCGATATCTAACACTATTCTGTGGGGCATCACATCTTTTATACCATAACATTGAGCTATAAACTATGATACACACAGAAGCTGTGTTTCACATACCTCTGACAGCCTTATGATCATTATCATAAATCCCAACAATAAATTTCATATTAAATCTCCCCCATCCAAAACTCACACCGACACAGAACCCATGAACTGATACTGCTACGCAAAAGAAAGAGCTGAATACGAGGCCACATAAATGAAGATCTGCCATGGGAAGGGAGCAATGGGTATGTTTGATGGTATTGATTGCAGCACTACTCTGAATCATCAGAGCATTATCCTTCACAGCTGAAATGTACATCTATATATATATATATATATATATATGACTTGTTTTTTGTCCAGTGTTTTTTTTGTGAGCTTATCAAATTTATCCAACAGTTGGGATTGCCAGCTTGTACACAACATGTACAGACTGACCATTAAATGTAGGTCACTGGGTAATTATCACATGAGCTGGCTTATCATCCAGCACTGTGCTGCTACTCACACACAGAGAGCATAATAAAACTAGGTCAGACAAACTCTAATGAGGAGAAGAATCAGGTCATCAGGGGGAGTAAATGAGATATAAATACTGCAGATCTAGATCTAATGTAAGAGAGTCAGATCTGTTGTACAGGAGTCAGATCTATTGTACAGGAGTCAGATCTGTTGTACGGGAGTCAGATCTATTGTGCGGGAGTCAGATCTATTGTATGGGAGTCAGATCTGTTGTACAGGAGTCAGATCTACTGTACGGGAGTCAGATCTGTTGTACGGGAGTCAGATCTGTTGTATGGGAGTCAGATCTGTTGTACAGGAGTCAGATCTGTTGTACGGGAGTCAGATCTGTTGTACAAGAGTCAGATCTGTTGTACGGGAGTAAGGTCTATTGTTCGGGAGTAAGATCTATTGTACGGGAGTCAGATCTATTGTGCAGGAGTCAGATCTATTGTATGGGAGTCAGATCTATTGTATGGGAGTCAGATCTGTTGTACGGGAATCTACTGAAATATGTGTTCTTACTTATTTCTGGTGACCACAAGTTAATAAAACTTAATCATATGACAAGAGTTTTTCTAGCAAACTAAAAAAAAATTATTTTGGTCTGTGAAACAAACTCTCATCAATTGCTTTTTTTAGTTTACTGATAAACTGACATTATATCTTGAGTATTTTAGTATACGGTATTGCTCCATACAAAATGATTATAAATCTGTCGAGAATATCCGTTCTTCAACTTTTTACAAATACAATAAAAAGTCCAAAGAATTCATTTTGTTGCATCATTTAATTTATCACAAGTGTGTGTATTGTGTAAGTATTGTATGGGGGTGATAGAGTAGTTAAGTATTTGACTGTGTATGTATTGTATGGGAGGTAGGAGAAACATTTTTACCTGAGAATACTGTAAGTACTCGGTGATATTGTCAGACACAAATTCGATCTTCCCTTGACTGTTCACAACAAACAGAAAACCATCCAATGCCTGAAAGAATAGTTATATAAATATATATATAATCATTAATTTTAGAATACCATTTTCTCTGAAATAAAAATCAGGAATCAGTCATTTCAAATAATTTTGCAAAAACTTGCATCTAAATCGAATTAAAGTGCACAGTTTGATATATAACCAAACAAGCATTTTTGTAAGCATTGCATAATAATACATGTCCCCTATTGGCCCCTAGTCATCATATGTCAACATTTTAAGCACAATAACCAGGCCCCATAAATAAAAGTTGTTTATGACGAATTCAAATTCCCCATTTTGCATGTCCAAGGGTTGTAACTCAGCAAAAAATCAATGGACCAGAATAACATTCAAAATTGATCTGTAACTTGTCATGGTAAAGTAATTTTCCAATATCAAATGAATATTTACAAGCATGAAGAAAGTGTAGAATAGCTGATTTGCCAGACTGACTGACAGACAGGCGGGCAGAGTGCAAACCTAAAGTCCACTCCAGCCTCATCAGTAGGGGACCAAGAAAACGTGTTTTTGTGAAAATCTATGCCCTCAATCTTGTTTAAATCACTCTGTTTTGCATCACCAGGCATGCCAAACAGTTGAAACTGGTAAGTAAATGTGAGCAGTTGCTATTTTCAGATGCGGAGAAAACCGAGCTTTGTATTTTACTCCCAATTTGGATATGCCACTGCTTCAGTTATATGTTGACATCAAATTGCAGACCCTGATGTTGCGTGTTTATCGTGATAAAAAAACTTTCTACTAGACATGTCCAAATGCAATCAATACACTCCCTCCCCCTCAGGGTTCATCAGACTGGGGCATATTCGAAGTACAGCATATTTGTACACCATCTGCCCACATTCATAAAAATGTCTGCAATCTCTTGAGGTTAATATGTTCCAAATCAGACAAGGGTTTTAATGTCTGTGACCTTGACACATAAATATGACCTTGATTCTGGGTCAGGACATATTAACAATCTTTTGTGCAATGAGCTTCTAACATCTCTCAGTTACCAAGTTAGAGCTAAGACGAAAATTTCAAACTTTTTATTATGAGTGACCTGACTTTGGTCATGATGGACACCTGACCATAAACAACCTGTGCACTAGGTATGAGGTTTTAACGGCTCTTTACTGCACAGTCATGGCCCAGGCAAATTTTAAACCAATGACTTTGCTCTAAGCGAAATTACCTTATGTTAGGGTCATGATGCAGCATCTCACCATGAGGAATCTTTGTGCCAAGTTTGAGCTTCTAATATCTATCAGTTGCAAAGTTATGCCCCACACAAAAATTGTAGGATGGCAAGACAAAATGGAAATACAGTGAGTCCTATGTATATCCCCTAAATTTTGTTTGCAGGGTTTTATGAACGGAAGACAAGAGAGGTGAAAATTCTACAAGTGTTAACAATTACGCAAACAAAAGATCTTACAAAATTCAACCCAATTATATAGGAAACACTGTATTCAGAGATGACATAATCCGATCAGATAAATATTGAATCCATTCAGGATCTCTCTGCATGTACAATCAGCTCGAGGTTTGGTGAGTGTAACATCGTAATTTCTTTCAATTTAACATCTTCCTATAAAAACATATAAGCTGGATAGTGTTTGGAGACCAATAACACAGCTAGCTCTGCCGATACTTTTAGCCCAGCCACTAATAGTAGCAAACACTGACTACACCATGTCACAAGAATTCCATTCACTAAAATTTCAAGCCTTTCATTCAAAAGTAATCTGCAATGTTAAATTCTTTGATAAGTAGTTAAATGAGAAGGTCAAAAAATTAAAACATTTATAAGCAATGTTACAGACAGATGGACAGACAAAATAATTCAAGGGGCAGAAAAGGTCACTACAGACAGATGGACAGACACAGTATATATCCACACGCACACTATCAGATACAGCACGGTTGGTATTGGGCATCCCTACAGACAATATCCCAGCATAGCCAATCAATGTAGGGATTGCAGCAGATACTCAAGACTTGTTTCCAGCAAGTCACTCATCTGGAGAAAACACTTCACATCCCACACCTATAGCCTGACTTCAATTAATAAATATATTTCATTTTTCAAAATACATGAGGGCATGAACTGCGGTGCTTCACGCCAGCATACTTCATGGAGCACATCAGATGTTCATGAAAAGTATGCTGGCGTGAAGTGTTGCAGTTCATTCCCTCATTTATTAATCTATTTTTTATAGAAGTATTTCATTTTCCAGTTGTTAAAACATTTATACTATATCTATCAAGATTCATACGCATATTCTTCACATTCATGAGGAAATTGCTATATCATACATTGGAAATTTAAATATTTCAGTGAGAAACTCCAGTTGCATCATTCATTTGAATATATTGTAACTCTGTTTGTTAATTGACCTGATCTAATAATACACTCATTCATTGAATGGATGCAGCATGTATCCTTACATTTGGTCAATGTATCAATACATACACATATAATAAAGAATAAGATTGAATCAAATTGTTTAAATCACAAATCAGAAAAAACACCGGTCACCTGCAGTATTTGAAGCATGACCTGGATCAATATAAAACATAGGTCACCTGCAGTATCAATATAAAATATAGGTCATCTGCAGTATCTAGAGTATGAAGCAAGACCTGCTGGATTATATAACTGTTAGAAATGTGTTTGTCTCATCCTGAAGTTAACAATGATCACAGACTTCACATGGGCAAGCTCAGGGCTGGCATTGGTCATCACATTTAAGGAACCCAGCATACTTTTAAATTGTTTTGAATGAACTTCAAGGAGATGAGTAGAGAACTTATGAATTAGGTTTACTATTGAAGACCTAACAGTTCTGTGATTTTTAGGATGGAAATCCTACCTCCAGAAGCAGCGGACCAAGGACTTCAGTCGGGAGAACAGACGGCTTGCTTGAGGACACCTGACTTTGCTGAACAGCGTCTGACGTTGCTTTCTCTACAAAGGGATTGAAAATATTCTGTGATAAACACATCTTCTACACACTCAGCATAAATTCAGGGAATATTAATGTACACCTACATATGAAATAGAATGCACCCAATCAGTTCCTCAGAACTCCTTCAATCTATACTTTTTCATGAACAAAATGACTCAATAGACGGACAACCATGCTGCCATTACTATAACAATCAATTAACAAATTATAAATATGAAATGCTATCACCATGGAGATATTTCAGTAATCTAATTTTCTTTAACCATGTGAGATATTGACCTCTTGTGCAATAACTTGTATATTGGTACATATATGTTTATCACATGTTTACTCCTTTATCCACTGGATATCACCTGTTAGATAAATTTCGACTATTACACTATGTTATCCTACGCTGCTTGTGATGTCACAAACAAACGCCAACTTCACGTAGTTTGTTTACCAAGTGTCAGGAAGCAAAATTCCCAACAATACAATGTAAATGAATGGGTGGGTGGGTGGTTTAACATGTGATAAAAAGAATCTCCCATGGTTTGTGGTATATGATTTATATCCATCCTCGATTGAAAACACACAATGAGTTAAATATAAATCATATCAAACCACAAATCAAGGGAGATCCTATATCTATTCAACTATTAAGGGCACTTCATAGTGTATGCACAATTCTAACAAAATGATCCATTTTAAACACATTATAATACAAGTACATAGAATTTATCATTCTTTCGTTGGCTGGAAGTATACCACAAAGAAAAAAGACGGAAAACTGCATCATTGCGCGTAGTGCATGATGCAAAGCATAAATATTCAATCTATATTTCATTATCGTATTATTTTATATCATTATTTTAAATAAATAATAAAACTTGATAGATTTGAGATTATATAATGATTTATTCTTGGACTAAATTCGATGTCATTTTGAGATGGGCGTAGTAATTTGTGAATTCACAAATCCGTTAATAGCGGCTTCCATGAACTGCTGAGCAAACAGGTTTCTTGTCAACTGTAAAGTGTCGTTTTAAAAGGATGAGTTAGAGATAAGTCCTGTTGAGAGAAAATTGCTGGAATTTTGTTGAGTGGAACTGGAATTAAGTCCAAGGTTTGATGTTGGTTAACTAACGGCAAGTGTGGGACATGTGCAAAATCATGATGTGGGATGCAATCAGAGACCAGACAAGTAGGGTTCTCTTGAGGGTTGTCACAGCTTCCAGGTGGACAAGTGAGTGTGACAGAGGATTTTTCAAGCTTTACCAGTGAATTGCTAAGGTGTCACTGCTGTTGTAACATCCTACGGAAACCTTGTTTTGGTACCCACTCATAAACATATTATGCCGGAGTTCGAAACCATCAACATTAAAGCTGTATGACCCGATGTCCATGTATTATTTTTGTACATAATTACTTTAAAGCAGATTAATTACTTTATAAAGTTATTAACTTTCCCTTAATTACATGCTTGAAAACATCTGCATGTAAAAGAAAACAGTGCAAATATTATTTAGAAAGTAAATATAGTGGTTACATATATAAATTATCCCATAATAGACGTCTATAAATAGACCCACGAGCGTCAGGGGAAACCCAACATGATGTATTAACTCATATGCAAATGTCAAGTTTTAAGGCTGAAAGAGTGTAAAACAACAAATTACTAAGATCTTAAGAGGTATTTGATATTTTTATTTCTATTAAACTTATGGTACGGTACTGTTATAACAAAATACACAGCTTTACACAGATAAGACCACCGATGATCTGAAAGTTTGAACTGGTCACGTGACTGTCACTTGAATGGCAGAGTGACGCGGTTATTTGTAAACATCGATTTAAAATCAAATTATTTGGGTTAAAACAGGTGAAATAATTTATGATATGTCGTACAGTCTCATAACTACATACATGTGATGATTTAATAGCGTTTTTACGAGATGGAAAAAAATATTGTAATTCGGACCATTAAAGGGCTTGAATATTGAATCTCTCTGAGGTATGCAGTGTGTGGTGTATTTGGCATTAGGTTTGTGACATAAGAAAGTTGCCACAAAGTGTGTCATCCCCGGTTGCGTACTTTAGACTCTCAGAATAGCAGAAGTAGACATGTTTTTTTTTTGGGGTCCTCAAATAGCCATGTTTATTTCCTTTTGCATAACTCTTTGTTTATTTATTATATCTATAAAATTGTAGAGTTTTTCTTTTCAGGATTCCCAATCTATAAATAGATCTATATTGGTGTTATTACTATTACTTTCACTATTGTACAGCAAGTAACCTAAACCACAGGGAGATTGAAGCATGTATGCATGTATGAAAGGTATGTTTGTGTAAGTGTCTGATGTATTGTATGTGACCAAAAAAAAAAAATAAATTATAAAAAAAAAAAATAAAAATAAATAAATAGATCTATAAATACAAAACATCCACAGAATCCCCACATACCAATAGAAAGTAGTTCTGGCAATTTTTTCTTCTTCGTTAGATACAACATATCACTAATTTTTCAACCAATTAAAAAGCATGTAACATGTAAAATTAAATGATATTGACATGAACAGTTATACTATCTAATAATACACATACAGAATACTAGTAAGTTTTGTATGACCTAACAAGTGTTATAAGTTTTAAGACTCTCACAATCTCTGGTATCTATTATATACCACTTTTCCATCCAATCAAATTTCTCATGGCCAATTTCTAGCTTTATCTTTAATTCATAATTTACACTGACTTCCAAAAATTATGACATCATTATTTGCATTAGACAGGTTTTACCTATCTTAATTTCTTGGTATAGGCCAACAAATCAAGTGCCGTGTCAATATTGCCAGGAAGCGTTCTGCAGTAAATCTGCCTCGACAAGCACCCTGCATTACCAACACAGGGAGCTAAATCCTTTCCATACCTAATTATCTTTTTTCTTGTGTACAATCTAGCCCCATTATTTAATCAATATGCAAGCTTTTACACTTTGGATATGAAGCTATCTTCATTTCAATCAGCTTTAATCAATATTTGACTTGATGCAAACCCACTAACACCTCATCTGTTTATCATCTCAAATACTAATATGCACTGAAGTGTGCAAACTTCAGCCATAAAAAACGTTCCCAGCGTTACACCACCGTGTACAAGATATTTTATTTACTGGCGATCTGCGGCACGATTTTGTTTTAGCTGCTACAGGTGAATATGTTTTGCAGGAGTGTTTGAATTCACCAAAACACAAATCATATGATCAGTTAAAAAGTTCTTCCGATTATTCATTACAAATGCTACTGAGAGATGATATGATTGATTTTATAGTTAAATGTTCCTCTTGAGGTTGAGAATTTTTCACTCACATGGAAACGTCACCATTGCCAGTAAAAAGCTACAAAATTTAGGCCTATGCTCGGTGCTTCCAGACTTTGAGCAGGGAGGGATCTTTATCGTGCCACACCTGTCATGACACAGGGCCTCAGTTTATGTCGTCTCAACCGAAGGACCGCCCTATTTAGTCGTCTCTTACGACAAACAAGGGGTACTGAAGACTTATTCTAACCCCGATCCCTTCAGGAAGACTGAGAGATGAAATGCATTTCTAATTATTCTGCAAAACAAGGGCAATAACTGTCATAAACAATCGTTTTCAATCTGCATGACCATGACCACCAAGGACATCACATCTGTTGTAAATGGTGGGGATGATCATATCAAACCATAGAAATGTCTACACTATGCCTAATGGCAGCTTCTGTGCAGATAGATATGGAACTAAATTTGATGAGAAATTCCCACTTTGTGCTTTAATTAGCTGATGCACCAAGTGAAATCTCTTCTGATGGATTCCATTAAACTTGCTGGGTTATATACAACAGACAGAGCCTTGTTCTGGTTCCGTGAACCCATCATTACACCATACAATCACCAGCCTTGTACAGCTGACAAGAAACACCAAATGTGTATTATCCGTGGAGCTGCAAGACATACCTTAATGTTACAACATCTACAACATCAAGCCTAAATATTTACTTCATCTAAGAGCTGATAGTGTGTTTGCTTTTAAATACCGCATGTGTTTATGTAAGGAAACACCGTAATAAAATCAATGTCAGATTTTTATACAGCACGAGATAACAGCGAAACACCATGCCCTGCAGCGGCTGCTATAATCAAGGGCATTAATTCTGCCTCATTAGGGGCACACTAAATACTGACAAAGATGACTAAGCAATTCCATCAAAATTTGATCTATCACTAGAAATTCAGGTCAGTTGGTTTAACTGGAGAGTTCAGTTGAGCACTGCTAGTCCAGTAAAGAAGTGTCTTTTCCTCTGTGTTGAATTATTGTGAATAGATATGTATAGCTGTCAAGGGATACAAGTTTACAATTGGAAATGTATGGTCTGGTTAAATTTTTGCAAACTATTTCAATGTCCATCCATACCAAACAAACAAGAAAACCCTCAAAGTGAGACAGAGCACTCAGTATAGAGTGACTGGTCTGATCATGCGCAAGTTGAAGTACTGATTTAAAATACTGGCTTTTCCAAAAACATCTGTAAGTTGACTATACAGTGAAACCTGTCTAATCCGACACTGGGAGACAAATACATTGTCGGAATACAAAGTGTATTATTGGAATACAATGAAATTAAGGATGAAAATGATAGGGCTGGATGCCCAGTGAACAGGTGTGGGATTAGGTAGTTTTCACTGTGTACACTTTATACTGATGTAAACTACCAACCTTGTTTTAGCTGTTTAATTTTGTTTAAGCTTTCCTGTAGTATAGCACTCTTCTCGGGCTTCACGGAGAGGGCGCTCATATCCGTCACACTCGCCGAGATCAGCTCCGCCAACTCCTCAAAATAGGCGTTTTCCTGGTCACGCCTGCGACGCTCATGTAGACACTTGCTTCTACAAAAGAACATAGTTACATTAGTATAAACTGTTCAAAATCTAGTAAAACTGATAACATACACTGTGACACTGACCACATACACTGTAACAGACTGTCCACATTCACATAAGGCAGTCTATAGTTGACCACAGACACTGTAACAGCTAGCTGCAGCCACTGACCAATGTATCACAAGATTTTTAAAAAATCAGCAATGTTGCTCTATTCATAATTTAGCTGCAGCATAAACACACATTTCTAAAAAATCAAGAAATGTTGCTCTATTCATAATTTAGCTGCAGCATAAACACACATTTCTAAAAAATCAGAAATGTTGCTCTATTCGTAATTTAGCTGCAGCATAAACACACATTTTTTAAGTGAATTTTGTACAAGAAACTTAAGTCAATTCTGCTTGCATTTACCGTCATGTTCAAACACAAGCACCAGAATTTTATACCAACAACCATGTGTTACAGGATCACATTTTTATAATCAGTCGCATGTCTCCATTAAATATATACTGTAATTAATTAATCAAAAGGAAAAATCTCTTTCCTCAAAATGCCCCTCCTATCTTTAGCATCAGCCAAAAAATAATTAATAAATAATAATTCCGTTATGATGTGATGTGTTGCATACTCTAATGATGAATTTGTTATGCTCATGCACGTCAGCTGTGTGACAGTGTACAGTTTTTGAAGGCAAAAATATTTCCATGCAATCTTAAAGCCTGACATCGAATACCTTCTGAAATCAAAGAGAGATATGTCAAACTGAAAATTCTCTTCCAATATCCAACCTGACACTGGCTTCTGTTAGTTGATTAACAACCTCTCTGGAAATCCGAGACATAATTTCATAATATTCAAAACACTCCGAGTTATCTCATCTTCACAAACGTGACGGAAAGATAAAAACATCTCAACATACGTGACAGTAAGATAAAATATACGCATTGCCAATCTGCTACATGAAATATGATTAAGTCTCCCCACTTTAAAATGCCCAATATTTGAAAAAAACTGAGTGATGTTTACTTTTGTCGGTATATGAAACACATCAAGGCAGTAGTTTATAGAGATAAGACGTACAGCCCGGGCCTGCCTACAACAGGACTTACACAATGCCTAATCCTGTAGTACCAGCTTAATCAAGGCAGTAGTTTATAGCGATAGAACGCACAGCCCGGGCCTGCCTACAACAGGACTTACACAATGCCTAATCCTGCAGTACCAGCCTAATCAAGCAACACCAAATTACTGTCTGACCAATTTCTATTTGATGATTTCGTAACTTACTAGTGATAAATGTGATCATGACAACTAATTTTCAAGACGGAGATAATTTTAAACGAATACAGGAATACAGGACTGGTTCACGTAGAGAAACCATACGAGAGGAATGACTTCCTTAGCAGTGACCAATCTCAGGATTCATGTAGCCATGCAATAAAAAATTTTCAAACACATTCCAAATTTGTTTCAGGTACTCTTATATCCTTTTCATGGTGTGTTTCAAGTGCTTTTTAAGCATATATCCAAAGACATTTTCCAGTACTCTTTAAAAGCATATATAAGTATTATACTATACGTTCCATGTCGATCTGCTACAATATTGAACCAGTGTATGTATATACCATAGCATTATACTTTGGAAGAGGCATCGAATAACCAGCCTCGAGGAATCTCAGCGAGATTTACTGTAACACATGCTTCAATATACACAAGAGATTTGGCCTATAATTAATTTGACTTGAACGTCTTTTGGAGGAGATAGATTCAAACAATTTTGATTGATTCTGTAAATTCCAACAAAACAGGAAGAATGTCGAAAATTCAAAGATAGTCAAACAAATTTTTACTTTAAGGTATTCAATGTATAATGACCATATTTCATATTTAATAAATGGATGGTGGAATTTTTGTAATCATGGTATCATTTTGAAGGGTTCATCAAATAAAAATAATCCACCATAGGAATTTTCAAAATTTTGTTTACTGCTTGATTTATTTCACCTAGAATTTAACATTGAAGTATATGGGAAAAGCATGTTTTATTACAATATTTTAAAAAGAAATTATATTTTCATACAAATCTCTTGGTAGAAAGTTACATACACTTTCTCTTAATGAAAATATGAAATAAAATTAATCATTGACCACAAACGTTTTTAGAAAATTAGATTTTTCTTATTTTTACAAAGGGCAGACAACTCTTCCAAAGAGTTTTAAGTGCAAAAAGGTCAGCTTCTAATCATTCACCAGTCATGTGAATTTCATCTGCTTCATTTTCATCATTATTTAACAATAAACATTTATGTTGATCTAAATCCTTCAAAATTGTTCATTATCCTTTCATTATACATGGAATACCTTAAGTCTGGTTAGATCTGCAAAGTGAAATCAAAATACTAAGAAAAATTCATCTTCTCTAACAAGGAGTTTTGTTAAACTTCATTGCTTTTCCACATTAATTTTGATCTTTTACATTTACAAAACTTCGATTAAAGTCCAAATTTATTCCAGGTCCACTGAAATCTTATTACAATCTGTACTGAACACTATTGTCCATTTGAAACAATCCAGAGCAGCCGCAGTGAGTGCATTGGGCATACCTCATCCTAAAGATAGCTTACCTAATCCTCTGGTTTGCACACCTCGTAACACTTTCTCAACACCCGTGACCCACGATTCACATTCCAGTTGACCTTATACATCTATACACACCCTTCCCATTAGATAATACTAGTAGAGTTGTTGACAGAGGAGCTGAATATATTTGATGATGATGCCAACCCTTGTAACACCAGAACCTTCCAACACATTCTGATCATGCTACTAAAACAAGGAGATGAGAGAAAAAAAATCTACTATGTTCTAAACCTCTGTGATATTAGAGATTCAATTTATGCTAAAATTCACACATGGAGATTAGTTGCTCAGAATCTGATACAACTATACCCCACTACAGAAAAAAAAAGAACTATTGCATAATTCCTCCCCATAATCAAATGATAACACATCTCCAGGATTTTGATGAATTTTTTTTTTTTTTTTTTTTTTTTTACACACTAGATTAAGCCAGCACGCAAAACAATCCTATAAAAGGATTTTCTTGTTTGAGACAATTCAATTTTCCTGCTAAAACCATATCATATAAAACACATTTATGAAAAACTGCTCAGCGATACCCCCACACAGAAGAAACATAACAGCCTTGAGATATTCACGTAGAGATAATTGATCTTAATTAAGCATTAAATTCAGCTATTAAGACTAGGTCTCAGTGTAACACACCCCAGGGGACATAACTTATGCATAATATACTTTTTTCTCTCCATTGCTTGCTTTGCAATATATGAGACTGAAATCTATGCATAAATTGATGAGATCGAAAATGTTAATAAATGTCCTTTTTCCCCCTTCTATGATGGCATTAAAGACCCAGAGGAAGAAGATATGTCTTTACCAGAAATGTTGGTGGTTCTCCTGGTACCCACCATCAATGTATACAAATAGAACATTTCCATCCACAATGCACTCATATAATCAATCAATTTCACACCTTTTAATAAGATTTACTAATTTCTTCTCATTACAACAGATATTATCAGAAACCTAAAGACAGTACAGTAGGCTATATATGATGGAATATTCTACGGAGACCAGATGGTGAGAGCAGCGCATCTCATCATCTTAGAATCATTCACAACACAGACAACCACTGACTGTGAGGTACAATCCACATCATCAGTGAGCGAGTCTATGGAGGATCTTCCTCAGCTACAAACTGTACTGTACGTGCTTATATTCAGCTAAAATCACCAATGGTTATAAAGCGTAGCGAGGGTGGCTATATGATTGGTTTGCAGGACAATTTATGTTTCAGAAAAAATGGGGTGCTACATATTTCTTGCACATGAATAAAGGCCGATTTTCTCTCAGAGAGATGACACATACTACATTATGGAACACAGTGACCTATATCCAGAACATTCTGTAGCACACAAGAGAAACTCTCAGGGATGATGGTGAGACTTGTGATATAAGTGACCTCTACATGTACAAATCAAGAAACCAATATTCTTTACATATTATTCAATTAACTCTGTGTTTTTCCACAGCTGTAGGAAACGAGAAACAGATGGATTTGAAATCGAACCCGTGCATCTCCTATGTCAGGTGCTCCGACCACTGGTTTCCCAGGCTAATATCTATAGGCCACCAATTCTGTATTACATTGCCAACTCAAATTTTTAAACACATGGTGATCAATACCTTTTTCAGTTTTGTTTGTACCGAGTTTTTATAATGTCATTATGCGTTACAAGACAATCCTGAGAGTGAAGGTAGTATGCGAAGGGGTCATCAAATAATCTCCCAGGGCACCCTGGATTACAAGATCTCAATGTTTCAGGGAACTATCAGAAACAGCTGTTTGTATAATGTTCTGCTGCTGGTGTACAAGACGAACATGTTGAGAATATAATTCAAATTCTAACATGACAGAATAAAGTCGTAGAATTCAAACTCCTAACTATACACATCTATTGTATGTGTGAGCCTCTGTCACCCTCTGGGATTTATTCACACAGAATTTTGGGGGCAACTCCTTTTTCTTATTTTGATGCATCACTAGGTCATTTTCCAACCTGTCAAGTGTCACTGTATAATCAACAAATGTCTACACACAAGCAAAACCACAAAAAATCCACTGTATTTTAAATTTGCCACTCTACCGTATTTTAACCAGAAGTGCAATACACATGACAGAAGTTTATAAACAGCCAGGCGTTTTGAATGGTCTGGTGACAGCCATGAACACAGAATGGCTGCCTCAGTAAGCAGCGACAATTATGGGAATCGCTCCAACACCTCTGTGCCAACACCGATACCTAACTTCGTCCCCACAATACTATAATCACTCACCCTGATTTTTCTACCTCTAAATATACCCCTATTCATTCTAAACACGATCTTTTCAGGACAATTTTAAAAAAACATATATTAAACACTTTGTACCTATAAAGCAAATCACTATTTTATCTAAATTATAGAAAATATATTATGAAAGCTAAAAGTACTACGCTGACTTTTAACTTAAAATACATATGGTTCTTGATCTGTCAACCATGGCATCTGGTGATATCATTACAGCAATTTGTATTTACAGCAATAAGCAGACAAGCCATGAATTGATGTTACATCGGGTCTGGGACAGCTAGCATTGCAGGGCTGCTGGCTGGAACACTTTGGATTACTGTTTCATTAATCTGATGAAGACAGTTTGACATAAGTCTGGATCAATATGCAGAGAGCAAATAAAAACATCATTACTGGGCTTGTTTTGATTGAATGGCAGAACAAATTTCATTCCTGAATATTGAACTGATGGCTTTTAAAATGCAGTGTTAGTAAATGTTACGCATTCATGTCTATACAAATCTCGACCTTGAAGTTGAGTATGCTTGGAAATATATATCTGCCCAAACACAACCAGCAGATGAGACATTTTGTAATCTCATGCATTATAATGTAATTTCTCCGATTGCTGGGGAAACCTTCCATGCAAAGATCTACAAATCAAATATCGCAAAAACGCTTTGCAAAGATTTCACAAAAAAGCAACATTTACAGGAAGCTAATGAGATTGTCTCTCTATCTTTCTCTCTCTATACATAGAACTGCAATGTGAAAATGTAATGAGAAGTCAAGCTTTGTCCACTTTAACTCTAGCCACCTGTGGAATAAAAGTCAGGCTTACCTATTGGCAGAATTACATTGCAGATCCTTGGGTGTATCATCGTAAACAGACTGCCTTAACATAGAGTTAGAGCATCACCTTCAGTTTTCTCTGGAAGACTGACGTTCTTAAATCCAAGACCAAGGAAGACACCAAAGAACATCAATAATGGATGAGTGTGGTAGTATCAAAAGAATCTGTCAGTGTTAATTCCTCCACCTGCCTCTTAACATTGCGGCATAATGTCCACAAAACACTAAAACACCTCCACAAAAAATAACCTCCCCAGTGGAACAGGGAGAAAGGAAATATGGATTCTCAATGTGGAGACATCCACGAAAAGAAGCTATGAATGCAGTAACGGTTGTTTACCGTGTCTATACGATCAAAATGAAACACAGCAAGAAATCAATACCCCATTGATTGTGTGTGCAGTAATCGTAACACTGAAAACATTCAAGGCCACTCAAACTGCAGTCCACACACAAGCTGTTCAATAAAGCTGTTTACACAAATATGTATGTTTTTATCCACACACCTCTATATAAACTGCAAAGGGACATCAGGCATGATCTCAAATCCCTGCTGAGAAACAAACATGCAATTTAACAGCAGTGAAACTTTCAAGTCTACACTGAACATACATTTATCCGTTTATCTAAAATCTGTTATCAAACGAAAAAAATTTATATGCTGCCTCAATTTCCTCAAAATTCTTTCTTTTACAATTACAACAAGCACATATCATGAACTTTCCATGGTGCTTAATCTGGCATTTCTTGTGGTTCCATTCTATGACTAGACTTGTAATGGTATAAAAAGCTGCTTCTTATTGAAATGTGTGGTGTAGTTTTTTTGTTTTTTTAAAGCTTATTGCTATTCCTTTCTTTAGACATTAACAAAATAAATTTGGTCATTTATTTTTCATGTTGTGAAGGGGCAATTCATAAAAGTCAAGCATTACCACATGTTGTAGTCCTCATAAGAACCACATGGTTTCAACCATCCATCTGAATGTCACAAAACTAGGGCAAAATTCACGCCCTTCACAAAGAGAGACCTACACATGGGAGAGACTTAGTACTGGAGTAGTAGTACCACAATGTACTCACTCTCATCTCCTTCATAACCTCATGAACACATTATAGGGGACACACCACGAGACGGGTGATGGAAAACTCTCTTTAATATAGAGATAGCGGCTTCCTAATAAGCTGTCATCTAACTGCTGATGTGAAAACATTGTACAACTCATCATCGAACTACTGACGTGAAAACTACAATTTGACATGACAACAAAGGTTTGATGTGTCCATGGTCAACTTGTAGACATCATTCA
This sequence comes from Ostrea edulis, assembly GCF_947568905.1. Taxonomy (NCBI): domain Eukaryota; kingdom Metazoa; phylum Mollusca; class Bivalvia; order Ostreida; family Ostreidae; genus Ostrea; species Ostrea edulis. The sequence continues at coordinate 26,551,939 of NC_079169.1, forward strand.
AAAAACATACCTGTCTTTCCTCATCCACTTGTGCCATGTTGTTGTAAGATAAGTTACTGAATAAGCATATCTAATTTAAAGATCTCTCAGGCATGCATAAATGATCTGCATAAAGGAGTTGTTTTTTTTTTTTATCAATAACGAATACATGTATACTTCTTTTAAATAATATAACTTTCAAGAAAAGACTGTCGTTAAAATCATGCAGTCTATAATGAGTCTGAGAAGATAATTCAGATTCTGGTTATTTTATGCCATATCCAAGTTTTAAACAATGTATTGCTGTTAAATGAATTTGCAAAAAAAAAATAAAAAAAATAAATCAATCAAAAAATCCATATACATGTATATATCTTTTGGCAATATTAAATCTTTAAAAAATTTAAAGTTGAATTGCAAAATTTTAATACACAATGTATAACATTTTGACCCAAAACTCCTAATACAAAAATTTTCTCAAGTCCAACGGTATGTAGCTAATCCCTATACTTTATAAGACACTCCATTCACAGTAGTCATTTTATCCTGACTTCCTCCCCCCCACAATTCTAATAAATACCCTGCCCTTTGAAGAACCATGCAACTACAGAATGATCCATGAACACATGTAATGGGAACCTCACCCAGATTTTTCTGAAGTAAGAAGATGTTTCAGCATTCTAAGTTGTTGTGCATCACTTGGCTGCCTTACAAAGTTTCCCTTATCTCTCACGAAACCACAGAAGCCATCAAAAATCTGGATTGTTTTTTTTTTGTGTTGTTGTTGAGGTTTTGGCACCCACGACCACAATTCCCTAGAATTATGCACAACAGAACACTGTCACATTGAGTTACGCTTCAGCTTTTTTTTCTGCAATCCAATCTTTTTGGTTCATTCATGTGCAATGCAATGCCAGCTAGGAGAGGTCTATATTAAACAATATGGTTGCATGGTCTTGCACCTGTAATCTCCGATATATACTTCATGTACATATCCACACTACAACATTCATGACCGTGTCCCAGGTGAACAAAATGGGATTTGAATTCAATCTTCTTGTGAACATCATCAACTGCAAGGTGTGAATATGGCTTGTTGATTTGCAAGTCAAATGACACACATTTCTACTGTTCAATTATCACAATCCAATAGGCATAACAATATTTTATAAGAATACAGTCCCTCACAAGGCTGGTAATTTTTTTTTTTTACATGGCTTTAAAATCAATATAGTGTTGTTTCTTCAATACACAGTTGCTAGCTGACATATTACAGCCTTGCTGTGGTACAGCACTGGCAGTGGTAGGAGCTGTAGCTGGCAATACATACAGACTGGCAGTGGCTGACAATACACAGACTCGTTATGACAGCTGGATGGCACCACACTATGGCCAATTCGGAAATGTCAATGATAATATGTTACGCAAGGACAGGGCAGTCAGGAATGTTTTTTGTGGTCTGGTCTACAGCTACCAGCTTTCATAGCCTGAATTCTACACAACTCATAGGTGCATGAAAAGCGATCAATAATCTCGTTTTATTCCCAGTCTCTGAAACAAATTTCTTACCACTACAAATATCTCAGACTCATGGTCTACTTCACTCACTCGCCCATCACAGCCTGGTCCATGTATTAAACAACATTTCTATCTGCCGTATTAAATAACATCCACAGAATTGAAGCAACAGATAATCCAATAAGCATCTACTTTCTCTGCGAGAGGATCCGCTACCGTTTTTCACTTCCTTAGAATGGGAAATCTACGTCTTGATCAGAGAGATCTTATCCCACTAGTTTCCTGCTTCAGGCGCCTCTGATGCCTCTGACGACACCTGCTCCGATGGAGAATGCACGCACACCTTGCTCCTTCTACACAGATGAATTAAATCTTCATTGAATGTGATGACAATGCTCCCCTAAATAAGCCTGCATATCTCGGGAGGAGTTGGTTTTTCATTTGGTCTCCTTTCTTCATTTATAGCCATTGTTATGACCTGGAATCGCAGGTGACCCAGCAATTTCAATATCCAGTTAATCTATTCATAACCAAATCCTCCTCACATGCAAGTCCAGAAAATCCGACCGTTGTCAATCCAAGGCCCTCAGGACCATTAGTAACAAATCAGCACACAATTTTTTTCCCTTTCCCAGTAAATGTAATGTAATATTCATTTAGCGTTTTACATCAAATCTTTCCAAAAAATGCAATCATCTCATTTCTCATGTTAATTGTAATAAATTTAAACCTCATAAACTTGTAAATTGAATGCAGATTTTTTCCTATTTTGTGTGGAGTTTTCCTTTTGATTGATCATGTGCCATGATTAAATCTTACATATACATAGTACACCTTCTTGTCAGTATTTTTAAAAAAGGGGAAAATTCTCTCTTTTTTTTCTGCATGACAGAATCCTCAGAAAACTCTTGTCATTATCAACCATTAGTAATTGACAGGGAAGCTTTTTACTCAGTGATCGTTTTAAAAGAACAATGACTCGAATGTTTTCTTTACTTCAAACTCAATTTCAAAAAATTGAGAGAGAGTTTGTCTAATCTTGTGTGAAAATTAATACAATTTTTTATGCATTTAGTGTAACTGGAAAAGATGTTTCTAATTTTCAATCTTTAAAACATTCTATTGACAGTGCATTGCAGGAATATAGTCAATGTGTGTGTGTGTGTGTGTGAGCTTTAAAGTCACATTTCTATGTAGATTATATACCAAATTAAAAGAAATTGTTTAGTCTAACTACAGAAGTAATGGTTTTACAAATTGGATGATGTTAGCACTTATTTGAAATGCTAATTCCCTTGTACAAGAATCACTGACAAGTGAAAAAAACCCTTTGGCGCAAGTTTTCTTGAAAGTGTGACCTTGAAATGAGCAGAATCTACATAATATCTAATCTGAGTAAAATGACCACACTCCTTCATGTATAAAATATTTACAGAAGCTCTCCAGAAATCTCATAAAGGCCCAATACATGTACTTGAGCCCCTGAGGGATTTTAACAACAAAGTAACATTTGAATGGATCTTTTAATAAACATTATAATGACTTCAACCTCAGACTAGAATAAAAGACTGTTGCTTTGCATGGATATATGAACAATTGCTATTAAAATTATCAATATGCAATTAAACAGAGAGTCCAGAAAAATGGATCTAATATTCTATAATTGATCCAAAACAGAGAGGATGGTACAGGTTTTCAGAACTTGCATTCGACAATCGGAAGTATTCAAATATAAAGCAACATATTCCAACACACAATTTTCCTTTAAATTTGTTTATTCCTTTTAAGAACTCCAACTATAGATCCACATTCTTAAGAATTATGAAGACACCATGTGACACATTGGACTATTAACGTGGGTTTACAACCAGATGTTTATAATATCACCTTAAATCCTGATAAACAAATGGTTCATACTAACATAACTTACCTTTCTTAATATCCAGTGTTAATTAATGGTAAATCTAACACACACAAGGCAGGTCATACACCCCACCAGCAGAGCTGTTACACACACTAGAATGTGGTAACTCCACAGTCACCCTGGACAAGGCTCAAGTCAATGGCCATAAACCATTGAATGCAAACACAGGAGTTGATTGACCTTTACCTGGCCAAGGATCATCAATACACCTGTACTGTGAAACTGACCAGGTACTAGTTCAACAAGCCTGTAACACTGGACCACAGGCAAGCAATACACAGGGGTTTATCTGGGGCTGCTGAGATTACAGAATATTATCAATCAATCCACCAAAGTTACACTTGCTGCAGAGAGCCCTTGTCCAGCCAGCCAGGTGTGAAACTGGTCACATGACCCAGGGTTACACAATCCCCTGTCTGCTTTCCTGTCCTGGGGACACTGTCACTCAGGTAAAAATCAACAATGGAATCACTGTCAATAGGAAAAAACTGTGCAGAATGCCTACACTTATTCGGAGGCTTTACACATTACGCTTCAGATCACTGATAATATTCACTGTGTTTAGCGGGATGCCGAGGTGGTAAATACCTACATTTATAAACTATTTGACCACTACAAGTCTCTGGGCCAGCTCCAGTCAACAAATGTAAAACTAACACAGCATATACACAGTTATTCTATAAGTCTGCAGTCTTCTGTGTGAATGACTACAGTACACAGGATGTCACTATTACCATGACAATGCTCCAGCTATTTCACAGAACACACTATTTCCTATCCACTTCCTGAGAAAGAAAGCCAATGAGGGAGACCATGCCTTTTATGCAAAATGGTTTATCAATGAAAAGGCATTATCTGAGCCACAGAAAGAAAAAAAAAGAACTTTTAACCACAGACAACAATTTACACTGCCAAATTACAAAGTCTCATTCAATAGAAATGTTGATACTGACAAATTTAAGAGTGCTATAATTGATGGAACCCCATCCACTCAACAAGCAATATTTAAATTGCAATTACAGGACTCTTCTTATCAGGATCTTGCATGGAGTACATTGGGATTTCAGACAATGGTCTAAAATGAGGGGGAGAAAAAGTGAGAAGAATTTGTCCCTGATGTTGAGAGTAACTATTACATTCTACACATCCTGTGACATGGACAGGCCTACAACCTCCAGTGGATGTTGGGAAGAAACATCCAAATGAAGGCATCATCATGATTGATGGTTTGTATAATCCTGTCCTGCTATATACTGCATCAGGGCACCACTTCCACATACAATGTCTCTTTACATCACAGGGCAATTCCTTCCAGTCTCATCATATCATCTAAAGGCTAATAATAAAAATTGTGTCCATCATCAAGATCATACCTCCTTCTGACCATGATAACCACCAGATACTTTATAGATGAAAAATGAATGAAAAACAACAAAGTCGCAAATCAGCAGAATTAGCTAATCAACGATCACACAAATTAAAAATTTCTGATATATTAAAATGTACACCTCTGCATGCAATTAACACTTGCCTACAATTGAAGTAACAACTGACTTCCCATGAATAAAAAACAAAATTTGCATGATTAACTACAGGAAATATCTCTGCTACCTATTAATTACCATCTAATGACTAATTGTTTTTCCTTTCAGAATGATATGATGTGCATATTTAATGAAAGTAAGGCCTCTAATTTTAGTTACATGTTGAAATTAAGATTTCAATATCTAAGCTAATTATAATCATTAATTTGATCAATTCGACAATTTATTCAATAATTGTCTTTCAAACTGACAGGGTTATATTCAAATTGACTGAAACAGCCCTGAGACCATACGTGCCTGTAAAACTTCATGAATTCAACACTTTTTTTTTTACAAGCTTATATACTGTACATAGCAGTACTAATCAGAGATAACATTCTAATATTAATTATTACAATAGATGACCAAATCACAATAGCATTTATTGTCCAACAAACTAAAACTAAAATGCTTCCGTCTCTTAAAAAAGAAGAAGAAAAAATCTCAAAACAAACATGTCCTTTGATCTCAATTCTAAAAGAAATTATGTCATTATCAAAGAGTGTTGACAAAAAAAAAAACAATACATCACAATGTGCTAGTTTAATAAAGACCTTGATAAAATATTAGAAAGTTAAGTAACTTCAACTCCCTGAGTTGATGCTCCATTGATGAGAGTTCTTCTTACAGGATGGAGTAACAAACTAAACACATCTTGAAAACTGCAACCTGGGACTTATAAGTTTTAGACGAGCTCAAGGTGCCATATAATTACACCTCTGCTATTAGTATAACTGTTTATCACAATGTAGCACAATCTTAAACGAAAAATATCATGCATTAATTAGTATTATGCATTACTTTACAAAATTTATCTTCATCTGGGGAGGGGGGAAAGAGTGAGAATTTTTTTCTTGGTGACATTTATTTAAAAACAGTGTATGAATTGAGTTGCCAAACGCATGAAGAATGTGATTATATTTCTCATTATTTCCAGTTTATAAAAATTTAATAGTTTCATTGACTAATTTATTTTTTCCCTGTTCTTAGTTTGTTAGATCCTGAGTATGGAGACACAGACATGAAATCAATTCCATGGCCATCACACAACTATTGCTTCATCGCACCTCGTGCATAGTTTTCAAATATTTTCATTTCCATTCTGAATAATTACTGACAGAGAGTGCGAGAGCAAAGAAATTTGGGATCTGAGGAACGTAATTCTGGCAATGACAGCTAGCTTCACCAATCAATGACAGTGTGGTAATCTCATTTTCTTCATTTCCGTCCAAATTTTCATTAGATTTTTCTTTGAGCTGCTGTGCTCAGCAAGCAACGATACACAAATAGGTCAGTTGGAAAACTTGGAAAAATTGGTTTTTGTGTCGTCTTCCTGACGGAGTGAGTGACCTGCCACGATTATGTGAGTCATCGACAGCGACATATGATTTCATTCAACCAGCTTGTGAATTTAACACACATATGATAAAAGGACGGAAATCTAAGAGAAAAAGAGAGATACTTGGGTCAAAGACAAAAAAATATTTGTTCTTGACAAATTATAATAATTAAGCATAATATTATGTAATATTCATATTTGACATTTGAAGTCATCTGAACTGCTAACATTAAACTATCAGACGTACATCACCACTTCTCTCCTCCTTAACATTTCACAATAAAATTATTTGTCATTTTATGACAATTTCCACTTCACATCAGGTTTATCATTCATCAGACTTTTTTTTTGAATCCAGGAAGGATGTTTTCAAGGCCAACACATTTGACAAAGTCTGTCAATTTCAACAAAAACAAAACAATAGGAGATGTGACAAAACATGTATCTGTATGTATGCACAGTGTATATATATATATATATATAGAGAGAGAGAGAGATAGAGAGAGAGAGAGAGAGAGAGAGAGAGAGAGAGAGAGAGAGAGAGAGAAGAGAGGGAGGGAGAGAGAGAGAGAGAATGAGACTGCATTACCTTGCATCTACCTATATATACTAATAGTTAGAAATACACACTATTTATCTTTGAGGTATGTTAAATTAGCAAAGCTACAAAAAACATTAATTATACAAAACTATGTAAGTGTTGTAATCAATCAATACATGTAAATCGTAGCCTCTATTTCATTCAATGTCCCTCCGTGACATGGTTTTCTTGTGTGACATTCATCTAATTTGCTTTAATACCTTGATGTGTTTTGGGCTGATTACAGTTAATTGCTATATATATAATGATGTGATGTGTTACATTTAAGCCTCTAATATCAAAACTTGTTCAGGCTACACATAATATGTTATGTGTACTAAATGCTCCTTGCTTTGCCATCACATTACTGTGACATAACTGATACAAAACTCTGAAGCAACCTTTTTTCTAATCTGCATTTCTAATTGGCTATTAAATGCACTGAGGTTTGAGACAGTTAAAACAAGCAATAATGAGACGGAAAGCTTGCTATTGGGATGTTATAGTAATGTAATTCAAACGTAAACATTTTGTGACACACTTTGTAAAACAATAAAGCAAAATTCAACAAAGTAATTTATAAACATCAAGCAAAATGTGAAAATTGCATTAAATATAAACTATCGATTCCTCTCACGTTCCTACTTCTTATTTGCAACCATGAGTGTGTTTTACCCGCGATGCAATGTGTTAGCAGAGCCCGTGGGTAAAACTGGATGTTTGCAACTGTTAAATCAGCATTAACAGTCACAAATAACAAATGAGAAGATAGTGTTATTTCCTAAATAACTTGCAAATGACAAAATCAATAAACTAGAAGCGACATGAAACAATACACAATCAATGCTATATATTTTCCATAGTTGGACTCTTCTAAGCCTAAATTGCTAAATCAATTATCTATGAGCACAGAGCCTCCATTGCGGATCACAACCTTACCTCCCCTGACACAACACATCACAATGCTTCAATTATCAACACACTGATCATAACAAACACAAAACATCATACACAAGTCACCTGTCAATCGTAAAATTCAGAGGAAGGGTGGGTGTGGACGTGTTTGTGTGTGTAATAAAATGGCTGAAAATCCCTCCATTACGAAACTCACTCTACTATTTAAAGTCTGTTCAATATTTGCACCACAGAGTATATTAGGCTGTGTTAAGTTTGTGGTTGGACAGTGTGATAACTAGAGGTGAACAGCCTCGTATCTCCTTGGACTGTAAACTTGACAGTTAAATGTAGTATAAAGTACTCAGGCGAGTGGATTTATCACTACTTCATCTGTTTAACACAGTAGTGAAACTTCAATTTCAAAATATCGGTTATGTCTAATACCAAATATTTACTGCAGAATAAATATTAGTAGTCTAAAACTGTCGATCACCGACAGTTCACCATCAAATAGAGACACAGTGCATAAACAACTGATTTTCTGTGTATCATAGTATATCCAATATGTATATTTAAGTCTCTCTCTTTCTCTCTCTCTCTCTCTCTCTGTATCTCTCTCTCTCTGGTGGTTTCACTTCTGTTGTAATTGGGGTTACATCCTTCACTTATAGAACTCTGGATTCAACAATACACTTTTGTATTGCATTTATAAAGATGCTATATACAGAACAGGGGATAAATAAAATTGGCCTTCAACGATTTTATTTACAAATTTTATTTGAAGTTTGTAAATATCAAACAAAGGCTTTGTAAAATTAGTTGTTCCTTAGTACATAGAAATATATGCATTGAAATGCTATGGTTTCTCATAAATTTTCTTGGGCATCAAAATTTGTGGATTTGCCAGAAAATACATTTTCATTGATATACGTAATTTCATGGAAATGCTACACCTTCATGACAAAACTTGTATCTTGTTGATTACAAGGTCCGACACTACCATAAAAACAAAGAAAAAAGATGAAATTGCAATATCAAGGTATCTGCAACACTTCATACTGGCGACTTCATACTGGCATCTTATTCACAAAGACTTCATACTGGCATCGTATTCACGAAGACTTCATACTGGCATCCTATTCACGAAGACTTCATACTGGCATCCTATTCACGAAGCGCTAACATGCTTCGTGAAGTATGCTGGCATGAAGCGTTGCAGTTCATGTCTAATTTAAAAAATGAAATCTATTCCTGACATTTTTGTAACCATAGCTATGGGGAATTCAAACTTGACCTGATGTAGCAATGCACATTACAACAGTAATGATGAATTGACAGCCAAAACATAAAAACAAAAGAGACCCTCCCCACTAAATTAAATTGGACCCACATTGTGCCATGTGTTCACTGTGTAATAGGTCCCACGTGGCATGGTAATTTGCCTGTACTGCAGTAGTATAGCTATATTTATACATTTACCAGCAACCTGTTGATGTTACAGCACAAAGTGTAACATGATCATGTAATGTTGTATCCCACAGTAACTACTACCACTATGACATGCGTCACACCACTACGACAGGCAGACACAGGCATGGATCAAGTCATTTCTACAAGTGTTCCTTTGATTTTGACATCAAAAACAAAGAAAAATCTTCAATGTAAATGTTTACTGATATCAATAGAATCAGACGGAGACAGATGTGGGGGTTTGCAGTTGATCGGAGTCTGACTTTAAATGTGGACATGCACCCCGAGTACAAGATCATGTAACACATTGATTCGATCACAGGAACGTTTTCCAGCAGGCCCCAAGGTAATGACAGTAAGGATTGTGATTTAGTTTGCTACAATTCCACTGTTTCAGAAAAGACATTCAATAAGACTTCATCATCTTCTTGGCATTTAATATAAACACATGTAATGAGACAATCTTGGCCAGTATATGTGTGTCTTTTTATTTTACCTGAGAGGTTTACTATTGCTGGAATATTTGAATAAGGCTTTGCTGACAGGAAAAACGAGATAGATCAGAATACCTTACTACATATGTGTTGCTGGGTTTATAAAAATTGTCAGTGCAAACACTGCAAACCTTCAGTGTGCTGTTTACATGCCACACAAAGTTCTAAAAACATTTGTGTGTACGTTAATATATACTAATGAACAGGCAAAACACTACCATCTATTGTCATACCCCTGTACAGAAAAAGGAAATACTGTAGTGAAATATGAACACCATATTTCCTACAGCAGGACCCATTATATCACAACACAAGCTCACAAGAATAGAGATAACAGATACTATAAACAAATGTGGTGAGTTGTCCACTGTGTTCAACTAGTGAGGCATCATTTTATAGTCACAGATGGTGAAGTAGAATACAAGTAGTCAAGTACTTTGATCTAACAAATGGCCAGCAGAAGAAAAATTCAGGGGGAAATATATAATTACTGCAGGACGAAACTCAAGTCACTGGAAGATAAGGCAGGAGGAAAATCGTACACAACGCCTCCCCTATACACACACGCTGTCTAATGTCTGAATAATTCAGAAATTTTCTCCATTTGATAAAACCACATGATTACTACAGATTTACACTTACAGAAGAAAAACAAAGTCTATACATAGTACTTACTTGTTACATGGCCACAGTATGATAATTCCCAAAGTAGAAAATCAGACAACTGTGGTAAACTCCCAAAATAAAACCACAACTACACACACACGCACGGTGTGTTCAGTGTGGTGGCCTAGATCTATGTTCTCCAGAGGTGGAAAAAAACCCACCACTAATAAAGTGCAACAAAATTAAACAAACACACACTGAAAGACAAATATTGATTGCTGTTCCAATTAATCCCACTGTAGAGATGTCCAGGCAGAGATGGGATCATACCCCTCTGAGGAAATCAGTCTGTTAAGACCCAGAACAGCTGAGCCATACTTCAGTGTCTTGCCATAGACTTGTTTATGTCAGTGCGCTCAGGGAGAGATACACATTTTCAAGGTCTTTCCTACGTCACACATACACACATACAAGTTTGTGTAAACCTATCTCCGCATAATAAGTTACCATATGCTTGAGTGATTACCAGAGCGTATTCAACAATCACAGGATTTTTAAAAACCCAGGCTACATAATGGTTTACCAGCTTGCCAGGTCTATATGGAGGAAACCTTAAATTTTGCTAAGAAGATTAGCAGTTGGACTTAAATGCTTGAAAATCGACTGTGCAGAAAAAATACAACAAAGTGAAAAATAAAGTGCTTCATTATTACAAATGAAATTTCTTCAGGTTCAAAGATTACTTGATGAATATGATTTCAGCACAGTGATATGACTTCCTGTACAGAGTTAAACTAATTACTACAGGGGCAGGAACACATCATACTGAACAGAATAAGACATTCACATATCTTACACAGAATCACGCCTTTTTAAATGAAGTTTATGTCAAGAGGCCTATGGGTCACCATGCTCACCTAAGTCACTCGGTTCATACGGAGAAAAAGACTTTAAACCCCTGACCAATTATGGAGGGCTGAATCGATACCCCTGGGCCTTCACATGATATGTATCTTGATACATTGATGTGCAGAAACGGTTTATTTTCTTTATGATATACTTGCAGAATAAAATTTCTAGTATGTTTATCGATATATAAAAACAGTTTAGTATTGGGTTAAGTTTTGCATATTAGCAATCAGTTATAAGTTCCTCTATGCTTAAAGACATGGTAACATTGTCCCATCATCATTTAATTTTTAATATTCACTAAATGTTCATAAAGTTTTGAGATGGTAATTTTGGTGAGTTGAACTTAATTAAACTTCCTAAGTCTTCATGCAGGCACAGCCCACATGGATATTTTGCACAAGGACTTTGGAGTGAGCTGCATCACACCTTCATCTTTCTTTGATACTTAACAGACATACTAGAAATCATCCACTAAAACATATAATCCTATAATCCTAAATCCAAAACAGAAGGAATTATTTGGCTAAATGTACACGGCTTGATATGAAACAGATATGAATTTTTCCCCAATTTATTGTGCAAGATAAACTGCAGCTTAAATTTTCAACAGCCATCATTATTCTAACCTGCACGACAGACACTTACAATATGGACGAGTTCATCACTGATGAGAGGAGTTTATGGTTAAGACATTCTACATAACACATTCAAGTCTCTGCATATGGTAAAAAAATTTATTGAACCAATGTTAACTGCGCAAATTTAGTGAAAATAAATCAATATCAAATAAAAAACACACAGCGGAATGACTTTTGATATATAATTAATTTTTTTTTGCTTTAAATGTTTGAAGAGTTCCACTCCCAGGTGTACATACTGTACTTTGATTATATCAAGTGAAAAGGTATGTAATCAAGTAATCAAATCTTATCTAGAATCAGCACAAACTTTAAACCCCTAGATGGCCCCTCCTTAGCACTTTTGGGGATCATCCGGCTGAACATATTTAAATTTTCCATAGATGAGTATGAAGACTTGATGAAATGATGCCGTAGACGAAAACTATATTTTTTAAAATTTAAAATATCTATTCCCTTTTATAACTTTTAAGCCCTGTCCATGGAACTTGTTGTGGAGTGAACACACTCCAATCTTAAGCTTACAAGAAGATGCTTGCATATTAATTGTTTCTCTCTAGCTCAATATAAGGTTTTCCAAAAAACTTTCCCATAAAACCAAGGGGCATGGTTTGAACAAATTAAATTTACACACGATTCAAGGATGTCTTAGGAAGCTTTATCCAAATTCAGTTACACTGTATAGTCCCAAGTTCTTGGAAAGATTTTTGAACACCCCATCCCATTTTCTAAATACCCCAGTGTTCAGAGTAGCTCCCTGGATAAACAAGTGAAGATAACGAACAGTGATCAATAAAGAATACAAAATTACGAGAAGAGCAAACACAAAACCCTGGACACACCATAGGTGGAGAGCAAGTGCTGATCAGGAGTAAGTAACCCTGTTGACTGGTCACACCCACCATGAGCCCTATATCTTTATCAGATAATCAGATAAACAGAGCAAGCTCTAGTCAAAATCAGTTTGTAAAGAACTAACCTAACAAACCCAGTGATAGCTTGTAAAACTTTGTTAGATCTAATTAAATTTCAACCCCTTCACCCAATGATATGTTGTGCCTACTTGGAGATTCCTCAGACTCTTACCTCCACTTTTATATTGTCACATGTGCAGGGGAGAGTCCGAGTGGAAGCCACACATGTCATAATATAAAAGCAGGGTTAAGAGTCAGGGGAATCTTGGCCCACATGGTGCCATCTTCACATTAGACTGGCAAAATGGTTCTGGGGTGAAAATGTGAAAATCTGACAAGTTGAACAACAAATACAATCAGAAAAGCTTATCTAAGTAGGTTCTGTAGGGAGCTAGAAATAAATCGTAACAATGACTGTTTCTGTCAATTCCTCTAATAATACATACCGGGGTACACACATTAATAAATTACAAATGTCCCTAAATGTTTATAATGTTTTGATGTAAACATAGGTGTAGGGGTCAAGTACTAGAGGTGATTGTACAACAATTAGATACTGTATTTTCTTCACAATGAATGAGACTCCTCGAGCTGTCTACAACTCAAGCCATCCATTTTCTGCTGTCAGTCCTGTCAGTTATTATGTATGACAAAGTGTGACTTCTTGTGTGTTTATCATAGCAATGCAAATTTGCACATCTATGAAGGAGAACGAAAAAAACAGAAAGACATCCGGAGAAAAAGAACTTTTTTTTCCTAGGTATTTCAATTATGCTGCTTTTGATAAACGACACATCAAATGAATGCCTCAGTAAACTAAATATAATATATACTACTATAACATTAGTTTTCTTCACCTTTGCCATGGTTACAACTGTAACAGTTTTCTTTTCACCTTTGCCATGGTTACATTGAGGTCATCTTCACAAGTCAAGGGTTATTGATTCGTTACCTCGCACTAACCCTTGACATCAGTCGCTATTTAAAAGTTGGGCTCGAGAAGAAGCATATGATTGGTTTGCAGCCTGAAGCTGCAAACCAATCAGACAACGGCTTTTATAATCGGACGAAAACAAAACTAAACAGTAAACACGCATGGCGACGGCATTATGGTGTAGAATTTGTGGCCAATTAGTACAAGACAGATACCGTCGATTGATTTTCGGGAGTTCGTTTCGCTTGAAGAAACAATTAGACGAGGTTTTGGGGTATGAGCCGAATGAAAATGATGGATTGTCGAAGTACGTTTGTCGACTATGTTTTAACAAATTCAACAAATTGTCCAAAATAAAGGGAACAACTTCGTAAGATAGCGATTTACCACTGCCGGTTTTAGTCCCAATAAAAACATTTTCCTTCTCTGATACATGACATCGAAAGCTTTTAGTTTTCAGTCAAATGATCGATTTGATGCTTTTCACATATCTTTTCGTCAACGGACGCCATTTTTTACTTTTTGTTTATTCCCTTACCAAACTTTCATCTGAAACAAGAAATCCCATTGGCTGATTAATTTTAGCGTATTGCGTCATCCTTCTTCTCGAGCCCAACTTTTAAATAGCGACTGATGTCTAGGGTTAGTGCGAGGTAACGAATCAATAACCCTTGACTTGTGAAGATGCATTGAGGTGTGCATAATGATCTTGCAAAGTTATGGACTTTCCTCAAAGACATAAATTTGATGCCAAGAAAGCCTAACATTAATTGGCAAGATTGGAAATATACAATGTTTGTGACTGTCATCTGTTACAGTCAAAGCATTTGACGTCACAAATGAAAAGGGCAGATATGACAGTGCATATACAACTGTGAAAACATTGGGATTGAAATTGTAATTTTAAAGCATTGATAATCAATAAATATTTGTAGTAAACGTTAAGAACATTGTAACCCTCGTAACTAAAAGAAATGATTGTATAACACATCACAAAAATACCTACCAGAGGTTTTAAAGAAATCGTTTACTTAATAAATATTTTTTGTGTGTTAACTTTGCATTGATAATTTGCAATGTACAGGAATTGCGTTTTCAAATTATTTTTTGTTGTTTTTACAGCACACAATTTATTGTGAAAGGTTGGTTGGTTGAATATTGTTTAACGTCCCGCTCAAGAATTTTTCACTCATATGAAGACGTCACCATTGCCGGTGAAGGGCTGCAGAATTTACATTTGTATGATGTATGTAGGGAGACATTTGTATGTAGGGAGACATTGGTATGGTGTATGTAGGGAGACATTGGTATGTAGAGAGACATTTGTATGGTGTATATAGGGAGACATTGGTATGGTGTATGTAGGGAGACATTGGTATGGTGTATGTAGGGAGACATTGGTATGGTGTATGTAAGGAGGCATTTGTATGGTGTATGTAGGGAGACATTTGTATGGTGTATGTAGAGAGACATTTGTATGTAAGGAGACATTTGTATGGTGTATGTAGAGAGACATTTGTATGTAGGAAGACATTTGTATGGTGTATGTAGGGAGACATTTGTATGTAGGGAGACATTTGTATGGTGTATGTAGAGAGACATTTGTATGTAGGGAGACATTGGTATGGTGTATGTAGAGAGACATTTGTATGTAGGGAGACATTTGTATGGTATATGTAGGGAGACATTGGTATGTAGGGAGACATTGGTATGGTGTATGTAGGGAGACATTGGTATGGTGTATGTAGGGAGACATTGGTATGTAGGGAGACATTTGTATGGTGTATGTTGGGAGACATTTGTATGGTGTATGTAGGGAGACATTGGTATGGTGTATGTAGGGAGGCATTTGTATGGTGTATGTAGGGAGACATTTGTATGGTGTATGTAGGGAGACATTGGTATGATGTATGTAGGGAGACATTGGTATGTAGGGAGACATTTGTATGGTGTATGTTGGGAGACATTTGTATGGTGTATGTAGGGAGACATTGGTATGATGTATGTAGGGAGACATTTGTATGGTGTATGTAGGGAGACATTTGTATGGTGTATGTAGGGAGACATTGGTATGGTGTATGTAGGAAGACATATGTGTGGTATATGTAGGGAGACATTGGTATGATGGAGTTTGTACTGTACATGAATTGGTACATGTACTTGTGGCAGGACTGATATATTTCACTTGTCCTGTAATCTACTGCCTCCAAACTATCGTTGGTAAAATGTTGCCCAATATCTCCTAGCATCTCCAAATCTACTTAAAATTAAGTTTGTCTGAAATGATAATAAATCATGCAAGATCTAGAACCTTCACTGATTAACACAGGAACTGATCATATAAATCAGGACTCCAGATTGTGAAACATAAAGCAACTCCATCAAATCCACTATATTCCACTGAACCAAATGTAAAATTAGCCTCCACCACTACTCCTAGCGCTCCCTACCCTCTGGTTGGTCTTCTGCTGTCGTCTGCTGCTCTGTAATTTACTGCATGTCTAATGAACTAGGACACCCAAGTATTTTGTGCCTGATCATAAGTGTGGCCCCTGTAAAATCTCTAATTATAAGCACTAGCAGACATCTTCTAAAACAAAACAACCACTTTGTCTGTGAGATGTCTCTAACCTTGATACAGTCCTAATGCGAGCTCTGATACATAGATAGGAAGCTGAACTTATCAAAAAAATGTCCAACATCATTAGTATAAAGTACAAAAACTTTGTTAAAATGTGTTACTTAAACTATTCATCACATATGTATTCAGTTTCTGAAATATGAGCCTTGCACACCAGACATTTGAATAAAATCAACAATGAAATGTACCAACCTATTTCCTACAGGTGTTTTAGAGTGCAGAGTGAGAAAGACAGTATACCAACAGTCCAGAAGAATTCATGATGGACAAAACCTACCGACCAACAATAAAAAAAATATCTGTATTCATCATTCTGTGTCCTTTGGGTGGCCTTGAACATAATTTCAAGAGATAAACATATTTCACAGATTCGCTGATGAGAATACCGGTCAACACAGTCTTGAGCTTGACATTAAGGCTTAATTATTCACTTGTCCAGCACCAGCCCAAAATAACATGTGAATGTTACTTTATCTAATTGAATGAGTAAATCTTTAGGGCTGTCTCTCAATAAAATGGAATGAAGTATTTTTGTAAATTGTTGACAGTCCCTGTGTTTGCTGTTTAGGGACCTAGCAGTATATTTCACTGTTTGGTTGGAAATACAGCATAGCCATTTACAAGAAAAGTTCATCTAAAATCAAAGTACAATAAAAAAAATTCTGAATAAGTTAAAACTGACTCTAGAAAAGTAGGAAATATTGCTAGTGTGAGTTAAGAAAAATCAAACTCCCATTTAGGAGATTACATTCAAAGTAGATAACAGTCCCATAATTGACCAATTCCTGAGAATCAACAGCCCTACAGTTCCTCCGTATGAATATCAAGAGCCCTACATTTCCTCCGTATGAATATCAACAGCCCTACATTTCCTCCGTATGAATATCAACAGCCCTACAGTTCCTCCGTATGAATACCAACAGCCCTACATTTCCTACACAATGAGAATTAACAGCCCTACATTTCCTCCATATGAATATCAACAGCCCTACATTTCCTACACAATGAGAATCAACAGCCCTACATTTCCTACACAATGAGAATCAACAGCCCTACATTTCCTACACAATGAGAATCAACAGCCCTACATTTCCTACACAATGAGAATTAACAGCCCTACATTTCCTCCGTATGAATATCAACAGCCCTACATTTCCTACACAATGAGAATTAACAGCCCTACAGTTCCTCCGTATGAATATCAACAGCCCTACATTTCCTCCATATGAATATCAACAGCCCTACATTTCCTACACATCTCTACAGATTCTTCCACAATTGAAAACATCTAGAGTATAAATAACTGATGATTTTTGCCTAATAAATCCACAGGATATCGTCTGCAAACAACAACGTTATTTCACTACTATGAAATTAGATTCTGGGCTTCATTACTACTCTTAAATGGAATACAACATTCTACAACCTCTTACTCTAAGTTGGTGAATACCTAACATTCATCGATGCATAAAATAAATATTATATACCTTACATATACAGCCCCTTTACAGAACACCATAACATAAACCCTACCAGAGGAGTAAAAGCTGAGTAATTATTCAAAATGCAGGTTTTTACTTGGTTCTGGAAAAATGCCATCTTTTCATTTGAGCTGTATATGCTATGGAGGAGATCCTACAATGTTCTGGGGATAAACTCCCAGCTGTAACCATCAATTAATAGGAAAGGAGATTTCTTTTGATGTGAGCCAAGAATCATTGAGATTATTGGTGTTCTCTGACAATCAGGGTCACATGGTCCCGGTGACATCAGCTCTTAATACAATCCAGCAGAGATAAAGGAAACTATGGCCTTTTACCCAGGTGAATGGCCGAAGGACCATCTACAGGGTATGTCAGGTAAATCAGGTGAAAATCGGTCGAATATATTACAGCAAAATCAATCAGACATCAATAAATAATCATATTCAATGTAAAAAACATCCAGAAAAATATTGTTTAATTGAAAAATCAACTATATAATTATAAACTACTTTGAGAATAAAATGTTCTATTTAAAAAAAGCATGTCGTCCCATTAAAAGAACAAGAATAGTTTGCCCTTGGGACAATTTTATTTAGTACTCCCACTTAATTAGTTCACTTAACATAGAGAGGGTTCAGAAAAACTTTTACAAGAATGAAATGAAACATTCAAAACTGCACGGAGTTACATGTATTTTCATAAGGTCTGATACATGTGCAAGAGTTTATGCAATACGCATTTCATTCTCATCCACAAAAGAAGGCACTCTCGTCAAATTGCTATCAAACTCTCTACTCATTCAGGAATTTCATTAAATATTTTAAGAACATTCATTTATTAGCAATCTAATCAACCTTGACTCCTCTTGAAAAAAGAAAACCGGATCACCATGTTGTCTACATAAAACATGCACTCTATTTCTTCTCAGGCCCCTATCTCAAGTTTTTTGATACACAGCATATGTACTATTACGCTTTCTCAATTCACCTTCCTTCTCAGACTTGACCTGATACCCCACAAAGCAAACAGCTGATTATCATCTATTAGCTTAATTACACACCCAAGAAGAGAAAGGATTCATACCTTTACTGAGACCATTTCCAGGGGTTTTCTTTTTTCTCGAGAAAACAGTTTTTTTTTTGCAAGCCTATACAAGTTCTCCTGACAGGACTACGGATTTAATGAGAAGTCTGCTGCCGTAAAAATAATTAGTATAACACCATCTCCCTGTCTACATTTACATTAAATTAATATATACATAAAGTTTTGATTGTGCAAATTTAACAACTTACAAAAACTTCATTAATTCAATTATTCCTCCACAGGTAACTTGCAACACTAGTTTCTAGAATGCTTGATAGAAAAGAGGGAACACAGTACATTTTAATGAGCAAGAGTGATAGTTAAAACAGATGTCCAGAGTCTGGTAGATGTGCCACCACTGTGAAGAGTAATAACATCAAGAATTTCACTCTTGACAAATACTTTTACAGTTTTTTGATCTCCTCCATTCAAGTTGAAGATCTGTAAGAATTACACCACTTATTCATCTGTATGTCAGTGGATCAAGAAACGGAATTGTCAATGGTGTCATTTGGTTCATGGATAAGCCATTACTTTAACACCCCTGCCAAGATCTTTATGTCTATACAAGAGAGAGAAAAAAATTGTCATCGTAATCACTAGCTTCATGAATATTGTAAAACACTGATGGGTGAGTAAGGTGGACTAGTGATTTATCGCTGCTGGAATTTTTCTTCAGCAGAGGTCTGCATCACCTGGCTTTGTGACTAGTAGACAAGCTAGGTAATTACAAATCATTGATATCCTATCACTTCCCTCCGAGCATGGCAGCCTACTCCAGATATATTCAGTCTCTTTTCTCTGAGGCTGATGAAGATAGAACCTTCCAGGAGAAAAATAATCTGTGCTCAAGAAAAAACATGGTCGTATAAATGACGGGCCACTTCCGCTTCATTGTCACACATGGATGTAATATCCGCTCCACAGACATTTCATGGGTTTGTTTGGTGACATTTCAGCAATATCATACCAAATGATTGCATTCTATACGTCTTCACACCACAGGCACCACCCCAACGAGAACACATACTAGTCTTCTTCAACTCATTTTCAATATCTTGAACAATTCCAGAACTGTTCAACAATTTTCTCAAGAACTTCAGTTCCTAACTGGTTCTTGAACATCACTTAGGAACCAGTAAACAACTGTTTACAAAAATAAATTTCTTAAAATGTTATAGAAATGTTTTTGAACAAATGAAGATTCTGAATGATTTAAGAATCAAATTGTTCTTGAGCAATTCTTTAAATATAAATATCACAAACCTACTAAGAACTAATCAAGAATTTTCAGAATTCTTAAAAAGGTTCCTTACAAGTTCCTTGAATAGATATAAGAATCAATGAGGGATTATTTAAAGCTTTTTCTGAAATACATTTAGAACATTTTAAGAACTAATCACGAAATTTTCTTGAAAAGTGACAAGTTCTTTTTCAAATTTTACATATCAATGAGGGATTTTTAAGGAATAGCAATGTTCTTGATCTTTTCCTAATACAATTTAGAGAATTAATCAAGAAATCTTAAAATTCTCAAGTTCACGAAATAAAATTTATGAATCAATGAGTGATTTTTCAGGAATAATAATGTTCTTGGTCTTTTCCTTGAATATATTTAGAACATTTTAAGAACTTATCATCAAGATTTTTCAGAATTCTTGAAAGATTTTAACAAGTATTTCAGTATTTGTAGTGTTTTTGATAAATAAAAAAAATAAACAAAACTTTCATTTTCATACTAAAAATATTCATTGTCAGAGTTCTTCTAAAACATTGTGCAGCGATGAAGATGGTTAGACTGTTTCAAGAACTAACATTCTTGATGTAATTTAAATTCATCAAAATTACTTAATAGTAAGAACTTGAGATAATAATTTTTGTATGATATAACTACCTTTAAGTATTTTAACATGATTCTCTAACACTCAAAATACTAAATTTTATCACAATTTTTGGTAATTCACCTTTCCTTTCATCATCATGATTTACAGATATGCATTTTGTCCAAATATGTTACTCGGATTTCCTAATTAGACAGTGTAAATATTAAAATAATCTAAACTATATACCCCAGCAGGTCTCTGCAATCTTCACAGGACTTTACAACTCTGCACCATAAATTAAGACCAGGTTCTTAATTTAAAAATCTAAGCATCCAGTATGTGCTGCAGACAGAAATGAGCCCATTGCCAAACTTGATTTCACCAGGCCAGTCCCTGTGCCACTGATGTTATGACATAAGTTTACAACAGTCAACAAGGATGTAGCTGTTCTGAAGCAAATCCAGATGTCATGTTCAAGCCATTGTGTTTATAGAATGGTCAGTTTTGTTCTTGACAGTGAAGGGGGAGAGAGAGAGAGAGAGAGAGAGAGAGAGAGAGAGAGAGAGAGAGGAGGAGGAGGAGGAGCTTGCTTAGTGTCCACTTTCTGAATTACTAGGGTATCATAAATTAGAATTGGAATTTTATATATTTAATTCTTTCAATCAATTTCGATTTGCTTCTTACGATTTTTTAAAATTCCCTCTAGTTTCAATAATGTAGCCCTTGCGGAGTTTTAATATTCGGACCCACAAATATTGCATATAGATTCCTCCTATGTTGAGCAATGTGTATTATACATGGCTATAGAAGGTCAGGTCTTTGGTATTTTTTAATCATTTGCAATTTTATTTCTTTTTCAGAGAGCATTCCTTGGTCTTCATAAAAGACTCATGCAGATACAGTCGATGTGAATATTTCCAAAATCAGTTTTAATAAGTTAAAACGAAGAATTACACTTTATCCTATTCATGCCGTGACTTGAATCCAAGTGAGTTTACCGAGAATCTGCGACATGTGTTTGTGAGTACAGATGACGTGTGTTTGTGAGTACAGATGAAGTGTTTGTGAGTACAGATGACGTGTGTTTGTGAGTACAGACGACGTGTGTTTGTGAGTACAGATGAAGTGTTTGTGAGTACAGATGAAGTGTTTGTGAGTACAGACGACATGTGTTGTGAGTACAGATGACGTGTGTTTGTGAGTACAGATGACGTGTGTTTGTGAGTACAGATGAAGTGTTTGTGAGTACAGATGACATGTGTTTGTGAGTACAGATGACATGTGTTTGTGAGTACAGATGACATGTGTTTGTGAGTACAGACGACATGTGTTTGTAAGTACAGGCACTCTGAATTATATGAAAAAATAGATGGAGCTGCCAGTAGAATTGTTGCAGATGAAACTGTGATTGTTGTGAACAAATATTGAACGTATGAAAGATTCCAAGAACTGGAGTTATAGATGTCTGGTTTCATCAATTTTCAGTGTTGAAATGATCTGTGCAATTGTTTGCGGAGTTAAATCACTCTGGAAGTTCATTAGCATATAATATACATATATTACATTTCACAGGAAAGTGTGTACTTTGAAGTACTAGCTCATATTCTTCAAATGTTTATGCATTGTTCCAGAACTGTTCAAGAAACTTCCTAACCTGGTAATATTCTTAAATAGTTTTGTTAAAGTCCAATACCTACATAATTCTTGAAAGATGATGAACTGTCCTTAATTTGTTCATGCATTAACGTAGTTCCACACTCCTGTGACGTCATAAGATTTTCCAAAGTCAATAATTTAATGACTGGAACATAAATTTTGTTGGAGTCTTTTTCAATAGTTATTGTAAAAAATCTTGTTAGCCATAAAATATTTCAAAAGTCTTAGTTATATTTGAATAGTCAATAATGTGTTTCAAAATATTGAATCCAAGGACAATAACTCTGTTTTCATTAAATTATTTATCAAGTCCATTATGCAATAGATTTCCTATATTTTTCACAAACATTTTACCAAGGTGATAAGGAATTATTATCTGTGTCTTTTCATGTAATTACATAAAATTTTAATCCATTGGTGGTTTTGAATAGCTCAGCTGTATGGTGCCAGACTTAGGTTTTTTATGGGGGTATGCATACTCTGGAAGCTATAGATTTGAAATTAATAAGGGAAGGTATGGATTTTTTTTCATAAATAACTATAACAGATGTACATCTACTAATATAAACAGAAAAAATGATATGTAAACCATGCTATAAGGAAGTTGTGTCCATATTAGTTTGTTTTTTAACATTTTGGAGAATAAGGCTAATTCAATAATTTTGCACTTATTATACTAAAACTTGATGAACATATTGAAAATGACATGTGATTTAGTTATTGACATGTTTCCTGATAAATAAATGCAATTTAAATTATTATTTTTTTTTAATTTTAAAATAACAACGGATAACTGTTTCCAATGAATTTCATAAAAATCTACATAGGGGTACATGACTTCAGTAGTGACTGTAATGAAAATTAATATGGAAATCCTTAACTAATTTGCCTTTTTTCATTACTCTGAATGTTAATCTATTGATTCCAAACAAAAAAATGCTACCTAAACCCCAAAAAGCCAGGACTAAGGACCCACCTTAAATGAGATAAGAATCTAACATTTCAGAAAATTACCAGAATTATTCGAGAACACTTCTATTCTTCATCAGTTCAATAACTTTTCATTAGTCCATTGATTCTTTTTAATCAGTTCTTTAAAAGTTTATGAGTTCAGGTTCTGTTCCTGAAATGTTAAGTTCTTGTTTTATTTAACATTTCAGGAACATCTCTGAAAAGTTCAAGAATTGGTGGGGTACAGTTTAAAAATGTTCAGGAATAATTTTTCAAGAATGATTCAAGAAAAGAAGAAGGGACAGTTTCTACAGTCATCTGGCCCAGAAAATAGATGATTTCAGTAGGAGTCCAAAAATCTGGCATTCAAATAAGGAATATATAAGCAAACCCAAACTACATTTAATTTGATCCAAAATTGCTTTTTGTATGAGAGGAGCATGAAGTTGGCATAAAATTGCCAAAAATGCAAAAATCAATGAAATTTTCATAAATTCAGGGGGTTTTCCTTTCAGAAAACATACAGCTCATGTGTTGAGCAAATCTATATTCAAATACATTTTTTATTTTTTCTTAATACACAATATATATTAATTTCATTTTGCTCTACGGATGGGTACACCTTTTCCTGAGCAATAATGTGGATGAAATTTAACAGTTATCAAGCTCTTTTTGAAAAAAGGCGGAAAAAACTCTTATTCATGACATAATAATGCTATAGAATTAGAAATAACTTTTTTTTGGCATGTATTTAACTTACATGTATTCAAAACACAGATCAAGCTCGATTTAAAACACATTTAAATCAGAGAATATTTTTGGGCCTTTTTATGTACATAATTGTACCTTGTTCTTTCTGAATAATTCAAGAACTGTTTGTAAAGGATTTGCTGGGGCACTATAGAATTAAATTTCAAGAACTCATTAGCTATATATTATATCAGAATGTATTCAAATACTATAAAATCGTGAAAATAAGACGCTCACGGGCCACATCGCTCACCCGAGTCACTAACTGGCCCTGCTCTTCAGCTTTAAATTTTATGATTTTTAAAAGATTGGTTGTTTTTTTTCAACCTTTACATCCATGGAAAATTTTGACCCCACAGTGTGCCTAAAATTTTTCCCCACTGGGTCACGACACAACCAAACCTGAATCCAGATGGGGATGTCTAAACACCAGCATGACTAACATGACCTTGTTTTTTAAAAACATATTCTTTCATGAATGCATTGTAACATGCATCATGTACAACTTGATTCATTCTAACCCCAAGGTTAATGATTTAAATGGGTTAAAAAAAACAACCTTGAACCCATACATCTTGGATTGTTTGCATTTTGTTATGATCTACTGTGGATCTGCTAATCTTGAAAAGACTTTCTTTTCATTAATTTCCTGAGTATTCCAATATGACACTTTTAACTTTCATTGTGTTCCCACCCTATCCCAGGGCCTCTGAATTAAACAAACTTGAATTTGAACTATCTGCATATGATGACATTACATATTTTAAATATGACTAATCGTGGTCCTGCTGTTGTTGATATGAAGAATTTCAAAAATGTTTCCCTATATATTCTTGCACTACCTGGGAATGCTTGCATATCTATATGACTAATCATGGACCTGTTGTTTTTGAGAAGATTTGAAAAGAGTTTTTCCATATATTCCCATCTAAAACTCTGATTCCCTATTGTGGCTTCATCCTACCCCCGGGAACCATGATGTAAACAAATTCCAATCTCCACTATATCAAGAACCTTTTATGTAAATTTCAGCTTTCCTGGCCCAGTGGTTCTTGAGAAGAAGATATTTCTAAAAATGACTCCACTTTATTTTCACCTTTTCCAGAGTAAGTTGGTCCAGTGGTTCTGCAGAAATGGGTACCTGTAAAGTGTGAAACGAAATCGAAACAAAATCTACCGAAACAAGACCTAACAAAACAAAATAGACTGTATAACCAAACTCTTTCAATTATAATAATTAAAAATGGTATCTCGGGCCCCTGTGAAAGTTACCATGTATAAATAAGATTTGCCTCCCCTTTGATATAGGCTTTCGGGTTGACTAATACAAAGCTTTAAAAGTTGGAAAGGGGGGGGGGGGGGGGGGGGGGGGGGGGGGGGGGGGGGGGGGGGGGGGGGGGGGGAGTAAGCAAAGTGCATATCCGAAGTTAATTAAATTATAAATACCATGTGCAATTAGTTTCAGATCCAGAAATTTCAGAAAGGAGGGTTACACTAAATGATGGGTGCAGTCGCCGGCGTTAGATCCGCCTTCAGGCATAAATACATGTTTCAGTATTTCTTGCTCTAAAGACAAATCTATGTATACATGTGGATATTGTGTATTTGTATGTAGTATATCAAATGATGGATTCTGAGAATGTCTTCACATTCTCTTTGTAATTTCTGCTTTCCTTGTTCATAAGCCTTTTGATTTTACAAAATGCTGACCTGATATTATTGCATAAAATATTTTCCATTTTCCGTTCCATTTTCAATCCCCATTTTAGCAACACCCCAAATACATAGACTTATCTTTAGACTTACTGCATATCAATAAAAAAAAATTAATAATACATGTATATATATATATATATCTTACCGAATTGCATTTATATAATATGGTATACTATTCAATTTTTTCCATTATTGAAAGTACTCACACCTCAGCAGTTGAAGATAAAATATGAGATTAAACGTCTTCCTGCTTTAAACTTTCTCAGACACCAGCTTCTTTAAATGTTTGATGCTAAAAGATGGACTGCTTAAAAATGTATCAGTCTCAAACCGAAAGACCACATCAACAGGGAAGAGAATTTCATTAATATGTGGTAACTTTCACAGGGACCTGAGATATCATTTTTTATTATCATGATTACACAGTTTAGTTCTACAATCTGTTTCGTTTCGTTTTGTTTCGGCAGATTTCATTTCGTTTTGCATTTTACAGGTACCCTGCAGAAGACAGTGAAAATGACAAATACAAATGCCAGACATTCGATCAGAAAAGCTTACGCAAGCCTTTGGCTCAGGGTGAGCTAAAATGAAGAAGAAAAAAATCAAGCCACTTATAATATGCCCCTCTCCCCTTCTAGCATTAAATCAGATATGAAGAAATTTCCATATTGTAAAATATACAAAGTTTATAAAGAGTTCTTTTTATTATCTTTATTTATAATATTCCTTCAATTAACATTTTGAATTAATGAACACCATACATATTCTGCCATGATTGTACAGCAATGTCAATTCACGAATCATAGTCTGATTGTGATCTCTTTTCATTGAATAGTCTAATGTTCCAGGCTTTTACAAGGATATTTTTCATTCAATGAGAGAGAACACACAAAAGTTTTTCATGAAATTACATATCAATGAAATTGCATTTTAAGACAAATCGATGAAACTTGATGCCCTCAAATATTGATAAAACCAGTATTGTAAGTGATTCTCAGAGATCCAGCAGGGTGCATTCATGGTATATTGGTGATACGTAAACTGAAGTTTATCAGTGACTTTGTATAAGACAGGCACATCTTTATACACTTATACACTGTAACAATATGGATCATGTTAATGGTAAGTCACCTTCATATTTGCAGAATGGAAAAATGTACATTTTTCATCAAAAGTTTTACAAATCTGAGAGAAGTAGCACATTTATGTCATATTTCTGGATCTCTGCCACCTCCATGTAAAAGACGTATAAAAAATACTGTTCATACTATTAATCTTCATGAAAATAAATTTTCAAAATACCAGATACAGATTTTTTTTCTAGATTGGCCAAATACAGACTTGCAGCTGAGCAATACAGGTAGTGAATCGTGACAGCAGTTTTTCTACATCCACTGCCCCAAGAACAGATCTATCCTAGAAAATGAGCAGGTCTTTTCTACCCTTTTTTCCAATTACAAAAGGCATGCACTTCACTCTGAGATTTAACAAGAATAACTACTGAAGCCATCTAATAATTCAGTTTGACTTTCGAACAATAGCTTTTTCAATGCTCAATGATAAACTCTGCACCTAACAATGTTACGGTCTTTGTGTCCTTAGAAAAAGATATTTCATTAATACCACAGCAATCCACCAGCACATGCAATTATCCCGCCAACTTCAAACCCACTCATACAACTGTTGAATGAGAATAGAGGTAGCCCAGGAAAAAATGGTTTGATAATGAATGCCACAGATGACCAGTTGCGTTGAAGCATGAACTTTGCTTGAGGTCGGGTCACCTTGTCTAAGATGATGGGAAAATAATAAAAAAAACTTTTTACAGAAATGAATTATTTCAGAACAGGCATATCAGCTGCAGCGGACAAGTAAAGCTTCACCAATCACTGTCCATGAAACAAAAAGTCTCTTTACACATCTGCAAGTTTAGTTTGACAAATGACATTACGATACAGATCAACAGATAGATATTCATGTCTTCTTTCTGCAGTGAATCTTGTTAATCATAATAAATGTCTTGAATAACAAAAACATACAACCCAGCAACGTTACAGATGTTCACCATATTAACATAAACATTCAAGAGATTTTTTATGCAACAAAATCAAGCAAGCGTACACTTCACGACAACTTCACGAATAAAGAACATGGAAATCCATTGCAAGTTTTAAAATAAGCAACAAGAGTCTTCATGACGCCATGGCTTCAAAAGAACACGAAGAACTGGGAAATCAGCTTAGCTCACTGAGGGGCCCTTCAATCGGAACTTGGAGACCAGCTTAAACAGGTCTCAGCTGCAGAGAGACACAATAATTAAATTCCTGACACTATTCTGAAGAAAACAGCCATGATTTAAAAAGTGAGGATTTCTTCAATGCGTCCAAAAGACACATCCAACAAAAGAAAACTTGATATATGTTTTTCTACCTGTCTGGCACGAAAAGCATTTCATTCTTTGATGGAAATTCCATAAAACAAACCAAAAAACATATCTTTCAATCAAAATATTAAAAGAAATGCCATGTATTATCGTGATGTTTTAAATATCACCTCCATCTGGGAGAAATTCAGACCTGTATTTAGTGAAAATGAATTCAAAATTGTATAATTAATTAAAATATTTATCCACTTCAGCATCAGCAAAGGCATTCTAGAGGATTAGATCTCTGAAACATAATGACCAGTGGTAAAATATACCATTCCATGTAGACCCCCCCCCCCCCCCCCCCCCCCCCGAGGGATTATTTTCATAGAAAACTTTCCTAACATCCCCCAAAAGAACAAAATATCTCAGTATCTAAATATATTTACTGAAGGCAATCATAGTCAAAATAAATATCTTCCAAGAAATATCAGAAATGCTTCTCTCTCTCCTCTGAATTTATACACATTAGGACATATTTTTCTTGTTTTTTTTCTTCTAAGGAAAGTTTCCTTACTTCATTATTGATCACAGCTTAACAAGATACAAGAAATAACCATTTTAGACATCACAGCAGTCATTACAATCAGGCCTGACAATTCCCGGTAATGACCATGTCTCCACAGGGACTACACACAACAACAAACTACACAATGATGGTCATATTTACTCCAGTCTACATACAACAACAAACTACACAATGATGGTCATATTTACTCCAGTCAAGTCAAAAATTACTAAAATACTCATTCAATAACAAACTACACAATGATGGTCATATTTACTCTAACCCAGTCAAAAATTCCTAAAATACTCATTCAATAACAATTAAACTACACAATAATGGTCATATTTATTCTTCCAAGTCAAAATTACTAAAATACTCATTAAAATCCAAAGGCAGAAATCCCCAGTATTGAAGGGACATAGTATTGTTTCAGAAGTTACAACTGATCCAAACTACAACAAATCTGCCACACAATTAGGACATCACTCCATCTAGAAACTAGAAAACTGACTCTAGTCAGAAAGGCCCCCACAATAAATATTTCCATCAGGTGCTCTATCACTGAATTGGTTGGTACATCCCGTCCTTAATTTTTTTCTTCTAGACTTGGAAGATGAACATGTGCCATAGAAAGTGCTGTCAGCTAATTTATATATATGAAATAAATTGAACTTCCATAACTCTGTAACAATAAAACCAATATATGTGAATATCAAGAAATATCAAAAAGTCTTCCTCTTCCTAATCCAATTTTAAGCACTACCAGTGATTTTTCAACATTTTTCAAAAGGGTCCTGTAGCTTTCAAATTGGGAAAACTTGTCAACATTTTGATCAAATTGGGAAAACCTAGTCATTATTGTAAATATGCTAAATATCAAACAAGAAATCAAACACAAATTGATGTCATTCTTCTTTTATTTTACATATTTAACTTTCTTTTCTTTAAGCTCTTAAAATTTTCGACTATTATTTCTAAATCATCTAGAATTGATGCGTCTTTGTCATGTCGTACATATAAACTATTCACATTGAACTTATTTTTTAACAAATACGTTTTTCGCCAGTTATTAGTATTGGGAAAAGTGCAAGCTTAAATTGGGGGAAAAATTGGAAATTTTTGGGAGGGGAAAGGGCCGATATTCAGACCTAAAATGGGTCTTTAAAATCACTGACTACTCTTAAATTCTATTTTTAAAAAACATCTACAGTAATCTCAAGTTATTGCCTGCCATAAAAAGTGCTATTTTAAAAATTCTATGTCCCATAACTCTGTAACAACAAAGTATAAAAATATGAAAATCAAAGGGGTCTTCCTCTGCCTAATCCAAATATTACATTTAAAATGATTACAGAATGACAGACAGGACAAAAACAATATTGCCCCCCCCCCCCCACCCCCCACTTCACATTTTTTATTGCATTTTTTGTAAAAACAAAATCATTTCAAACATTTTTTTCCTTTTAGAAATGAGTAATCATTGGAGGTTTATAACCATTCTACTAATTCAGAGCAGCTTCAATCTGTCTGATAGGCCCAGTTCCTAATCATCTATTAATCTGCAGCTGCTGAATTTCCATTTTCAATATAATAGTCCACATAATTACCCAAAATAATAACTTACATTTCTGTTTATTTAATTCTATGTAAAACAAACATAAAATCTGGCATTTAAGTCTAAAATGCCTATCAAGAATTTGTAATTTTTTGCATCAGGAATATCTAGCAGATTCATTCCACAAAACAAGAACTTGAAATCTTTAATCGTGCTTTATTTTTAGTACAATTCTATTTAACTAGTATACCATTTATATAATAGAAAATTTGATCCTTTTATTATTGACAAACTTTCTTCCTCAAAATCTGTATCATATCAGAAAAGTCTTAGATCCGTGCATCTACAATACACAAAATTTTCTGTGTTTGAGCAAGTGGTAGCGGATCTGACCGAATGCTCTATATCATTCCAACCAGAATTTACTGCATCACCTGATAGACTATATAAATCTTAAGAATTATCTGTATAAATATGGGCCACTTTCTAACCCCTCTCACAGACATCTACACTCTCGATAGTAAATTGCCATATGGACTGGTTGTACTCTGTTTTAAAAGCACAATTGTATCCTGCTTAGCAATGGTTGTATCCAAATGGTGTTTGGCCATGGTGCATGGGAATGGTATAGTTATCAAGAAGAAGTTAAACATTTCTATTGTTCACAAATCTAATAACTGACCATTTTGGCCCCACCCAAATACCAAAACCCCTACCCCTTGGATCACCAAATTTACAATTTTGGTAAAGGACTACCTGCTCTTTTTAAACATCTATTTAGTTTCAATTTAGTATCAATAGCACTAAAGAAGATGTTATTTAAGTGGTTTACACAAAAACACTATATACCAAGTTTGGCTCCGCCCTGAGGT
This sequence comes from Ostrea edulis, assembly GCF_947568905.1. Lineage (NCBI taxonomy): Eukaryota > Metazoa > Mollusca > Bivalvia > Ostreida > Ostreidae > Ostrea > Ostrea edulis. The sequence continues at coordinate 26,583,191 of NC_079169.1, forward strand.
TAGAACCTCTACCAAGGGATGATGAATTTTACAATTATGCTAGAGGCCTTCCTGCTCTACATCATGATGCATCTAATTTTTCTTACACATGTGTGGTTCTAGAAGAAGATTTATGAAAATTGATCTATTTTTGGCAGTTTTTGCCCCACCCTTAAGGCCCAAGGGGTGCAGGAGACCTGAAATTTATGTTATAACAGTGTTGTCCCAAAGATGCTTCATACCAAATTTGAAAACAATTGGAATGGTAGTTATCCATAAGAAGTTAAAAATGTTTAATTGTTCAATTGTTAACGCACGACGACGGACACAGACCAACTGCAATAGGTCACCTGAGTCACACAGGTGGCCTAATAAAAATAATCCACCATAGGAATTTTCAAGTTTACTGCTTGATTTATTTCACCTACAATTTAACATTGAAGTCTATAGGAAGAATAAGTCTTATCAAAATATTTTTAAAAGAATTAAATTATATATTCATACCAAATCTCTTTTTGTTGAATACACTTTCTCTTGATGAAATAAAATTAATATAATTAATTACTTACCACACACATTTTTAGAAAATTAAATTTTTCTGATTTTTATAACAGGCAGATAACTCTTTAAAAAAAATTCTCACGTGCAAGAAGGTCAGCTTTAATCATATGCAGGTTATGTGAATTTCATCTAATTCACTTTCATCACTATTTAACATAAACATTATGTTGATTTAAATCCTTCAAAATTGTTCATTATCCTTTCATTATACATTAAATACCTTAAATTGGATGTAGAAAAATTCCCGTTGACTAAGATTATACTCATTTCTGTACTTACTTTAAGACTTGTTTTCTATCATCATTTCCTGGAGTTTCAGATTCTTTCACTGTTCCAGACATCCTATGCTACAAAATTTGTTTCATCTCTAAACATCATGCCATCAGCTAAAACATCATAATATTTGATTTCGTGAATCATCAATTTTTTTTAAAGTTCAAGTCATTCATAATGTACTTTCTTTTTCATTAGCACTGTTAGCACTTCAAAACAGAGTTTTGTACACATTGTGTTCATCTCATGCAGTATCCATAGTAATGAAAGCATATTGGTACAGGTGCATCTATAAATTTCATCTCATTACTATGGTCAGTTTTATTAAATATAATATTCCTGATCATACCCCATACAAATGTGAGAAATTTGACCTTGACCCTAACCTTAGTTCAGCAAAAATGAAGTTGCTACCTTTAAGGAATGACTTTAACTTTGGGACATATGTGATATAACCTGGTTTGGGTCAGTTTACACTTTATACTCTGAAAAGCAGGTTATAAAAAAGTTTGCTCCACCTTCACCCTCAATTTTCAAGCCCTAAACACAAATGCACATTACATTCATCAAAGTACGGTGTCATAAACAACAAGGTACAGGTTATTCATGATGGCTCGAACTTCCATCTGTCAAAGTTCTTAATCTCTCAAAGTGAAAAAAAGGTCCCAATTTTATATATATATATATATATATATATATGTAACAAATCAAATTTACTCTCAATCTGTGGAATATTCGATCTCTCAGTGAAATTTTCTACATTGGTGATTTTTCAAGAACTATTAAACATGATACATAAATCAATTTTGTTTCTTATTATACTTTCAATAAGTTTTCACTCATATTGAGACGTCACCAGCTGTAGATGAAGTGCCACAAATTTAGACCTATGCATGTTGCACTCAGGGCCGTAGCAGTTATTGTGCCAAAACCTGCCACAACAAGGTACCTTGATTTTAAAGGTCTCATCCTAAAGACCTGTGACTCTGACTTCTAAATACAGAGTTTCCATTCTTAAGTTTGACACAGCCAAGGTTTGAACAGGTCTTGAACCCATTTTCTCCTTGCAGTCATGGAACCAACATCCTATCTACAAAGCCAGCTGAATTCCCAGTAACATATAAATTTATAAGAAATACTGCCCAGAAGACAGCTAGTAAATGTTAGACTAGCAGCTAAACTACATTAGTTTTAGATTCTGGAGACTTACCCAAAATAATACCTACCTATTCCTGGGCGTGTTCTAGCTACAGACGAGAGACGGCAACAGACCCCATGGGTGATACACTGTAAAAGACCAGAGGTGTAAACTACATCAACAAGATCAGATATGTGTTTCTCAGTTACACGAGGCCCATGGACCTTAATGCTCACTGGAATACCATACAATGATAAGGTACCCATGGGCCACATCAATCCCCTTGTACACTTTAAAACATTAAAATCAAAACATTAAATTCAATCAAGTGCAAACCCTGGCACAGGAGTCATGGTGAGTTCATAAGGGTCATGTTGAGTTCACAAGGGTCATGGTGAACTCACAGGGGTCATAGTGAGCTCAAACTTAAATCATATGATAGAACATTTTCTACCTTTGTGAATTTTAAGAATATTCTATATACTACACACTGGAGAGTTCAGATTTCATGTTACTTTTCTGCTGCAATTAGAGTGATCTGCCCTTTGGTGTACAATACAATAAACTGAAATTTACAGTGTTATACACATTCTGTAATCAATTAATGTAAGGGTAATCATTGTATTAGACCATGATAAAGTTACTGAATGCTTTATTTGAAAATCTTTGCCATTTTAATTTTTAAAAAATGATTTCTGTTCATCAGTTCTTTGTAGTTTTTGAAAAATTTTCCTGGGGGCAAAATGACACATACCCATGATGAAAATATCAAGATAAACTGAATATGTACACCTTTATGTGATAAAATTTTCTCGATGTCTAAAAAACATTTCTCTAGAGTATATAAAGGATTTTCTTTTTATTACATTCATAAGAAGAACTTCAACACTTTCCTGTGGCCCCGCTCAGATCAACCTGCCAGTGGAATATATGAACATGCCGGCATCTCATTTTGACATGCTGTTCCCTTGTAGCACTGTCAGTTAAGAAGGTTTTTAAAAAGATTTAGCTCACCAGTGCCAAAGGATCAAATGAATTCTTTCTGGAAAGTCTGTTATAACCTTTTCACATTTTTATCTTCTCTGGAACCACTGGACCAATTTCAAACAAATTTGGAACAGTAACCTTGCATAAAGGGAGTTTGAGTCATTCAAATGAAGGGCCAGACCTCTTTTTAAAGGGAGATAATTGAAAGAAACTAAAAATTTGATGTGTGTCTCAAAAAATATCCTCAAGAATCACTGTACCAGAAATCCCAATATTTACAAGAAAGCTTCATTATATTGAATAAAATCAAGAAAGCAGGATTCCTGGATCAATAATGAGGCTACAGGAAGACTGTACTGTTCCACATTGGAATCTAAAGGGAGAACTTTTCATAAATAGTCTTCTCCAGAACCATTTTAACCAAACTTAGACTTAGTATCCTAGCTTGGGTAAAGGAGATTCAAGTTTATACAAATGAAGGACACTGCCCTTTCCAAGGAAAGATAAAGCAAAAATTAGCACCAATATAAAGGTTTCTTTTGAAAATGTAAAATTGGAATCTGGTTTTCTTTTTTCTTTTTTTTTGAGGTCCTCTAAGGCTGAAATAATGTACTTTTCCATAAAATCATTTCTTCAAGTTCTAATTATTCTTTTTTTATTCATTTACATGAGGAATTTCATTTGACATACTTACACAGTTCAGGGTTTGACATTTACTTTTTTGAGCACTAGACCAGTCGGGCTACTGATTTTTACTAGACCTGACCTTACATCCACTAACCCTAACTGACTGTACAGAAAGAAGTGATAGTTTCTCCACATTTAATTACTTACTTCGAATGACAAACGTTAAGTTTGAACTAATCCTTATTTGATTGTCTCAAAAAAATCTTCAGTCTTTTCAATCAATTTGATATGCTTTTATTTTCAAACACATTTTCTGTTTCTTTAAATTCTACCCGGCATGGATATTCTTTAGTCCATTTAGAATAAAATGACCTACCCCTCTGAAAATAAATCCCACTTTTTTGCTTAATTGAAGGATATCCCTGGAAGTCCTGGGACTTCCTTGTGAAGTCCCACTTCTCCCATGTCCTAATGCAGTGGGATAATACAGGACTTCATGTTTCTGCATTTGTCCTGGAATATCCCACTTACATCAAGAGTGACTTTGCAAGAATTTCTAGGACATATTTATTACCTAAATGTCTTACAAAGTCCCACTCTCATAGCAGCAGGTTTTTCTAGGACATTCTTGTGTTTTTCAGGACTTTATTATAAAATGAAGACGAAAACATCGTCCCAGAAATTCCCTAAAAATCTCATACTTGATACATTCAAGATAATGCAAGACTTTACATTGCTTTCCAGGACTTCGTATTAAAAGTATGCAAAGAGAGAAGTCTTGCAATTACCCTCAAAATCTTACAACCAGTGAAGTCAGATTATAAAGGACTTTAATGAGGGTTACAGGACTTTTAGATATTAATTGTTACAAAATTAAATCCTTGTCATATCAAAGAAAAGATTTTACATTTTCTGGATTACCTTGACATGTCATTGCTACATAGTTCAGGCTAAAAAAAACCTATAAGAACAGTGAATGATTCGTGGATAAGAACATTTATGTATACAACAACAATCATGTCATAATAAGTTGTAATAGAAAAGACTATATTTCATCAAAAGTAGACTTGAAAAATGTTGGCTATGAGAACACTTCTTATAAATTTATAATGACAACAATCTGAACTTGAATAAAAATCACTTTACTGTCAAATGCGCTATTGAAATCCTCAATGTCACTTGAATGACTACCATAATTTGAGTTTTGAGATGCTTCATCACAGGAGTTCAATCGGGTTTGTCATGTTTTTTTTTTAGGTTAGAATATTGTCCAGTGTATTATTAAGATCATTTTGATAACAGCTTTCCAGTTCCTGGGCTACCTTCTTCAAAATAAAGAAGATCCCTTTTTGTGAAAGAATGTTCAAAAATTCATCAGATTCTGTGGTAGGCTTTTCCATTTCCAGAGATGACACAGCGGCATTAATGTTCGAAACTGAACTTTAAGAAATGTCTGTATCAAAAGGATTGCAATTCAGGCTCAAGTGATGATAAGTTAAAAGGATTTTCCAATGTCACGGTCGTATCACTTGAAGTACCAATGGCATATCAACTTTTGGATGTCACCACTGAAGATTGCAGTTGATGTTTTAATATTTAGTACATTTAGGAATTCGCATGTTTACATCTTTCTTGCACAGCATGTACCTTTTGGGTTCTCAATCTCCTGCAATAATAATTAATTACAAATTATTAATGAAGAAACTTAATTTTCAAGACACTGATTAAAAATTTTATATTTAGAAAAGTTTCTTTGACACATCAATGTTTTGAGGTGCAAATAGCAATAAATTATCACTGATGGATACAATCAGCTTGCCATGCTAAATTTTGTAACCGTACTGTCCGTAGTTATTTTACGAAGCAGTAATAATTACAGAACAAAGTCAACTGATCGAAACAGAATCATAATGATGGATATCCATGATACAATGTTCTGGTGATTATACCCTTTCCATCTAGATCGAACCAGTCAATGGTTTACGTTAAAAAAAAGAGAGAGTAGTTTGTTTTGATATGTTAAGCTGTAAATAGAATGATTGTATCGAGGAATTTCGAGTGGTCCAGCCATCAAGCGTGTATTTTTCCAATGCATGTAATCATTTACAAACGTAAACAAAATAAGCATATGGTACTTACAGAGTGTCATCCGTTACCCCGTAGTCCTTTTTCATTCCGATGTTATTGATTTCCATTCACAAATCTTTAAATCATAAATGACTTCTTTGAAAGTTGTAACTTCCGGTGATGTCGTTTCGGTCAACTTGTACAATGTACGAAGCTTGTCGTGTTTTTTCTTCTCCCCGTTCTAATTCGATATAAGATATATCATGTATAAAATATATCATATGTATATATATGAAGTCTTATACACTGGGTTTCCACTGGTCGATTGTATAACTTTTTACTGATCGTCTTTTGGTTACGTGTTGACCTGGGGACGAGTCAGTCAGTGTACGACCTGACGTTCACGCAAGTGATCAAAGCGCTTTTTTTTCAATGTTCCTTTCTGGGCGCGAAGTCAGGGAAATAATCGCAAGGATGGAGAACATTCAACAGAATCAGTATGCAATCAAGCATGGAATGGATTCCAGATAGGAATATAGGATTCACCTTACACTCAGAAACTGGGGGATAGGCCTAGTTGTTCAAAATACACGGCGTTGCTGGTTAGTATTTTTACTTTTGGTTTGTAATAATTCGTCTTTTTTGGTAGTCTAGTGGAATTGTCACACCTTAACAAAATATCATCCTGTTTCCAATATTTTTATCTAGTACATGTTCTCTTTCATTGTAGCATGGACTTGAAGAGATAGTTATGAATTTAGAATATCATCAAGTGACTTTTAATAAGGCACTGTTTTCAGTGGATGAACCGACATCATGCAGTGTGACAGGAAAACGCCCGTGAGACCAAAGATGGCTTAGATAAAAGGGAAGACGATGCAGAAGGTGCATATATACAAGTTCAAGACATAGATATTTTAAATTTTGCATGATGTTCATTTATAAAACCTGTTCTGCAACCTCTCAAATAATTCATTATGCTATCTTTTAAGCCTCTGTACCAGAGAAAAATCCAGAGATGGCCCTCAAAGAAGTTAGAAACAAGATGAGAGACCGTCTCAAGTTGTTTAGGTCTGGAGCAGTGACCTTCCCCCACCCACGAGTCGAAGAAATAGATCTTTGAACCAGGTTACCCGTGACATCAAGATAAATAAAATTCAACTTCAGGGACAATTTGATAATACCTGTTTTAAAAAAAAATTTTTTAGCTCACCTGGGCCGAAGGTTCAAGTGAGCTTTTCTGATCAAAATTTGTTTGTTGTCTGTCGTCGGCGAAAACTTTTCACATTTTCATCTTCTCCAGAACCACTGGGTCAATTTCAACCAAACTAAGTGACACAAAGCACCCTTGGGTGAAAGGCTTTCAAGTTTGTTCAAATGAAGGGCCATGCCCCTTCAAAGGGGAGATAATCGCAAAAATACAGTGGGGTCATTCAAAAATCTTCTCAAGAACCACTGGGACAGAGAAGCTGAAATTTACATGAAAGCCTCCTGACATGGTACAGATTCAAGTTTGTTAAAACCAATGACCCAGGGGGGGGGGGGGGGGGGGGGGGGTTTGGATTGGGTCTCAATAGGGGATCAAAGTTTTACTTACAAATATACAGGGAAAATCTTTATGAAAATTGTCTTCTCAAGAAACACTTGGCCAGAAAAGCTGAGATTTACATGAAAGCTTCCCGACATAGTGTAGACTCAAGTTTGTAAAATTCACAGGGTTGTCACTAACGCAGGAATAGGATCACAGAAATTTCATTGGGGTTTGTCTGATATGGCGAGTCCCGCAGACGTGTCTCGGACTCTGAGTAAAAATCATAATTTTACTTAGAAGCCCTGATTTGTGTATTCATTAAAACTCATAGGAAAAAATCTAGGTAAAATGTTACGCTCTAATGTGAACCGAGATGATACCACCGAGTTCACAGTGTCCCAATCCGACTTGTTTGTTTAGTGCAGTCAATTGGGTGCAAATTAGAATATAATATTGAAATTTAGATACAAAGTAAAAAACATTTTGTCACTCACAGGCAGTTATTTATATATGTTTCTTTTTTTTTTTTTTTTTTTTTAAAAAATCAGGATCTATATTTAATTATAAATGTTTGTCTTCCGGTAGCCATTTTTATTGGAATTGAAAGTAGCGTAGTTTGTAAACTTTGGTAGATTTTACATCATTTTACAAACAAAATTAGTACGCATCTATTTTATCACAATAATTATTTAATTAAAATTTTGTTTAATACTGAATAGGGTTGTAACGATGATAGAGGATTCGGGAAAGTAATTCTGTTTGCAATGGGCAATTAGTTGTATGAGACCGAGTCGTGAATGATTACTTTTAATTTCATGTGTACAAAGTGATCACTGCACTGTTATGCATGGGCTTGGCGAAAATTAACTGATTTTTGCCATTTGTTGAAGATGAAAGTGAACAGAGGTACGACATTAGCTTGTGTTCACTCGGTATAAATAAAGGTGTAGGAAAAATCTAAATGACTCTTTAATTCAACTTTCATGGGACTCGTCAAATTTTCATGGGACTCAAGCTGCTTACAAACCATGATACCGGGACTCGTCTTCAATATTTTCTAGTGACAACCCTGAATCGTGGCCCCCAAGGGTAGGTTTTGGCCACATTATAGGGACAAAAGTTTTACACACAAGTATATGGGAAATCTTTAAATATGGACTAAGGTGAGCGATGTGGCCCATGGACCTCTTGTTTAATTATTTGTTTACGTAAGAAATAGTGCTTTTTATCTCACCCCAGCCATAATTTAAATGAACTTTTCAAAGTACTTGCTTTGGAAGTTCATATAAGTATTGCTGAAATTTATGTATATGTATGTTAAATAAATTTTATTATCAGATTATCATTTTGATTCATAATTTCATTCTTAATTGCCACTTTTACAGAAAAGATATCACATATCCTGGATCTCGAGTTTTATTCCACAGTAGGGTAAGACCAAAACAGGTTAGTAGGATAAATTGGGACTTTCCAGGAGTCCTGCATCAACTCAAAAAGCAGGATTTTTAGGGAGATCCAATAAAATCCTGCAAAATCCCAGTCCTGTCTACTGGGACTTTCCAAGACATGTCCAGAATAATCCCACTTTCTCCCCTTTCAGATTGCAGGATTAAGTGAGACTTTGCAGGACTATAAAAGGCAAATTTAAGTGTTCAAATTATCCTTAAAAGTCCTGAAATGTCCCACTGCCAATACCGTCCCTCTAATTCCTTGTCAATCTCAGTTTCAAAAAAGCAGGACTTTTCAGGACAATCCTGATAAATCCTGGGATTTTGTCTTGGGACTTCCTGGGATATCCTGCTGTATTTTCAATGGGGAAATTATCCTTAAAAGTCCTGAAATGTCCCACTGCCAATACCGTCCCTCTAATTCCTTGTCAATCTCAGTTTCAAAAAAGCAGGACTTTTCAGGACAATCCTGATAAATCCTGGGATTTTGTCTCGGGACTTCCTGGGATATCCTGCTGTATTTTCAGAGGGGCAGCTCAACTGGTTTTTTTATAATTTCTATTTCATAAACCCTGCTTTGTTTCTTCCCAGCCTTTTCCTTTTCTTTCTTGGGACATCTTTCCTTGAGGACGAGAAGTCGTATTTGAATATATAGAGACATTCCCGCACATATGTCAACACCGAAAAATGGCTGTTTACAACGTAATTTATCAATTCGATAAACACTTTCTTATATTTATATAATTCAAATAAACTGGGTTTTTTTAAAAATGAAAATGAATTCAATTTATATCTATTTATCCGAAACATAACTTTACATCCATCATCGAGCAGATGACTTATTTATTAGAATTAAAAATAGAGATTATGTCATCACGCGGTTCAAAATTGCTCGCAAACTCTTCACAGTTTACTGTTTTCTTAGTTAAGAATAAAATATCCTACTGTTTAAAGTTTTTTGTTAATTTTTTCAACACGACCAGTCGGACTAGCAAATCAACATTTAACCCGACCGGACCCATCATTTGTTAGACTCGGTCGGTTGGACGTGCCTTAGTGTCAAACCCTGCATTTACTCAATATGATCAAAGAGTAAATCATGGATGAAATGAAAGTGAATCAGTAAATATTGTGTGATTATTTTATAATGAAACTCTTTCTTAAAACTTGACAAAATACTGATTAGAGAAAGGCCCAGACTTTACAACTCGTATAAGAAACAAGATGGGTTTGTGAAACACAAATGCCCCCGATAATGGCTAATTCCAAAGATGGCCAAGGTCACAAGGACAAATATCTTGGTACCAGTGGAAAGATCTTGTCACAAGAAATGCTCATGTGCAATAGGAAAGCTCTAATATTTATCATTTAGAAGTTATGACCAATGTAAAAAAAATAAAATTAAAAGTAGGTCAAATGCCAAGGTCAAAAGGTTTAGAACCCATGGAAAGGTCTTGTCACAAGGAATACTCATGTGAAATAACAAAACTCTAGCACTTACTGTTCAAAAGTTATTAGCAAGGTTAAAGTTTGCAAAAAAGTAGGTTAAACTCCAAGGTCAAGGTAACAGGTTAAAAACTTTTGCTACCTACACAAAGGTCTTGTCACAAGAAATACTCATGTGAAACAAAAGTCATTAGCAAGGTGAAAGTTTCAGACAGGACAAAAACAATATGCCCCCCCCCCCCCCCCCCCCCCCAATTCAATCTCAGGGGCATAAAAATTGCAAAGTATCATTATTTAAGCTTTGCCCACATCCACGAGGTAATGGTGTTAAAAACATGACAATAACACTTCTTGATGCTGTTTGCATATCAATTTGACGAATTATTTATTAACATCACCATGTTGGTATGTTGTACAGTCAAAACAATGGAAAAAATATTAACATATGATTACTGACTACATCATACTAGACATTTCAGTCATTTGAAGGACATAAAACAATCAATTAAATAACTATACACACGTTTTTCAGCTGCTTCAAAATCTTCAGAACATACAATTTGTTTTGTTGAGTCAGCACCACTGATGATCATTAAAATACATCATATTCAAATCAGGGATTTATCTTTTATATTTTATTACCAATTTCATATTTAAGGGAAATTTTTGAGAATTCAGTGATGAACTTCTTCCAGGGGAGGGGAGGGCCAGGGACATTCTCAGATCATAATATCTAAAAATAGGCACATCAATTGATCGATTACTGATTCTTGTCTATATTGGAAGAATTTGATAATTATAGAAAATTATTTTTGTTAAAATTCCCATACAATTTCATGTATTTTCTACATTTCAAGGGGAATTTTTACCTGTGGAAGGGGAAATATTCATTTGTTGTCAGAGGGGGGTATCCTTTACTGGTAGTAAAAAGAATCTCAATAAATCCCTGCAATTCAAAATTTATCATAAACAAGACAATAACATAAAATGTCTTCGATTTTCAACCGATATTCTAAAGGGAGCTCTAGACAAAAGTTTCACTTTGAGTACAATCTAATTAAAATTAGATGTTAGATCCGCTCATATATTCGCTACACAAACATCTAACAACATCCCATAGAGGGTCACGTCAGAGGTCAAATTTGCAACAGCCAATCAATTTTCCCCCTTCATATCGATATGGTATTATCCCACAATTCCACGTATTGTTTACGCAAGGAAGAGAAAAAAATGGCGGCACCCACGATCATGACTTATTTATCACGTGTTTTGTTTAAATTTTAAACTATGGCGACATCGGGGGATCTTTTCATGTATACTTCAGCAAAGATGACATTTAAGTAACTGTTCTTGTTCATTTTCAAAGCCTCGAGATCAAATATATTCAAAGCGGTTTTAATCGCTTCCATTTCTTCATCGGTCGCCATCTTTGATAAGTACCAAATACAGTATATAATGAGGATTTTCATCGGATGCCGATGACATTCCACCTTTGTTGGTTAATTTTTCATAGCAAATTTGACCTCTGACGTGACCCTCTACGGGATGTTGTTAGATGTTTGTGTAACGAGTATGTGAGCGGATCTAACCTCTAATTTTAATTAGATTGACTTTGAGTAATGCCTTTCATATTAGGCCAATTCAACTTAATAAGTAGATTATCATCTACAGTCACCAAACAGTATGGGGCGGGTGGGAGGATTTTATTTTTCTATTTTTATTTTCTGAGAAAATATTTTGTCAACAGATTAGTGCGTCATTAAATCATAAATGCTAGATGGATATCAATCTATGCTTATTTCACAGAGGAATTCCTGGTTAAGCTTTAATTTCAAACACAGAAAGATACCAAACTTTTTGAAGATTTACGCTCGTTAGAACACAAGAAATTAAGAAAACCATACATATATGATATATATATTTTCTTCACCGTTCACGTAACTTTTCACTTTGCTATATCAGAGTCGGGCATGAAAATTTTCTGGAAATCGCAAGTTTTGCAAAATAAAAAAATTTGGGGCGGTCCGATTTTTAAGGGGCGGGCGGGGATGATAATCTATCAATTAAGTTGAATTGGCCTTACTTGCCTTTTTCAAATAAGGTATTCAATGTACATGCAGAAAAGAAGATTGAACAATTTTGATTTGATTTACTGTGAATTTACAGTAAGTGTGAACGACTCAGCTTCTCAAGTTCATTCGAGGTCTCGGATAGTTGGTTTCAAAACAAATCTGTCAATGTTGACGCATCAAGGAAAGAACAATCACTGCGATTGGACCAATATTTAAAGGGGTGGGAATAAAAATAATTTTAGATTGTCACACGTGTCTTTACACTGGCGTGTCATTACATAATCTTTTAGCACGATGGAAGAGACCACGAAAAGGTAAAACCAAACTAAAACAATGACGTTGATTTTAAAATTATATGCCGAGAGTTTATTTTATGGTAAAATCAGTAAGAAATTAGGCGTCGCAAAGGCCACGTTATAAAATTGTCAATCATGGGAACTCTTGGCGTGAGTCTTGCACCGAAAATGTCGCCAACAAAGCTCACACCGGCAATGCTCACACCGGATGTACTTTTGTTAATCGAGTATGAAATTAAAAAGAAATCAAGTGTATATTAATAGAGAAATCAGACAAAATTTATTAAGAAGAAATATTTGTACCCCTGACAATGTACCAAAGGTGTCTTTAATTTGTAGAACTGCGAGAAAGTTTTAGGGAAATGACTTTCAAGAAACTGCAAAGAAAATCCAAGAGAAGCATATTTCGTCTGAACACAGGGACTCGTCACGAAATATTTGTCTTTTTGAAATTTGACATCGTCTATTCTATATTTACAAATAAATGTAAATATAGAATAGAGAGGGTCAATTCGTGACGAGCCCCTGTGGTCTGAACACGAACGAAGTGTTGAAAATTTCTTTGCTACTGATTTTATTGCAATTTAGGCCGAGTCAGTTATATATATATAGTGAGAGAGAGAGAGAGAGAAACTCTAAACGCTTTGTTGAAATATTTTGACCGGGTTACCGGTCTTCTTCAGTCGTGTTTTCGTGAAGAAGACCGGTAACACGGTCGAAATATTTCAACAAAGTGTTTAGAGTTTTTTCTGTATTTTACTTCCAAAAAAGAGACTTTATATATATATATTGACGAAGCGAGTGTCGCGTTCGTACAACGGGTAATCGCAATCATGGACATACCATAGGAACTTGAAATTTTATCAATAAAGTTAATAAAATGTACTTGATTGACCATAGCTCAAGGCTTGGTCAATCAAGTACATTTTATTAACTTTATTGATAAAATTTCAAACTCCTATGGACATACAGTTAGGGGTGGACCAGTGATATAGGTTCAATTTATGGTATCACAGAGTTCGGGCCCAAAACGGGCTTAGCCCCTGTGGGTTCAAAGGTACGCCAGTATCGTAACATTAACAATTGACCTTTGCTGTGGTTTATTATACGTTATAGAATGCTAACGAAATGCTGAATTTCTTTAATAATGTGTTACATGTACAGTAGAGGGGTGGTTTGGGGAATTTAGTTTTTGCTAGAATTCACAGAACTTGCCGTTGTTCATTCAATTAACAGTATCTAGCGATGGTTACTTCCGAATTTCTTACGAAAATGTGAGTATATATATCAGTAAAAGACATCAAAGCATGCCATGTGTTGAAAATAAATGTTTTCTCGAAGTAGAATATCTATTGATCTTATTACTTAATCTGACAAATTATTTTAGGGGCGAGATCAAATGTTCAATGTTAGAGAAAACTGAGTTCGCATAGTTCTCACCAACACCCCCCCCCCCCCCCCCTCCCCCAATACAAAACTAAATATGAAGTATGTTGAAACTAATCGATTAACAAGTAAAACAAATTAAAGTGTACATTGAAACTATTAAACGTTTATTAAAATGTATTAGGCCAAAGTTTTTATTTTTGTTGGTTTACGATCCCGCCGACCCTATTTTTTCCTATTTGCGAAAAAAAAAAAAAAATGGATTTACTTTCCCAAAATTGTCATCTTTTTCCGGATTTTTTTCGACTAAACAACAGGTTCTATAATTTAGAATATATCTTAATCTTCAAAACGCTTTGTACGCTCCGAGGATTTCACGAAGATTACAAACATTTAAATGACTAGCACAAATAGAACGCGAATGTCAAAAACTGGCGGTGCGGACGTATTTTAAGGTGAAAGCTTATTGTGAAAGCAATCCATCGCTTTCCAAAAGCTTCTTCCTAAGTGGAAAGACTGACCAAAGAATAGGCGATGCGCTTTACCCACATCTGTCCCAGCATAATGTGTCCATTTTGGAAATTCGGACTTGTAATTCGGAAGAAGGAAAACCATCGTCATCGACAATAACAGACCCAGATACTCCCATTTCTGTTCTGGAGTCATTTGGCGTGCGATTTATTTTCGTTCACATAAAACAGAATGGTAAGAACTCAGATATGTCAGATGTTTTTGTGTGAATATTAAATGATAAAATGACAAATATCTTAACGAAAAACTCGGTGTCTCGAACAAGATAATCGTTAAATATTGGACATAAGAGTTTAAAAACATGAAATCGGACACATGAAGTGCTAGAATAATCAGAGTCTGCAATTTTACCTTGAATACTTTAAGACTCGCTATAAGAACGAGTTTTAGGATTTTTATTTACTTTTTTACAGACAAGAGAGGTGCAGCTGAGGACAAGGAAAAGGGATGTGTTAGGCCAAATGTTTTTGACGTTTTGATGAATGTCCAAAAATCATATGACAAACTACCCTCTTCAAGGTAGGCACATGGGTATATATTTAATGTAAAAAAAATCTAGATCAAAAATTTTGCACATCAATATTTTATATTTTATATGTGTGATAAGACTACGTCAAATTTTTATTTATTTCTGCATTATTTTACACAATCACTTTTATTAGTATTTTATAACTTTTATGAGTCTTTGCTTGCAGGCATCACGACCAAGTTTCAGCCAGTTTGTTTCTTCTGTGGGGATACTGAAGTGGACAGCACATCGCAGACTGTGCAAGACTTGAGAAAAAACTATAGCATTGTCAGACCTATTTGTGGAAACTGCATATCAAGAGGCATTCAGCCTAAAGTTCGAAATGCTTTGAAATTGAATAAAAAGTGATCATGGAAATTAAAGTTGACAAAAAAAATGTGTTTTTTAATTTTTATTCAGTCAATTTAAATACTATTTGGTTAAGGTTCCAATTTTTTTTTTTTTTTTCCCCGACCACCCAACGCATATTTTGGTGGCAAAAAATCGTAAACCAAAAAAAATAAAAACTTTGGCCTTATTATGTGGTTTTAAAGTCAGTTGTCTTTTTTTCCCCACTAACGTGTAATCGATGTCAGATGACAGAAACTTACGAGTTTTTACCCCCTCTTCCCCCCAACTATTTGAATTTAGAAATTTTTCCGACATGATCTTTTCCAATGCTTTGCAAGATTTCGAAAATATCCTCTGAGAGATTTATTTTAAAATAACGATATGGAAACTGCGAATGTGAAAGAGACAACAAAACAAAAGCATTGTTCTTAAACGGACAAAATCGCCTATAGAAACGTACTGAAATTTCTGATCACTTAAAACTGACAAGTATCTACAGGAATTTAAGGGAGTAACCTTTCAATTTTTATTGGGATATAGAGGCAACTGCGGATCCTGCCTTTTCCCGCAGCATTTTCGATCCCGTCTTTTTCTTTTCTTTTCAATATTCAGCACTATTTGAATTATTGCTATCCTGCCTTTTCTTTACATATCGGAGCTCGCCTTTTTCACCCTGTATGCCCCCTCCCATACCTATTGATACTCCGATGGATTATAAGTATAACACGGTTATTCCTGTTTAAAAGATAAAATTTATAAGGTATCTGATAAAAGTTGCATCTTCTAAAGTTTACGAGATATCTTGTATCTTTTATAAGACATCTTATATTTTTTTCTTTATAAGATATCCCATCACTCTTATACATGCAGATATCTAGTATATATAAGATAAACTTTACAAGACATTTTATTATCGTAATCTCAAATCTCCGTTGTCAAATCAAAACTGATATTGAATCTCACGCTACGTACGGTGCAATTTACGCTGAAATCAAATAGTGAAACTTACACTTGTTAGGCACGAGATAATATAATGCCAAATACTTGGGACCGCCTACCTATAATTTAACCGACCTATCAAAAGCGCTCTTTAAAATCACTCGGGGACTTTCCAAATGAACTATCTGAAGCACGTCATGTACTTGCCGATATGTCTCGTTCACACTTACTGTAAATCCACAGTAAATCAAAATAAATGCTTATTGTTGAATAATGATTTCAGTGAAGAAATAGATCAAATTCACATCAAAAGTCAATCTTATTACACTTGATACAAGACTTATTTGCCCTTGGTCAAAATATGAAAAATCTAATTTTCTAACAATATGTGTAGTAAAAAAATTAATAATTTATTTCATATTTTTATAGAGAAAGTTTATGAAACTTTTTACCAAGAAATTTGTATGAAAATGTATAATTTCTATTAAAAATATTTTTAATATAACATGCTCTTCCCATAGACTTCAATGTAAAAATCTACGTGAAATAAATCAAGCAGCAATAAAAAAAAAAATTCAAATTCAAATTCCAAAACTGGATTATTTTTGTTTAATAAACTCTTCAAAATGAAACCAACCCTTTATTTATTAGATATTAAATATGATTATTTCACATTGAAATACATTAATAATGAGTAGAGCACTAATTCTTAATTTTGTTAGTTATGATCTCTCACAATTTTCCAACAGAAATTTTAGATATATATAGTCCTGTATTTTATAATCTTGATTTAAAATACTGCTAGAGTTAATAGAAGTTTTGTTTCATTGTTTACAACCCATGTAACATATACACCCATATTCTCTGCTTGTAGTTTCTGAAATAGGAATATCTACCTATGAAAAAACATTGACCCTAGGATTCATGGCGTAAACGAACTTGAATCTACATCCCTTAAGGATCCTTGTATGTGCCCCTATGGGACTTGGGAACATTATAATATCGAGCTCCGGGCACACCAAAGCTGACATGGGTGAGTTAGTAAACCGAGACTTATAGAGTCAACAGGATTGGATAAGATCAATCCACTGGATTGCATACTATTAGTATTGTTCCAATTATCGATTGTAATAAAAAATCGATTGATTATGCAGTGAAACTTCTCTAAACCGGCCAGCTGTCGGACCGAAAAAAAAACGGCCGGTTTAGAGGGGTGGCCAGTATACCGAGAATTTAGCATTTAGAGACATTTCAGCTCAATTTTATGAGATATTTCATTGACATACCACAAACCATATAATATGGTGTTCAACGACTATTATTTCACTATTGGAAATAAAACAAAATAATTTACTAACATGTTTATTTTCAATTTATAGCACTAAAACTAATTAAACATGAATAAACATTTTTACATTGATATGCATAATTAATGGAAAACATCCCGTTTAAATAAAACTGCATTTGATATATGTATAGAAATTTGTAGACTAGCAGCATTTATGTAGAATTTCGGCTTATGTTTTAATAAACAAAACAAATACATGGCCATTTGATTGCTGCAATTAATACACAGAGTAGGTACAGGGTAGGTACTTCTCACTTTGATATGGGGATCTATGATCAATTATCGGTGGAGATCAAACTAGTCCGCTTGTACCTACAGGTAATTATTACAAGAAATAGTCTTGCTGCAATCATCTAATTTTAACTACAAATTTATAACAGGATACATTAAGAAAACACAGAGGCCTATTATTGGAATTCCTCTTACCTATAAAAACTCTGTTTATGTCCATTGTTTATATCGTTAACAAATTTGTTTTGACGTTTTTGAAAAGTACAGTAGTAAATATAAAATTTTAATTTTGATGTTTCTTAGGAATTTTAAGTCTATGGAACCCCCCCCCCCCAAAAAAAATCATTTATCTATTGCAAATTATCATTAACAGTCATGGGTTTGTTGTTTATTAACTACCACTTATATCCATGGTGCAACAATATCGCATATTGATTGTATTCATTCAATCTGTGCATATCTCTTTATAACATTTCCTACAGAAAATTGAAAGGGTCACTTGGATTAGCCAAGCACTAATTAACACCCTGAACAGCACAGGTAAACTATAGAACTTATAGAGACCACTGGTGTTTTTCACACCTCCGGTGGATAATTTCCCACCTGGCCAGTAGATCAGTCATTTTTCACACCTGGCCAGTCTTAATCACCCCACTGGTCAAAACTTTCTAGTCTTCAAATAGTGGCCAGTATTATAAGGGTAAATTACACATGTTTGTTAACAATTGTACTTTAAAAAGTGGCCGATGTCCGGTTTTCAGGGGTGGCCGGCTTTGTGAGACTTTCTTTGTAAGGAAATGTTAAGATTTCTGCCGGGACTTTGAAAATCGGCCGATATTCAGGGAGAACCGGTTTTCTGAGGGGCCGGTTTGGAGAAGTTTCACTGTAATCGAAAATCGATTGATTATTTTATTCTTAGTGATTATCGATTATTTTTTTCAATAATCGATTTTTCAAAATTTGTTAAATCATAAAATATGTGTGCATTCTTGAGATTTTTCAATTCTAGTTTGAATTTTCTCTTTGATCATCCAGTACACAAAAAAATCTATAGTTTGGAAATATTTTGTGTTAAAAATACCTAAGAGGCAGGGCACTATGAAAACATAGTCTTGACATAGCAAACTATGATGTAACCTGTCCGTGTAATCATTACCAAATATGCAGTGTCGTCAAGGTCAAAAGTTGCATTGGTTGTTTCGTTTGGTCGACGTTATGATATTTCCGTACTTAAAAATCTAGTTTATATTTTAAAAATATATATAAAAATATAAATATACACAATAAAATGTCTTTTTTGTTTTATTGAGTGATGAAGGTAGCAATCATTCATCATCCAGGTTGAAACCTGGCTGTTCTGTCAATGTCGAAATATGGTTTCTCTCTCTATATTTTGTAGTGTGGATGTAAATCATTTGATTTTGTTTCATTAGGAATAATGATAAAGTTATGTACATGTAATAGTGCAGATCGAACTTTAAATGAGTGAGGTAAAAAATTGGGATAATAATATTTTTAAAAAATAAATAATAATAAATAACTTAGACCTTCAATTGATTCAATTAATTCACATTCAATAATAAATGGCTGGGTAGAAATATAAACACAATATGTTACACGTACTTCTAAACTGAAATGCACTACCCGATATTAACTCTGACCAACACATGTAATACTGGTACAATAATTATTATACTATGATAGATCTATATCACAGGTTTGGATGTCTTGATTAAAAAAATGAAGGGGTAATATTATACTATGAAAATGTTAATAAATTCCATTTATATATTCTTGTCCTCCATTTTCTATTGAAAATTGTGTGTGTACGTTCCATTGGATCTGCCACTTATTTTAACTTACAGTAGCCTCACTTGCATTTTTACAAATATGAATTAAACTCCCTAAAACCGTCATTTAAATGTGTAAAATTATCATTTGAGAAAACAACTACCCTTTTTAATTAAAAAATAAATCTAGAGATTTAATAAATTATCTATTTATGCCTGAAATCATACATATAGTTACTTCTCATTGTAATTAAAAATAAAGAAAATGCATTACAAAACACTATATGTAACAATTTTGACTCGTAATATGGATTTAACAAAACAGGTATATGTAAGCTTGAAGGTAGATGTATGACTAAACTCATGTGCGGGAATTTATTAACTGGAAATATATCAGAATAGCTGAATGACTGGAGACACTTTATGTAAATGAGCAAGATTATGTGTGAGGGATATTGTATGTTGTTTTTCCCCCAGAAAGATTACTTATCATTTTCAAATAAAAGTGGAATGTACAAGAAGTTTTTACTATTCTTCCCGCATTTCCGACATATATCACTGGCCCGATGAGTGATCGGCCTAGTGATAGCCCCGCGTAGCGTACTGATTCGAGGTGCAAAACTTCAAAAGATTTGGTTGAAAATGTTAACTCCCGGCTATATAACTGGTAATACTTGCTGTAGAATGGAAATTCTGTAATACTCGCGTATCTTATTTTTAGGAATCAACATAATGAAGCATTTTAATTGGCATCTGTATCTGCAGTAATCACAATACATCACATATACTGATGTCAGCTGTTCAGATGACTATTCCTCTTCCTCTCGCGATATTTCAAAAAAGTTATTTTTCGATAGAAGCTAGAACGTTGCTGAGAGTTTTCTTCATTGGAAAGAATACCTTTCATTACCAATTTTTATTCAATCGAATTAAATCTTAGAGCGAAGCATACGCAATATAAAAATTATTGCCTCAAAGTGAAAAAAGAGGTGGTAAAATCCGGGGGGAAATCAAATACATGTATGGGTTTGACGTTTAATTTCAAGTAATCAACATCCGGTTTCACAAATTAAGGTGACATGTGATTTGGGTAAATACAGTACGGCCAGCGTGGATCCCGTATTCCCCCCCCCCCCCCCCCCCCCACCCCCGGGATTAAGCTACCGCGGTATATCTTCTTTTCTAAGATTTATTTAATATGACGGTATGTAATGCCAGAAAGCTGACGATAATCAAGCCCTAATCATTTTCTGCCAACGAATAAAATAACTACTGTACAGGTAGATAGCCCTAATAGGTAAACAACGGTACTTCACACTGCGTCGGTGTAACTCTGCCCCGCGATGAAATCCCTCGGCGGGATAGCGCGGGAAGGATTAACATACTGCGGGGGGAGTGCGGTCTAATACGGGATCCGCGCTGGCCGTACTGTAGTATACATGGAAATCAAGGATAGAAAAAATCAGCTAAAGACACTTTAGATTTCACCCCAAGCATACACCATTACAGGGTGTTCGTGGCTGGAGTCCTTTCCATGCATACACTTTTCTGGCCCAGTAGTTTTTGAGAAGAATGTTTTTAAAGATTTTCCCTATATATTTGTATGCAAAATTTTGATCCCCCCTTATGTGGCCCCATCATACCCCCGGGGACCATGATTTTAAGAAACATAAATCTGAAATGTTAGAAAGCTTTCATGTAAATATCAGCTTTTCTGGCTCCGTGGTTCTTGAGAAGAATATTTCTAAAGATTTTTCCTACATATTTGCATGTAAAACTTTGATCCCCTATTGTGGCCCCACCCTAACTGCAATAATGTAGCCCTATCCAATTTTTTTTAATTCTGACGTTTTCGGGATAGGGTTACAATTCCATAGGATCTCCGTAATGGTGCAAAATAATTTTATGAATAACCGATAATTGTAATTGTAATTAAAAGATTTATATAGCACCCTATCAACATTAGTTTTCTAAAGCGCTTTACAAATGTGAAAGAAAAGATAATATAAAATCGATGTGCACATACATGTAAATAAAATATTCATAGTGTCAGAATTAAAATGCATAAATATTATTATTAATATAATCTCTACATTATTGCAGCTAGCCCCCCCCCCCCCCCCCCCCCCAGGGGAGGGGGGGCATAATTTGAACAAGCTGGAATCTGCACTATGTTTGGAAGCTTTCATGTAAATTTCAGCTTTTCTGGCCCAGTGGTTCTTGAGAAAATTTTTAAATGACCCAACCCTATTTTTGCGATTATATCCCCTTTAAAAGTGACATGGCCCTTCATTTGAACAAACTTGAAAGCCCTTAATTACCTAAGGATGCTTGTGGCCAAGTTTGGTTGAAATTGGCCCAGTGGTTCTGGAGAAGAAGTCGAAAATGTAAAAAGTTTACAGACAGATGGACAGACAACAGGCGATCAGAATAGCTCACTTGAGCTTTCAACTCAGATGAGCTAAAATCCGAGTAATTAGATTAAAATTTTCATACTCGAGCACTTGGAATGTGCCAAAAATCAGCCTATTTTAGATAATAATCGATGACTGAAGTGAAACACCACTACCGACACTAAATTCAAAATGACTGATGTTCACAAGACGTCAAAGTGCCAGCAAGACAATGCTGTGTACAATAAAGTTTGAAAGTTTAGCAATGTTCAAAAAATTCTTTAATAAATTTCCCTACTGCCTACCAGTGCCTACCCATATTTCAAATTCTGGGTTGGGAGAGGGCAAGCAAACAATTTTGTACAAGGGTGGCCTAACATTAGTTTACAAGACATCATTTGATTGTCATTAGAGGCTGCATTTCATTGTAAAATGAAATATTTATCTTAAATATGCATGTCATAAATGTATTTCAAGGTGTAAAATAAATGAGCATAAAAGATTATTAAAATATGTGTAATCAAACTATTGATTGATATGCTTTATATTTCAAATTTAATATACTGGCACAATTAGGCAGTCATAAGTGGTTTAACAAGAATAAACTGCAAAAAAAAACACAACAACAAACCAATACAATATTAGGAAGAACGTAAACAACACCTCCCCCGTGGTTTAAGGGGAAGAGATGATCCGGAGTGAAATTTACAGCATGTTCACAGTTAATGTGTTTGACATGTCGGTTTTAGACTTGACATATCATGATACCATACACTGTAACAGAATGTCAAATTGAATTTGGCTCAACAGTTTGCCCATAACTGACAGCCCCCCCCCCCCTTAAACAAGCTATTGATCAAACATTCATCAAAAAAAGGATTACTAACGATATGGACCTAATTTGACCCTTTAAAATGACTTTGAATTTCTTTTAATCAGTAGTTTCTCCTATTTGATGACTACTAGTACACCTTCAGTTCCTAAAGTGCAGTATTTCATTCATCATTCAAACAAAATTACTGGTGTCCCTAAGATCCAGTGTTCAAAATGAACCATAGACCAAGTCTATGTCAAATGGCACTAGTCTACGCCAACTGTAATTGAGATAGACCAAATTGTCTATGCCAATTTTCTAGATTTAAAACAATAAAGTAATCCCAAAGGACAGTCGACATCTGATAAACATTAATTCATGAGGAAAGGAGGATGTTATAGAAATGGAAAGAAAATATGCTTTCTAAGTATTTATTAGAAGTAAATGAAAATGTTTTAAATTTGTGTTTTTGTTGTTGTTTTTTTCAATGTTTCGGTCTATGCCAATTCGATGAGGTCTAAGTCATCTTGTTTTGGCATAGACCCATGGTCTATACCAAGTTTTAAACCATGCAATTTCAAACACTGAAGATCTAACATAATACATATATAATATTATTTTCTAGGTGTTTGAACAAGAGGCTCATGGACCACACTGCTCACCTGAGTCACCATGGCCCCATGTTATTCCTCAGAAGATTCTTACCCCTATAGGCCTTTCCGAAAACGTGAGTTATCTCTCTTTGTATTCTTACATTTAGTGTGAATATGACAACTTCCGGGTAGTAATACACTCAGACTTCGCATATATTATAAGAGTTATATTAGTATGGGTGCTGTTCAAAATCGAAAACAGTTGAAATCATTTGTACGAGAGAGTAAGAAAATGTTAATGGAAACAAAAACGAATTTCTTGATCGAGTCGTGTGTGATTTTTCGGGGGGTTGTTGTTGTTAAAAATTAAATTGGAAATCACGCAGACATTCATTTGTTTACATATGTCTCCAATATAACGACTGACATAATTATTTTGAATGAAATCGAACAGAACTTCTGATTCTCAAGAGATGATGGCATCTCATCAACTCAAAGCTCGGGTTTTTACAAGGATCGACACTGCAAAGATCTTGCATAACATCCCCCCCCTTTCCAAAATATTAATTAAAAGAAATCAATTAAATTAGGAAATCAATGCTCTCATTGTTTTATCAGGGCTAAAATTATTCCACCACTACCAATCGACTCTTTCAAAAATAAACCAGATTGCAATGTTTGGGTAGTTTTCTCCAAAGTACCTGGCCGTGTTCATTCTGTGTGCAAATCATTTGTACACTGCAGCATGAAGCTGGAATTGTTAATATCAACTGATATGTTTAAAATGCAGAAAAATAGGTAATCAAATAAATTTTAAAATTAATTTTATTCAATATTGCTCGATTGATATAAATTATTTTTCATAGATCTGTGTGATCCCGGGAGGGGGGGGGGGGGGGGGGGAGGGGCTGCCATATTCTCAAATGTACTCTCTAGGGGAAGGTAAGTTTAACCCCCAATAGAATGCTTTTGACATCTCTGTATCTTCCCTCTTTTATTCGTTTTAGCCCCCTTGAAATGTACTTGATTATGTAGGCGCGTATCGTGTCATAACAGAAATTACAATGACAGATTTAGACCAGCCCCCACCCCTTTTGCCACAAATTTACAAAATAATTTGAGTAAAACTCCAAATATTTTACCCAAAATGGCTTTATTTACAGGTACACACTTTTGCCGACTATAAATTCAGGTCGTTCAATTATAAGTTATTTTATTTTCAAAACATTGCATGTGTAAATGTCAGTTTAAAGATGGTTTGTGACGACGAATTTCTTTATCGTTATACTTGTAAAATTTGTGGGCAGACAGCTGGAAATCTGTCAGTGGCCTCTCACTTACAAGTGCAGGCTGGGATAAATTTTACTCGCCAATCAAAGAGATGTACATTTTCAGAATCCAGAGGTGTCAGCTCCGACATACCTAGACGTACATCGTGGAAGAACTTTTATCGCTGAATGTACTACATTGATATTGAACAAGTAACTTCTGATATTTTATTATAAATCTGACTGTATTAAAACGCGGGCTAAAGATTCTGAGGAAATGTATGCAATATATGATATATACTAATTTCAGTCATAAAACACGTAAAATTCTGGAAAATGGGGGGGGGGGGGGGTAGTTAGAATAATCTTACTGCGTCTCGGGACATGCCCTTCACTTTAACGTCGGGGGGTGGGAGGGGGGGGTCCTCCTCTACTTACAACATTAATTTTCTATTATTTTTACATGCAAAGTAGGTTATTTTCACGTGTATGAAGTAAACCTATGCATTGGGATTTTTTATTAATGTTAAAATATTTGTTGGCGTGATTACTGTAAAATTATACAGCAATAGCTTTGCGGCCTTTTGCACTGTTGATAATGACGCTTCTCGAATATACTACCCGGAAGTCTTAAACTACTGTTACGCAAGCGCACTACGTCCGGATCAAGGAAAGATATATCATGTTTTCAGATTGGCCTATTTAATCCAATGACAAATTTTGACCCCATATCATGACCTAGCCTCATGTGATTATGATTTTCCCTAAGTTGAATCCACACAACATGGGGATGCTTCAATATCAGTGTGACTAACATGACCTTGGAAGATTTTTAAAGACTTTCCAACTCTATTCATGTAAAATTTGATCCCCGACTTTAGTAACCTTAAGCTCCATGAAATTTTTTTAAATTCATATAACTTGGACTGTAGTCACATGTTTGCATACTGACATAATCTAATAATGCCCTCTCGAAAAGATTGTTCTCTAATTCCTATATATTCTCAAAAAATATATAACCTATATCAAAATTTTATCCCCTTATGAGCCCCACCCCACCCAATCAAGATAATGAGTTTAAGAAACTTCAAAACTTCAATCCACAGTTCTTTACATCATGCTTCCATATTAAAATGACTATTCATGGCACTGTTATACTCTTGAGAAAACAATTTTTAATATATTTTTTCCTCTATATTTTCCCTTATAAAACTTTGCTCCAATACTGTGGCCCCTCCATACCCATGATTTCAATCAACTTGAATATACACTACCTGAGGATGCTGGAATAATTATATGACTAATACAGGCCCTGATCTATTTTCTACATAACCCCATGAAAAACTATGACCCCCTATACTGACCCAACCCTGCCCTCAAGGGCTATGACTTGAACAAATTTAAACATCTACTCATGAAGGAGGCTTTCACATAATTTTTATCTTTTCTGGTCCAATGGTTCTTGAGAAGAAGATTTTTAAAAAGAAACCACTACATTTTCACTATTTCTTAATCATACCCCCATTTGAAAAGGATGTGACCCTTCTTTTAAACAATTGTAAATCCTCTTTACCCTAGGATGCTTTATAGCCCATTTGGTTGAATTATGGAAAAGTTGAAAATGTTAAAAGTTCACAGATGGATGGATGCTGGACAAAAAGTGATCAGAAAACCTCTCTTGAGCTTTCATGTCAGGTGAGCTAATAAAAGGAAAATATTTTTCACTTTTTCCTTTTCACATATTGCTACATATGTACACCTCTAAGATAGACGAAAAGGTATGAAATAAAAACAAGCACTAAAAGTGACACTTTTGGTGAAAACAGATGATATGGCAGACAATAAAATGTGTCATTTGTGACATCAAATTACAAAAGATGGTGTGAATCTGCTTGTAAATGTTATCACGGTTTTGTCATACAAGAAACAAATTCTATAATAATATTTAAAATCTTGAAGATCTAACATGAATTCCCACCATTTTACGATCCTTTCATATATAAATAAGTAAAAATTTAGTGATTAAGAAAAAGCAGAGGGAGCAAAGCAACTTACTTAAAACATAACCCACATTTTCATTGGCTGATTCAAAGTTTTGCACCAATCAAATCAATTCAATTTTTCCAACTTTTGTCTTTGTTAGTGGAATCTGTCAACTAAAATTTTTTTATGTCACTGTGAACATAAAAATTCCTAACAACTAACGAAACAGTGGGATATGTTCTAATGAAACATAGGATTCAAAATATAATTATCTGTTCACACAGAGACCTTATTCTTCATGACTGGGGTAGAGTAATGGAAGATATGGACAAAATTTACTCAGAAGTGCCCTGCTGAGCTGAAATGCAAACTTCAGGATCACACTGACTAATATCCACAGTCAGAACATAAACTCACATCTGAAATTCATGCTGTAAAATTCACTTTTAGGAGGTAGTTTATACTGATATACAGGAAGCTAACTCCAATATAGCAATGAAGGTCAGTATTTGTTTTAGAACACAACACTGCATATAGTTAGGTAATTTTTGACTTGTCAATTATTAGTAAATGGATTTATATACATTATCAAGTCACAATCATCTGACAGGAATAAGTGATAAAGAAAGGTAAGAAAATCCATGCATTGGATCAACTTAAAAGAGTCCTAATAGATTGTTAAAAGCATAAAATAGTCAGAGATATGGACCACTGTCCTTGTTAAAATATCACAGGGTGGTTTTTTTCTTATTTTTATATATGACACTTGCTACAAACAAACTTTTTTTCTTCAAAAGTTATGAAAATGAAAACAAACTTTACATTTAAATAAATTTAAAAAGAATACAATGAAGTCCAAAGCAGTGGGGGAATTTTGTATAGATCGAGTTATAATAGTGGATAGGGAGGGATAATATATTGTAATTAGGGATATACGGACTGTGGATATCGGCCTCAGGATAGCTCAGTGGTTAGAGCACCCGACTAGTAATGCAGGGGTCCCGGGTTCGATTCCCAGTCCTACCAAAGATTTTCTCCTCTCTCCTATATACTACAATATATCTAAATTTTTGAAAATCATAGAAAATTCACAAATTCCCTTACATTTTATTTTTATCTTTGGAAATCTTATATTTGTACTTACAAAAACCAAACTAAGCCAAGACATATGCACCAACCCATGCATCCATATTTTTGTTTGTATCAAATGTCCTTAAATTAGTGTCAGCTTTTTTGCCAATAGTGATCAGCAAATAAAAGTTGACCAATGTCAATAGGAAACTCTACAGTACAACTTGCAAAATTACAAATTACGCATTTGGTATTGCATAGTGTTCTAAAAATCTCTACATGATGTCATATTGTTGTATTAAAGTGCAAAATGCAGATGACTAATGGTGAGTGCTATAAAACAGAAGAAAACAAAAAGTAACCACCATGCAGTGCTATATTTATATGTATATACACATGATTGGATTATACGGACATACCCCCTCGTCTGAATAAAACCTATCTTCTAAATATTTACCACCAATCATGTCCTGCTTCACAAGTATAACGATTCTACGCAACAAAATTGCAATGTGCACTTCGTCGCATTGGTAATAAAGATTTGACCATCTGCCAATAGCAATATTTTCACACCTTCTCACCAGATAACGAATTGGATTTCTATCATCTTGTAATAATATGAACTTCAAAGAAAATGTCATAAAAATTCATGTAACATGACCAGAAATTACTGACAATAGCATTTACTAACAAATAAATGCACACAAGTTTACGATTCTTACTGACCTACCACAAAACAAGCCGCCATGTTGGAAATTTGTCTTCATTTGCATATCACGTAACTTATAGCAGAAGATATTTCGTCGAATGCCGTTTGTTTACAATAATTGACCATTCAGCAATAATCATATGAATAGTATCTCCGTGCATAATGGCATCAAATACAAAATTACTGTTCATCACAGCGTCACAACCTGCTCTTTAGGTCATGCATAGCTCATCTCATTAAGTGACCGGAAGTTGCAATAATGTAAATCCGAAACACCCACGTGTGTTTCAGTTGTGGTCGAGATGTGTTGATAATCAAATTTCCGAAAGTTTTCTGTCTTATATGACTAAGATAAGAATGCTCATAAGCTGCAATGAGTAACATAGATACTGTAACGCTTAACCTATCATTCACTTTGTACTTGTTCTTTCTTTTTTTTGAAAAGGAAGGGGGGTGGGAGTGAGGAGTAGTAAATATAGAATAGAATATGATTTATTTCCAAATTAGGGCCCTCTCGGGCATACAGCATACATGATTGTTAACATTTCAATGTGCAATGACGATAAAAAGAAAAGGGGAAAAAAAAACAAGAGTAAAATATGCACTATTAGTATGAGCAATGTTCATACATGAGACATTTGAACATGATAATACTTCTTTGTATTATATGTAAGTAGATCTACCACCGTGTATCCTAATGCAAAACAGTCAGAAATATTCATGCATTCAAGTCACTGATTGTATTTTGAATATTATTGTTTCTATGGTATAATCTATATAATATGTGCCTTTGCCAGTAGTTGTCATTGTCCTTGTGCAAGTAAATCATTTGTCCAGGGGCGGATCCAGGAATTGCGGTTACGGGAGGGGGGGGGGGCGCCGCTTTATGAGGCAGTGGGTCCAGGGCTAAGCCCTGGTGGGGGTCCAGGTGGCGAAGCCCCCGGAAGCTCCTGGATTTTACAGATTTTATGGGGCTTGAAATATTTCTCCTATTTAGTCATTTGTATTATTTTCTATCATTTTAATAAGGTGAAATTAATATTAATGACCCAAATTTCAAAAATTTTATGGGAAAATTAAGTTCTCCCAATAAAGTAATTCAAGAAATCAAAAGATTTTGCCATTTATTTTTCCGGGAGTGGAAGAAATTATTGCTTCTTTTATCGTTTAGTACATTTTCCGAAACAAGATACCGCGATTTACCTTAAATTTGAAAATTTGGGGGCGGGGGGGGGGGGGGGCTTCGCCCCCTCTAAATCCGCCACTGTTGTCATTGTCTCGATTATTTGATTGAATTTTTTCTCTCTCCACATTTTGTTACAAAATTTCATTCTGAATCTAATTCAGTGTATCTAACTAGAGGGGGGTGGGGTGGGGTGGTTGCAATCTCCACTGACTTTGGTTGAATATTTCGTCATTTTGGGGTATTCACCTACCAGCTCGTTTCTTGGATGGAAAGGTGCAACGGCCCCAAGTGGTTCCATCGCACCCCCCCCCCCCTTGAAAATTTACTGGATCCGCCCCTGGAACTGGTATTTAACATAATTAATGTTTGTTATTGTATCCGTGTCATGCATTTCATTATCATAAGAAGTTAATGA
This sequence comes from Ostrea edulis, assembly GCF_947568905.1. NCBI lineage: Eukaryota > Metazoa > Mollusca > Bivalvia > Ostreida > Ostreidae > Ostrea > Ostrea edulis. The sequence continues at coordinate 26,613,132 of NC_079169.1, forward strand.
ATATCATTAAATGTTTCTATAATTTATACCTAAATGTTAATTCCATTATTTTATTCTGTATGCTTAAGGGTGGAAGATGTTGAAATCGTCTAGCTCTTCCCGGCTCCTCCCGACCATTTTTTGTCCTTTTTACCTCTCTTCCTCTTCCGGCCCTTTCCTTTCTCGTTTTTCCTCACCCCTTCCTCCCCTCCCATATATCCCTTGAGCAGTCCCACTTATTTTTCTCCCCTCCTCTTTCTCTCCTATCTCTCCTTTCTAAGGTGTGCGGAGAGAGTTTATACATTTATTGCATGACAGTGAGGGAGATATGAAGATTTATTCACTCAAGAAAAATCATATTCCCCGAGGGCAACGCCCGATTAAAAATTGTCAAGAATTCTCTGATTTCAAGATTTTTCAAGTATTTCTTAATATCAAGAGTTTGAGTTTGACAACGTTCATTTTCCGTTATTATGAACACCGTTGCCAAACGTCATCTGGATACAACCATTCCTACGCCCATCTGGATACAACCATTCCTACGCCCATCTGGATACAACCATTCCTTCGCCCATCTGGATACAACCATTCCTACGCCCATCTGGATACAACCATTCCTACGCCCATCTGGATACAACCATTCCTACGCCCATCTGGATACAACCATTCCTACGCCCATCTGGATACAACCATTCCTACGCCCATCTGGATACAACCATTCCTACGCCCATCTGGATACAACCATTCCTATGCCCATCTGGATACAACCATTCCTACGCCCATCTGGATACAACCATTCCTACGTCCATCTGGATACAACCATTCCTACGCCCATCTGGATACAACCATTCCTTCGCCGACCTGGATACAACCATTCCTACGCCCATCTGGATACAACCATTCCTTCGCCTATCTGGATACAACTATTCCTACGCCCATCTGGATACAACAATTCCTTCGCCGACCTGGATACAACCATTCCTACGCCCATCTGGATACAACCATTCCTACGCCCATCTGGATGCAACCATTCCTTCGCCCATCTGGATTCAACCATTCCTTCACCGACTTGGATACAACCATACAAGCATACATCAGCGAAAAGACAACATTACAAATGTATATCATAAATGTCAGGAAGAAAACTTTTCAATTAAGACGATTATTAATGATAATTAAAATATGACGCTAGATACAACCATTCTCTGATGGTTTAACGTCTAGGACAAAATGCAAGCGCAAAGTTTTACCATTAGTCACATCGTCACAAATCTTCCTATTTTAGCATCTAAAATATATTTACCAGAGAGTAGTTAGATAATGGATATATAGATACACCATTAATGAATTGTTCAACATTTACACAAATCAGGGACCGGGATAAGTCAATTTATAACGAAATCCAGGCGTGTAGCCAGAAAGAAAACGAAGTGTACGCAAAGTATGGCAAAGGATCTGGGGGCCATCTCGAGGCTCCCAGTACGTCCAGGGCAAATGCCTGGTGGGATCCAGGGGGCGAAGTCCCCGGAAGCTCCTGAAATTTACCAATGAATTCGCCTATTTTTGTGCATATAAACAGAGTTTCTTGTCAATTTCTAAATTTTTCAAAATTATTTCCTAAAATGTTTTATTATGCCATCTCACCGTATGTACAATGTATTTGGACTGGCATTACATTTGATGTACATGTATATACTTGTACGAGTATATGAGGGGGCAGACAGGGGGTAGCTCTCTCCCCTCTCACTCTGTCCGCCCCTCATATATGGTAAATGATACTGTTAACAAAGAATATCCTAATCCGTCTACTACATGTATGATATACATAATTTAAAGTGATATTTGACATAATGCATGTCAATGATTTAAAATCAAAAACGACTTTAAATTTGATTGAATGGACATTATGATGCTGATTTAATTATAAACCCAGACTATATACATGTAATGCATTTATTTTTAGGCACAGTCAGATATTTTTACGGCAAAGATCTCTCTCTCTCTCTCTCTCTCTCTCTCTCTCTCTCTCTCTCTCTCTCTCTCTCATGATGTAATACGCAGTTGCGTACTTCCGTAGAGGCAAAAGGGGCGGATCCAGGAAACGCGGTGGGGGGGGGGGCACTTTTATGAGGCAGGGGGTATGGGGGCCGCCTTGAGGCCTCCAGTGGATGCAAGGTGGGGGCCCAGGGGGCGAAGCGCTCGGAAGCTCCAGGATTTTGCAGATTTTACAAGGCTTGAAATATGTCACCTATGTAGTCGTTATTACTATTTTCTGACAATTTTGATAAGGTGAAATTAATAAACATGACGCAAATTTAAGGATTTTTGGAGCAAATGTAAGTTCTCCCAATAAAAGTTATTCAATAAATCAAAAGTTTTTGTCATTTATTTCTTTTAAAAGAAATTATTGCCTCTTTTATCGTTTTACATTTTTTTTAAACAAGAGATCACGATTTACCTTAAATTTGAAAATTTTAGGGGGGTGGGGGTGGGCGCCGGCTACGCCCCCCTTAAATCCGCCACTGGGCAGCTACGGGTCTGTTCAAAATTGATATGAGATTTGGACAATCGTAACTACTCGGCCATTTCCGCTACACTAAAAAGTTTTCGCGAAGCTAGAAAGGCCGAGGATTTAGTAAGCAAGTGGAACAAGGGAAGCAACCTCTACCACACAAATCAACAGAAATCGATGTTTTTAAATGGCACACGCGAGATGAATATGCTTGCTAATGATCCACACTAAATTTCGATACCCGCTTACTTTAATACAGTATCGATTCATACAGACATAAAGCCATTGCCTCCCCGGCCCGATCTTGTAGAAAGCATGAAGACGCCTATTATTTTTTTTTCTCTACAGACAAAAAAAAAAAAAAAAAAAATTCCAATGGTAACTAGAAGCAATCTTTTTGATCAATTATTCATTTTGCATGAATCGAATGTTATCAGTGGCGGATTTAAGGGGGGCGCAGCCGGCGCGCGCTCCCCCTAAAATTTTCAAATTTTATGTAAATCGTGGTATCTTGTTTAGAAAAATGTACTAAACGATAGAAGAAGCAATAATTTCTTCCACTCCCAGAGAAATAAATGACAAAATCTTTTGATTTCTTGAATTACTTTATTGGGAGAACTTAATTTTTTTCCAAAAACCCTTAAAATTTGCGTCATCTTATTAATTTCACCTTATCAAAAATTGTAAAATATAGTACAAATGACTAAATAGGAGACATATTTCAGGCCCTATAAAATCTGTAAAATCCAGGAGCATCCGGGGACTTCGCCCCCTGGACCCAATGGGGGGCCTCAAGGCGGCCCCCAGACCCTCTGCCTCATACAATGGTGCCCCCTAACCGCAATTCCTGGATCCACCCCTGGTTATTGATGCCCATCTTCTGGTTTAAGGAGATGGTATTTTGAAATACTCAGGGACGGATCCTGGAATTATCAATGAGGAGGTTAATGAGTGTGGAAGGGACGCATGTTGGTCCGGAAACCCCCCTAAAAATAAATTTGTACTAAAAAAGAAGTACAGACGAGTGTTCTGCGGATTCTCCAACCCAAATAAAATTAGATCGTTTGATCTACTCTCTTAGTTCACTACTCAGTTAGTGTAGGGAGTACGTGAGCGCATCTAACAAATAATTTCAATTAGACTGGAAATGTCTCTATTTTGTTCTCCTATCTATGTCCCGGGTGAGATGATAAGCAATACGCTAGACATCGTGAATCGTCAGTCTATCTATATGTCACAGTAAATAGTTAAAGGTGCATTCGTTCAAAGTAATATATTTATAATGGTGATTTACAAAACAACTTATGCAATAAAGAGTTGGTCAAACATATGGCGCGCCAAATTAACATAAACTCAAATAATTGAAGATATCTTCAATTATTTGAAGATATCATCAATTCATTTGATGCGCGCAACAATTGAATTAAAGATATCTTCAAATAATTAATGATATCTTCAATTCTGAATTATTGTGCGCATTAATTGAATTGATGATAGCATTAATTCTTCAGCTGAATTGATGCTCGCTTTAATTGAAGTAATGATCTTTTCAAATGAATTAATGATATCAACAATTGAATTGATGCGCGCTACAATTCAATTGAAGAGAGCAATAATTGATATAATGCGCGCATTAAATCAATTGATGAGAGCAATAATTGAATTGATGCGCGCATTAATTCATTCGATGAGAGCAATAATTGATTTAATGCGCGTATTAATTCAATTATTGCTCTCTTCAATTGAATTAATGATATCTTTAATTCATTTGAAGAGAGTAATAATTCTTTTAGAGAGAGCAACTATATAATTAAAAATATCTTTAATTCAACATATCCACAATTGAATTAATGATATCTTTAATTGAATTGTTGCTCTCTTTAAAAGAATTGATCCGCGCATTAATTCTTTATACAAAAACATTGTAAATGATTTAAAGATATCTTCAATTGAATTAAAGAGATCATCAAATCATTTATACCGAGCTCTAAATTAATTTCTACTAAATTGATGCTCTCATCAATTGAATTGAAGAAAGCAATAATTGAATTAATGCGCGCATCAAATCTATTATTGCTCTCATTAATTGAATTAATGCACGCATCAATTGAATTGAAGAGAGCAATAATTGAATTAATGCGCGCATTAAATCAATTATTGCTCTCATTAATTCAATTGATGCGCGCATTAATTCAATTGATGAGAGCAGTGATTGAATTGAAGCGCGCATTAATTCATTTGATGAGAGCAATAATTGATTTAATACGCGCATTAATTCAATTAAAGAGAGTAATAATTGAATTGATGATATCTTCAATTATTTAAGTTTATGTTAATTTGGCGCTCCATACAAACATGGACCCCTAAATATACCAGAGGTGGGATTAGGTGTCTAGAAGGAGTAAGCATCCCCTGTCGAACCCGCTATGAGCTCTATATCTCGATCAGGGAAACGAAATAATCCCTAGTCAAAGTCAGTATATAAAGAACCGCCTAACAATTGATGTGAAACACATCATACAGTACTCGACCTAACGAGTCGTTGTACATGTAGTTGCAAATTAGATCACTAGGCACCTGATCACACCTCTCGTATGTCCAGGGGTCCGTGTTTGCCCTGTACTTAATTTTGCATTCCTTGTAAGAGTTATGAGATTGTTCACTGTTCGTTATCTTCCTCTTTTCATCCTTATATCAACTATAGAATTTGCAAAATTTCGATTTTAAACGAGATTGTTGAAACCCCTGTAACATCGACTTACTTATCAGTAGTCTTCCTCGAAAATTGATCATACACAGAACATGCTCTCGTGTATCAAATCAGTTGATGTTAGAATATTGCTGCATAAATATGGAAGTTGGCGATGGGGAAGCTGAAGTAATCTCATTTGTCATAAAGTGAATTTGTTAGTTTACCGTTGACATCTATATTTAAAAAATACCCCAAAGCTTTGTGATTTCAAATATACTAAAAGTTCTTAAGAATTTTTGAGAATCTACATTTGATTTAATAGTAATATGCGACATCATGATCTCTTATTTCCACAATTTCTGAAAATGCCAGAATACAAAGTTAAGGTATTCAATGTATAATGACCATATTTCATATATAATAAATGGATGTTGGAATATTTGTAATCATGGTATCATTTTGAAGGGTTCATCAAATAGAAATAATCCACCATAGGAATTTTCAAAATTTTGTTTTCTGTTTGATTTATTTCACCTAGAATTTAACATTGAAGTATATGGAAAAAGCATGTTTTATTACAATATTTTAAAAACAAATTATATTTTCATACTAATCTCTTGGTAGAAAGTTACATACACTTTCTTTTTATGAATTTATGAAATAAAATTAATCATTGACAACACACATTTTTAGAAAATTAGATTTGTCTTATTTTTACCAAGGGCAGACAACTCTTCCAAAAAGTCTTAAGTGCAAAAAGGTCAGCTTCTAATCATTTACCACTCATGTGAATTTCATCTGCTTCACTTTCATCATTATTTAACAATAAACTTTTATGTTGATCTAAATCCTTCAAAATTGTTCATAATCCTTTCATTATACATGGAATACCTTAAAATACAAAAATCTATCTTATCCAGTGTATATCAACACACACGGGTGTGGCGAATCAAATGTGTATTTTAGAGATTCGTGTTCATTTCATTCAATATAGTGTACCCTATCTAAGAAGGAAATCAACCTGTTTATGTTACATACATGTCGAAATGAATATTGATTGTATTCTTATATATGAGGCATAAATCGGTTGGCAGGAGGACTCGAGGGTGAGCAACGTGTCGATTGCCGAAATTGACAATTTTTCTTTGTCGTTTTAAATCAAATAAATGTGATAAATGAATGATAATAAATAAGTGAATTAAGGAAAAATGATAATAAATAAATTAAATAACACTTAGTATAATAACAAATAAATAAATAAAAGCTCACTGTAAATCATATTGAACATTTTTCAGTGAATTCTCACACGAAACTTCGAGCTTTTCCACTAACCTAAAATCATATTACCTTACTGTTCCATTTACAATATATAACGTTTTCATTTTGCGCAACATGGTTGTAAATATATATTCAGTTAATATTTTCCTACTCTTTGTGTGACATCTAGATATTGCCAATCGGATTTTCTCGACAGAAAATGTCGAGCGACGTTCCGATTGATTCTGATGCATGTCAGCCTTTTTGACATATCAGATGACGTGTACCGGTACACGTATTCATTACTTACTTAATCCTCTTTGTGCATGTCCACACATAATGCGGCTACAAAGTAACTCCATTGTCTCCTGTCCTCCGCTGCTCACCCTATGGTATTCCAGGTGCATCCAGCTCCCTTCATTTCTGCCTCTACAGTTCTTCTCCAAGTCTCTTTCGGTCTCCCAGGTCTTCTCTGTCCAGGGTGTGCCCACTTCATAGCCCTTCTTCCAATGCTGTCTTCCTCCATTCTAAGTACATGCCCCAGGTATCTCCACCTTCTGCACTTTATCTCCATGTTTATGTCTCCTATTCCAGTTTTCTCCGCTCCCTCTTTGTTGCTGACCCGATCTTGCCACCTCACTCCAAGAATCCTTCTTACGCATCTTCCTTAATTCAGACCCTCGATTAAATCTGCTTTCTATCTCCTCGTCGGTCCTCCACCTTTCCACCGCATATAATAGCACAAATCTAACATTGCTCTTGTAGAACTTAATCTTGGTCTTTCTCGAGATTTTCATTGATTTCCAGATGCTGCCCACTTTTCGAAATGCTGTATCTGCATTGACTTCTTCCTTTAACTCGCCATTGATGTTCACAACGCTCCCAAGGTAACAGACAGTCTTTACTTTCTCCAGATCTCCGCTATCTATGCTGATTGCGTTGGTGTTCCTGTATTCATTCTCTCAACCTTGGTCTTCCTTTTATTGATTGTCAGACTGATCTCTCCACCCCCTTCCTTTTATTGGTTGTCAGACTGATCTCTCCACCCTCTTCCTTTAATTTGCAGGTCTTCTCCTGCATCTGCAGTTGCGTGTGGCTCAGGAGACTGATGCCATCTGCAATAAGTCGATGTCCTCCAGACTCGCTGTAAATGTCCAGTGAATCCTGTGTACACACATTCCGCTACATGAAATTATTGACAGTGCACGTAATTTTAATATATGGTAAACAAATTGCTTTATGTTACAGGTTTGTTTCTTTTGCCATGCAATACAACTTATTATTGGGTCAAATGCTGCCTGACATGTTTCATATCTATTATTAGGTCGTTCTTTGCATACTAATTTTAACGACGGATTACTCCGTTTACCTGGTCTAGATATAGGGCTCACGGCGAGTGTGTCCGGTCCACAGGAGATGCTTATTCCTTCTTGATACCTGATCCCACCTCTGGTATATCCAGGAGTAAGTGTTTGCCCAACTCTCTATTTTGTATTCCTTAAATTCCTTAAAGGAGTTATGAGATTGATAACTGTTCGTTATTTTCACCTTTCTTTACACAGGTGTATTATAATAATTTGCTTTGGGTAGAATCTCTTATTATAAAAAAGTTTATTTCATTCCATTCGAATCTCGCACCTGTCTTTGTCATTCTAGACATAGTTTGCTATCTATACAGATATACCCAACTTCATCCACATTCGGCCATGCAAGTTTTAAGACTTACGCCCCCTCCCCCCTTTAAAAAAAGTCCACACAACTAAATCAACAAAGTAGTTAGCCAAAGAGTCATTCGTCTTGAACTATTGGGTGATTTCTCCAGTCCAGGACACATTATTGGTCAGTATCGCTACAAGGATTAAATCAATGACAATAAAACAATGATAAGGTAAGTGAAAAGCATCAAACAGTTGTAAAAACGTATCATTAATTTCAGAAATATATGTGAATCAGTGACAATCAAACCCATAGATATTTTATGTACCAATTTTCAACAAATTCCAAAGAGATTGACTTACATGTAGTTTGAAAACTGTAATTTCTTTGAAAAGATACAACCCTAGCTTGAAAACAGCGAGAAAAGTTAGAAAGACTAATCATGTTCTAGTGGCGGAAGGGGGCACACGCACCCCCTAAATTTTCAAATTTAAAGTAAATCATAGTATTTTCTTTTTTTCAAAATGATAGAAAAAAGCAATCATTATTTTTCCACTCTCAGAGAAATAAATGGCAAGTTATTATTTTATTGTTACTTTTTTGAGGAGAATAAAAGTAACAATAGAATAATAACTTGCCCTTTATTTCTCTGAGAGTGGAAAAAAAATAATTGCTTCTTTTATCATTTCTTTAAAAAAATACCCCATAGAAATTGTGTCATTTTATTAATTTCACTTAATCTAAAATGACAGAAATAGTAAAAACGACACCATTGGAGACATATTTCAAGCCCTATAAAATTTATAAATTTACGGACTTCGCTCCCTGACCCACCAAACAGAGTTTTGTCCTGAACCCACTGGGGGCTTAAAGGTGGCTCCCAGACCCCTTGCCTCATGAAGTTGCAATTCCTGGCTCCGCACCTGTGTTCCATCTAAAACTGGCAAACTTGCAATTCTCATGAAATTGAAGTAAGAGTTTGTACAATTTCTATATCTTCAAATCCAGCACCCATACAAACTGATACAAAACACTCCGTGAAATGATAAGATCCTAAGTTAAAAACCGTCACAGGAGTCAGACGGACCCTCTAAATTAACTAACAAAAGTTCAACATCCTGCAATTTCCATGAAATGTGAAGAAAATCAAAATCCGAATATTATTCATATATTCCATATGTGAAAAGTTTCTACCTTGAAAAGTGTTACTTGAATTATGTGGAAAACCATGTAACCTGTAGATAAAATCTAATTTTGCAGAAAGGGGCATATCTTATATATATAGGAATGTTGGGTTAACCGCCATAAAAGTGAAGCAGGCACATTATGGGATTTATGAAATTGATCACTATTTGTTTTCTTCACAGACATATTATGGGATTTATGAAATTGATCACTATTCGTTGTCTTCACAGACACATTAAGGGATTTATGAAATTGATCACTATTTGTTTTCTTCACAGACATATTATGGGATTTATGAAATTGATCACTATTCGTTGTCTTCACAGACACATTAAGGGATTTATGAAATTGATCACTATTTGTTTTCTTCACAGACACATTAAGGGATTTGTGAAATTGATCACCATTCATTTTCTTCACAGAAACTTTAAGGGATTTATGAAATTGATCACTATTCGTTGTCTTCACAGACACTTTAAGGGATTTAAGGAATGGATCACTATTCGTTGTCCTCACAGACACTTTAGGGATTTATGAAAATGATCACTATTCGTATCACAATGGAGAAATCGTGAGAGGATGGACGAATGTATTGTTCTTAATTTCAGTACTAGTACAAAGCAAATATTTCTCCTTATTTCGTATATTGTTAATGTTTATAAATTCTTCGGGTCACCGAAGTACACGGCTATACATGCACTTCAATACGCAGTTTCCGAGATATCAGCTCTTCTGTGATGGAGGTACGTTCAGTATTCCATTGAACGCTTTGATGGGTACATGGTATATAACACTGCTTACATCAAAACAATTTGTTTGAATTAGGCCAATAAACTAATGTATAATTTAATTCCTCTTCGAAATGATCGGTAAAAAGTGAAGATAATGGACAGTGATCAATCTCAAAACTTATAAAGAGTTCAAAATTGAGAGTAGGGCAAACACGGATTCCCGTAAAATCAGAGGTAGGCTTTGGGTGCATAGGAGGAGTTAGCATCCGCCGCAGTGATCACTATATCTTCCTCAGGTGAACAGAGTAATCTGTAGTCAAATTTCGTTTGTAAAGAGCGGCCTAACAATTGTTATGAAACACGCCAGATAACATGCACTTGACATAATGACAGATTGTATATGAGCACCTAGATTAGATCGATATATCGACCATAGAATTTGCGAAATGTTGATTTTAAACAAAACTGTTGAAACCCAAGAAACAATTAACTCTTTTTATCTGTAGTCTGCCTCGGTTTTTTTTTTAAAAATTGATCATACGCAAAACATGTTCTCGCTGGTGATCAATGGAGAGACTTAAACACCATATGCATGTGAAAATGGAAATTGCTACATAAATAAGCTGAAATCAACCCGTTTCGTTTGTTTTAGAGTACGAGGCATATGTGGGGGACTCTGTGGTATCTTTTATTTCGAGTTCACTGGGATATATCGAATCTGCATAGGAATGAAAGTGATTATTGTCTATGATTTCATAGTTGTATAACATCCCATAGGAACGTGAAGGAAAGTACACGTGTTCCATTCCTTTTCAACTGGTGATATCATGCTGTATTATCCCGTGTTCTGAATATTTATATCACACGGTTATATATAAAACCCCTCACTACACACAGGATACTTTGCGGTTTTAAGAGCTATCCATTCTCTCTGGAAAATAAATTACTGAGTTGTTGGTATTAGTATTAAGACAAAAGATCACTACACATTACTCATATACCTGTGCATAATGCTAGACAACTTTCTTTGCTCGTTAGTATTTCCTCCTTCTAAATGGCAATAAGTACTACGTCGAAAGTCTGATTGAATTAAGTTATAAAATCCGATATCTGATTATGTAAACATCGCCTGTGATCATATCGAGATACATAGAAGAGGTATTTTAATCATTGCTTCTTTCTTTAGTAACTGGGGATTATAGTACACCTGGTTACTGCGCACTGGGGTACACATATTTTCCGACTCTCGCCCTCAACAGAGGTAGGGAAGAGGTTAGATATTTTTATGATAATCCCTAGTTAGATTAAATCTTGGTCCCCCACTCTCACCCCGGTCAATAAATCAATAGATCACCTGTGTTCTACAGATACCAATCGACACTTAGTGACAACTGAAGAATCTCTCGTTGTGAATATCGTGTTGTCATACACAAACAAGAGGGAGCCACAAAAGACGTACTAGCAACTGGCAGCATCTCGGACAGCAGCGCCTGTTTATAAAATGGTAAGTAAGAATTGTCTATTGAAAAGTAAGGTTTCTGTCGCTTGTTGATTTTAGTGAATATTGATATGAATTCAATTTAACCCCCCCCCAATCAGTAAAGACTTTTTTATCACATAATTTTTCCTTATTAAGTATCTATAAAAGACGGTTGATCGGTTTCTCGTAAATGTACAAGGAAGTATCAGTATTTTGGTAAAAAAATTATTTGTGGAAAAACTCGAATCTGTTAAAAATATCTTAAGATGGCTCACTACACTCAGAAATAGTTTCTCAAATCAGTACGAATTGATTTAATTATAAAATATATGATGATATACAATAAGTCTATATGCCAAAAAGGCAAAAAATATACAAATTTGGATAAAAACATGATTTTCAAAAAAATCATTTCAACACATATGAACAAAAGACTCTCGGGGATTTGAACTCGAGATATGTGGTTCACCAGCCCAATGCTTTATCCATTGAGCTACGATTTTTCCCCCCGTCTATTTTGCACTGAGTTACGATGATAGACAAACAAGTAGATCGATACAAATAATTTCACAAAACATTTAAATCGCCATCTTGTGACGTGGTGTCATACAGAGTATAAGCTTTAGTGTAATGAGCTACATTAAGTATGTGAAATTTGTTTTAAAGAACATAGAAATTTACAAGTCATTGACGTCACAACAAAACAAAGAACGGTACATTTTATAGCATAAAAGCCGCCCGTATATGTTTGTTTATTTTGCTATATAGCGATATGCTGGGGACGAACAATCTTTATCTGTTATAAAGGTAATTTGTTATATGCGATTAGTTCACAGCATGTTTTAAAACTACAATGAGTGTGAAAATTAAATTGCTGTAAGCGTGAATTCGTCATAAGTATGTTCATTGTAACCGTCTTTTACTGTAAGCGTGAATTCGTCATAAGTGTGTTCGTTGTAACCGTCTTTTACTGTAAGCGTGAATTCGTTATGAGCATGTTTGCTGTAACATTGTTTAACTGTAAGCGTGGACTCATTGTAAATGAGTTCGCCATAACCATGTTTTACTGTAAGCGTGAATTAATTATAAGTGTGCTCGCTGTGACCGTGTTTTATTGTAAGCGTGAATTTGTTATAAGTGTGTTTGCTGTATTTATGAGAGAGGTTTTCCCTCTAATATTGCTTGGTTTGAAAGAAAAGAAAGAAAGAAAAAAACCCACTGTGCACAGGTAATATGACGTCACAATGCACTGTTTTCATCGACTGTTATATCTTAATAGGCGGAATAAATGCATTAAGTTGTGCTGCAAGATGTTAAGGGTTTTTGCTCGTCTCAATGGTAAAACCGTAAAACATATTGCCTTTGATTTACTGGATAAATCCTTTACATATCTGACACTTGCGCAGTGGCTCTCTTCCGCAGTTTTCCGAACTGGTGACCTCCGAGAGTCAATGCACATCGGAGATTACGAACAGAAACTACTGTCAGGAAGACAATAATTCATGAATCGACATTTTCTGCTAATTAACTGGTTTATTGCTTCAGATCCACTCTGATTATATTCAATCACAAATATGATATTCTATTTATTCTTTTATTTTTCAATTTATTTACCGTCAGTCACAGCTTATATTGGGTCTTCGCTCAACGGTCACACCATAAATCATATTACTGGTCGAATTTCTAAAATTCATTGGTCTTCATTAACTTTTGGAGTGCTTGTACTCCCAATAGATGTTAGTTGCTCTACAATACTTATATTTACAGAAATAGTTATACAATACTTATATTTACGATACTTATATCTACAAAAATAGTTATACAATACTTATATTTACAGAATTAGTTATACAGTACTTATATTTACAGAAATAGTTATACAATACTTATATTTACAATACTTATATTTACAGAAATAGTTATACAGTACTTATATTTACAATACTTATATTTACAGAAATAGTTATACAATACTTATATTTACAATACTTATATTTACAGAAATAGTTATACAGTACTTATATTTACAGAATTAGTTATACAATACTTATATTTACAGAAATAGTTATACAATACTTATATTTACAATACTTATATCTACAAAAATAGTTATACAATACTTATATTTACAGAATTAGTTATACAGTACTTATATTTACAGAAATAGTTATACAATACTTATATTTACAATACTTATATTTACAGAAATAGTTATACAATACTTATATTTACAGAAATAGTTATACAATACTTATATTTACAATACTTATATCTACAAAAATAGTTATACAATACTTATATTTACAGAATTAGTTATACAGTACTTATATTTACAGAAATAGTTATACAATACTTATATTTACAATACTTATATTTACAGAAATAGTTATACAGTACTTATATTTACAGAATTAGTTATACAATACTTATATTTACAGAAATAGTTATACAATACTTATATTTACAGAAATAGGTATACAATACTTATATTTACAGAATTAGTTATACAATACTTATATTTACAATACTTATATTTACAGAAATAGTTATACAATACTTAGATTTACAGAAATAGTTATACAATACTTATGTTTACAATACTTATATTTACAGAATTAGGTATACAATACTTATATTCACAATACTTATATTTACAGAAATAGCTATACAATGCTTATATTTACAATACTTATATTTGCAGAATTAGTTATACAATACTTATATTTACAGAATTAGTTATACAATACTTATGTTTACAATACTTATATTTACAGAATAAGTTATACAATACTTATATTTACAATACTTATATTTACAGAAATAGTTATACAATACTTATATTTACAGAAATAGTTATACAATACTTATATTTACAGAAATAGTTATTCAATACTTATATTTACAGAAATAGTTATACAATACTTAGATTTACAGAAATAGTTATATAATGTACAATACTTATGTTTACAGATATCAATTTTACAGAAATAGTTATACAATGCTTATATTTACAGAAGTAGATATAAGTTTCTTGAATCATATAATCTTTTTAAAAACATTTTGGATCATTTTATCCGATGACTATTAAAATTTCTATTCCGAGACATGAAAAAATCGATAACGCTAAGCACCATGGTGGATCATTCCGGTAGCAATCGTTTTCTATGAATAATAAACATTGGTTGTATGTTATGAGTTTGAATTCCTACAATGACAGGTGCAGATACCAGGTTGTACGGTCTATGAAATGTTATATTTTGATGACACTCAGTGGCATGCAATTTTTCTCCCCAGATCATTCAAAGATGAAGATTCTACAAGCAATAGTGAAAGAGGCACGTGTTACTGGAGCTGGTCCTGTACTTCAACGAATCAAACGCGACACGCGCACTCTAACAGATCACCTCAAAATATCACAGGATCTTCTCATCGCCACCATATCTCTGGGGGTTGTGCTAGGGCTGCTTCTGGTCATTTTGGTTGTAGTCAGAGTGAGAAAATGCATGAAAGATAAAAACAGAGTAACAAAGGCATTAAACAAAGGGATTGAACATGACCGGAAGTCTGTGGATATTCGGAACAAACACCAGCCTCTCAAACATGGTCGTGAGAGGACGCCACGTTTTAAAAAGGCAGCCAGATCCAAAATGAATACAATAGTGGAATCGGAGGCTTGAGTTTTGTTTTGTAACACAAATGAGTGTTGAAATTTGATTTGATGCACACGTGAATGAGTGCCAATGTTGAAGGACTGTTGAAGTTCTTCAAATTCAGTTTGATATTAGAAAATTCTAATTTATTTCCATGTTTTGAGCCCTCGACAAGTTAACGTTTAACGAAAATAAGTATGACGTTTTATTCTTGTGCCTTGTTCTTTGATTTCTTTCGAGCGGAGCGTTCTACAGGATTAATAAACAACTCGTACAGAAACAAGAGCCTTACAAAGGATAATTAGACAAGTCGTACAGAAACAGGATCATTAAAATACCTCAAAAAGAAAACTTTCACAACGAAAGACAGGGGCTTTGTTTTCCTACTTGATATTCCATCACGTGACTTTGTTAAAGATAAGCTTGTGATATTTTATTGATTTTCTATGGTACTGTACTTCCATGTTTCTTTTATAAATCTACAAATCCTGATATTGACTGTGAACACGTCGTCACACATCATATGAAGGACCTCATTATGATTATAGTTACTCTTACCATGCAGCATTGTGCATTCTGTTTTGTCGGGTTATGGGATTTTTTTTTAGGGTTGATGGTTGGAGAAAAAAGTATATAATAAATTATTGGTCTTAGAAATGTTATGAAATGCTTATTCAGTAGTTCATAGCTGTTAAGGCTTCAATGCACTTGTAACAGTTTTTTTCTACCTTCTTAGAAGATTTCCAATCTTTACAAACTAAACAGTGGTTCCTTAAATATATATATTTTTGAAATAAAAATGTAAACATAATATCATTTAATAACTTTTAAAGTGATGACTTATCAACAATGCTGATTGGTTGAAAAATTCGTTTGATTTCTCTGTCAAAATTTCGTTCGGAGTTCATCTGCACTAAGCACGCGGGACTACTTTTCTCTGGAATGCGTCTTCCCCGTTCTAATTTTAGCGCTATTTATAGAACGGGATTTTCCACACAAGCATTATATATAACGAAATGCATTTGTTTGATTTTTGTTTTTCAATGCTATCAAAAATTAGCACAACTAAAGGTATGAATAAAATACAAATTAATTTAAAGAAACAGCATACATAGGCGATGACGTGGCAGAATAGTCAATTTGATGACGTAGACCACTTACTGGTAGAAGTAGACAGATTACACGAGTTCCCGGTATGAATCGTCTGCTTTACGTACGAGATCGATAACATGACGGAGCAAGTGGCGACTTCTGATCTGGTAAATATCAAAGAAATTGAACTGCGTTATATGGGGCTCAGTCAACGAGTGCGATTTAAACGTTTTCCTCGATATTGAAATGGAGCCAAATTGCATTCCACCGTTCCAACGACACAACCAGTGTTCAACGTCTCCTCCAACACGATGCAGCATAAATCCAATCACCACTTGTTATCTTCCTTTATATTTAATTCAGCTTTTAAACCTGAACGCACAGCCATGCCGTTTTGTTTTTGTTTTCATTCTTGCCTATATGTATTCCTACGCGCCATTTCAGAAACGTTAATTCAAGCTTTTTGATGGGAGAAACTATTTGTTTTTCTATCTTAAAAACATAATTAAATGATAAGAAATAAAACTTATAATTCTTTGTTTGATGCATGTATCAAACGAAACATTGGACGGAAAACTTTTTCATCAATGCGCTACGCGCATTGATGAAGTTTTCCGTCCAATGTTTCGTTAGATACATGCATCAAACAAAGAATTATAAGTTTCATTTCTTAAATCCACGTTTTAAAAATACTGCCCAACAGAAACTGAAATACACATCATGACATTTCATGTTGAGTTCCATAGTCTCCGCCCACTAACCTTTCGTTTTGCATGAACTGAGAAATTTACATCCGGTTGTAAGCTATAAGGAAATTAGATTGTAGACATTGATACTTCTTTCCCAACTCGTGCACCTAGAGCAATTGTTAATGTGTGAAGAGTTCAGTCGATTACAGAGTGTCTTTAAACAAATATCCTGTAAACACTAAGAATTTGATAAACTTGACTAAATTCAGTTTGTAATGTTGCTATTCTTAGATATATTTATTCACATTTGGTCCATATATATATATATATATATATATATATATAGATATATAGATAGATAGATAGATAGATAGATAGATATATACATATTTGAAAACAGAAGAGTGGTTTGTTTGTAGTAAGTGTCCCTTAGGTGTGGAGGCAAGAAGGAGAACTTCCCCAGGAATAAAGATTGTTAAATTCGATCATGAATATTGAACACGAACAAATTTCCCCAATATCTGTTGTAAGTCTTCCTATTACCAACGCAACGAGAAAACGACGAAAAGTCTGACGACAAATTGTGTCGATATCTCAGGCTTTCAGCTTAATAAAATGGTGAAGATAACGAACAATTTCATACCTTCTATAATCCTCACAACTTACATTCTCAGTTCCTACAAAATGAAAGTTGTGTGGGTGGGGACTATGGAAATGAACAAGAAATGCCAAGTGTATTTCAGTTCCTATTAGACAGTATTTTTAATACTTGAATTTTATATTTTCATTTTTATTTCAAATATAAATATAAGGAACCAATCTCATAACCAATTTCATTCTTTTATACATATAAAAGTGCACGTGCACCTGTTTCTACACATGGAATATATAAATATTTTTTATTTAAAATGCACTGAACTCATCAAACATGGTAAAGTAATTAAACAAATAATAAGGTAGAACGCACAAAATATTTTTGTTTTGAGCTGAAATATAAAAAAAGGAAGCACATTGGGCTATCAAGACAGAGTTCATGGATTCATTATATCTTAAGTGTTTCTGTCTTTAATTCACTTTCTTCTTTCTGACATGCGCCATTTGTAGATGACGTCGAATTTCCGCCACACTCTACCTGTACTTCTTCCTCGTATCCATGTTCTAAAAATCGAGGTCCAAAAATAGCCATACACGTGGCTCCTACAGGAGCGCATATGACGATAGCCAGGACGGCGATGGTGAGGACATCTGTACCCATCCGGATGTCGTCTTGATTGTCTCCCTCTAATGCTTTATCCAACGCCAAACCACCGATGGCAGCCTGAAAAGAAAATTGTATAAAGTACTGTTTGTTTAAAATACTTTTATTATTCGTTAGTGTTAATGCTTGGTTTATTGTATTGAAACTTCGTGAATGAAGAAATGAAGATAACGAACAGTGATCACTCTCATAATTCCTGTAAAGAATGCAAATTAAATTAAGAGCAGAGCAAACACGGACCCCTTGATATACCATAGGTGGGATCAGGTGCCTAGGAAGAGTAATCATCCCCGGCCACACCCGCCGTGAGCCCTGTATCTTGATCAGGTAAATGGAGTAATCCGTAGTCAAAATCAGTATGTATGAATATGAAAAGAGGAGAGGTGTTGGTGTTTTTGTATATGGTATAGCTCCAGGAACAGGCTCCAAATAAGTACCACATGCAGTATTTATATTCTTAATGAAATAAAAAAGTAATTGTAAGTTATCAATTGACTAGTAGGTGTACCTGCACGGTGGCTTTGGAGAGCCATGTTAATGTGATGAAAATCCTCTCTTTGATATTAAAACCTGTTCCCAAGGTAACGCTGAATGATACGCCGCTTCGGACACACAAACCAATGAACAGAGTTGCTATGCCAAGGCCTATAAATATATTCATAAATAACAAAAGGTAGATATTCTTCAGAAGAAAAAAAATGCAAACATAACATTTCATTCATGACATGTGATATTCTGTGATATTCGTCATTTTTCATCTTTTCGAAATAAAAGTAACACAAAATTTGTATATCATTCTGACCACATCATGCTCACAGCCGAGCTTACTTGGAGTGATCGCTCACGGAATGCCTATAGCCGAGCTTACCTGCAGTGATTGCTCACGGAATGCTAACAGCCGAGCTTACCTGCAGTGTTTGCTTGTATGTTGCCAATATCAACGGCTGCTCCTATGAGACCAAATAGGAAATGCTGTACGATCAACCATGCAAGCGCTATGACCCCTCCTAACTCATCCTAAAGAAAGAGAATGAAAGTAAAAGTAATGTATATCAAACGTAGCTATTCTATCTTAAAGCTGTTTAGGACTTACGGTTTCCCCCGGTTGTCTCTCCTGGCGCCATCTATAGGCCGCCACAGTAGCAGTTGTTAAGCATCCTAGCGGTCCTGCCCCAGACAAGCCAACGGCGGAACTTCCAAAAATGGCGATCATCCCACATCCAAACAACAACATACCACGATAGAATAAAGAATTACTCTACAAAAAATCATAACTGGAACGTAGTGACGACATCAATGATAACTGGCGAGTTGTTTTATCAGGAAAAAGTGATTTAAGAGATGCGTAACTTTACTCACGGAATCTTTTCCCGGGAGGTACCATAACAATATTCCAGCTGCAAATCCATATACAACACCAAGTAACACCCCTAACGGTCCCTTGATAATAGTCACCGCCAAGTCACCTAAAATCGAATCAAGATCCAAAACGCCATTTATTACAAGGACACATGATATCACACCAACGACCATTACGGCATTGGTGTACAGTGTATAATATTCAACTGCTATTGGCTGATAGACACAGAATGCAACATACCCTCAGAAAATTTGATTCCGACGAATACCGCGAACCCAGTGACACAGAGCACATTGTCTAGTCCTCCAGCCGCAAGACACATGGTAGGAATACCTTTAGCAACACCATAACGGCGCTCTTGGAGACTTACAAGGGAGGGAACAGTAACAGCTGGAGATAGAGCACCAAGGATACAACTGAAAAGAACGAGAGTTCAAATGTAAAGGAGTTGACAAGCGATACAAAGAATGGATAAAACAGAAATCGTGACACCGAAATTAAGATAAACGCTTCATAAGAAATAAAGTCTTATAGTTTAACAGTGCGATATCAAGGATCTATGAAAAGGTGAAGATAACGAACTGTGATCAATCTCATAAATCCTATAAAGAATACACAAATTAAGAGAAGGGCAAACACGGACCCATGGATATGTCAGAGGTGGAATCATGTGTCTAGGAGCAGTAAGTATCCCCCGTTGACCGGTCACACCTACCGTAAACCCTATATCTTAAACGACGTATCTGTAGTCAAAATTAGTATGTAAAGAACTGCCCAACAACTGGTATGAAACACGTCAAATAGTATCCTTACCCCAGCATCAAGCTCCATGTCCATGGGAATCCCAGCAAGAAATGAGCCACTATTCCTCCGGTTATAGCTTCACAGAGACAGGGAGTGAAAGCGAGACGGAGAACGGCGAAAGACAACTTCCGGAGTTTAACGATGTCCAAACCGAGGCCAGCGCGGAGTAATATCACAGTCAAAGCAAGTTTTCTGAAGACAGAAAGCAGTTTTATACATTATTTTAGCAAGCTATCCCCCCCCCCCCCCTAAAGATTTGAATGATACCAGTATTGTGGGTGTAAATTCCATACCTGAGGTGCCCGGACCACTTTGTGTCGATGCTTTCGCCTACAATCTTGATTCCGGGAATGTTTCTTAAAAGAATCCCAACTATCAACATACCTGTCGATAATACATAATCACTGAATTACAGATCCCCACGGATAGTGTAATTTTTATAAAATTGGTATCTGGTGTACAAATATCCATGTATATAAACCCGTGAAAGGAAGTTCTTGAAGGTATGGCAGATTTATGATTGCAAAGTTCAATAGTTAATTGTATTTCGTATTTGCATTTGATAAAATGATTCTGAATTATTTACATAATAATAGCGTGATTCTGTTGTATGTTTTACCTAACAATGGGGGCAGATTGATCAATGATACCAGGCGTCCACCGATGACGGAGACGACAAAAAGGACGAGAAGAGAGAAGAAATTTCCGCCAGGTAGCGCTTCACTTCCGGTAATAGCAACAAGAACGCCCCAAATTTGTAGACAGATGATGGTGATTTGTAAAATAAATCCCAAAATTCCATGTGGAGGAAGTAGGAATATGTCTTTGATTTTGTCCAATACTGTTGGGTTTTCTGGAAGTGGATTTGCCTCTTGTAGACATGGTCGTGCAAGATTTCTCAGGACAGCTCTTTTTGAAGTTTTAGTTTTTGGATCTGAGGAAATCTCCTTTGATCTACCGTTTTCCGTGTGTACTGTTTGTTTTTCTGCGATTGTAGATTGCGTGGTTTCCTCGACATTATCATCAGTTTTAATATCACATAGTTCTATTTCCGTGAATCTGTCCTCTATTTCAGTGTATTCTGAGAAATAGAACTTGAATTAACAGAAACCGAAGAAAACATTCGTCTCAGTTGTACAATCATTGTAAAAAGAAAACTGACTAGGAAAAGATATCAATTGCCTTTGAGAAATTGTTGTTTTTGTTTTGTAAACTCTAATTCTTTTAGGTAAATTGATTTATGATACAATTACGCGTATGGCCCCAGGATGCATGTATTTGCCAGCAAAACATGGTCAATGTAACTTTTAAGTCTTTGTTGCATGCTCTGGTATAATAAACATTTACAAAGCCGTGTTTGTCCATAAAAATCTTCAACATTAAAAATTCAGCTATTTTAAAATGTCATCAGGACAGACACATAAAGGTTACTGTAACAACATATTCTGATGTCAAGCATACAAGTAATATCCAAATATCTCTTGTGATAAGGATAGTGGACGAGAAATGAAACAAAACGTATTAATCTGAGGAAATCTGGCATTTCAAAGGTTGTGCATTTCTTTGGAAAGAAATGATTAATACAATTCCACATTCCTACTAATCTGAAGAACCGTTGCTATTCAAAGACTACCACGTAACAGATAAACCCAAATTGAATACCCGGTTTCATAATTTTCAGTTGAAAACTAATTTTCGTTGATTTTGCGGTTGAGCTAGCCATTTAGTCCAATTTCTTCCTCATCATTGTGGAGGAACATAGCATAGCATTCTCCGAAGCTACATAGATATTAATGTATAATTACGTATCTTCACATAAAAATACATACCCGCATTATTCACAACTACAACGCATTGGTGAGGAAATGGAGGAAATAGCAATCTTTAGAATGTATAATGTAAATATAAGACATTGGTGAGGAAATGGAGGAAATAGCAATCTTTAGAATGTATAATGTAAATATAAGACATTGGTGAGGAAATGGAGGAAATAGCAATCTTTAGAGTGTATAATGTAAATATAAGACATTGGTGAGGAAATGGAGGAAATAGCAATCTTTAGAGTGTATAATGTAAATATAAGACATTGGTGAGGAAATGGAGGAAACAGCAATCTTTAGAATGTATAATGTAAATATAAGACATTGGTGAGGAAATGGAGGAAATAGCAATTTTTAGAATGTATAATGTAAATATAAGACATTGGTGAGGAAATGGAGGAAATAGCAATCTTTAGAATGTATAATGTAAATATAAGACATTGGTGAGGAAATGGAGGAAATAGCAATATTTAGAATGTATAATGTAAATATAAGACATTGGTGAGGAAATGGAGGAAATATCAATCTTTAGAATGTATAATGTAAATATAAGACATTGGACACTTCCACTGGTTCGTGAATCGTTTTTAGCGACAATAAGTAGTTAAGCCAATTAAGGGCTCATTTTTAGTCGAGTGCAACGTCAGAGATGTTTAAAATTTTCAACAGGAATATGTAATTATGGTAGATAATGACTTTTATGTGACGTGTTAATTGGGTATGTTCTATGTGTATATTTTGGATAGGTAAATTATGGTAAATTTATGTTTTGTATAACATGTTAGATTTGTCATTTCACGTTTGATGGATGTTGGGTATGGGAAATTTTCTGTTTGAGGCCCCTCCTTTTTTGGGATGTCTCATATTGGTATGTTTCTTATCATCGCTGTCTTGGGTGGAAATTTACGATCAGGCAAACTGAAGATGATGTAATGTTTTGTTTTAGGGCCCCGTACTTGAAGTGCAACGACTGCTCTAGTATTTGTGTACACAAAGAAAATTAATTTGATACCCACCCTCCACATCCTCCTTTGTAATCCCTCTTTGATGCTAGTATGTGTGAGCTGTTTTATTTTGTAAAACCCACCTTATTTGATTGCAGGCAGCTCTATTTCGATATTTCATTATGTGTTGTAGGGGGTCAGATTACATAATCATACCTATGTGATACATATGTTCTTGTATTTTTGTTTTCGACTCATTCTGACCCCACTAGTTATTCTGTTATATAACTTTGTCATTTTCAAAATAAATGACATTTTTTCAATTCACATCACTGTCATGTTTTCACTGCCTTTATCAAGTAACAAGCAAAGGCTACTTGGCAAGTCATATTAACTAAGGCACATAAAATTCCATATAGGGATATGACAACACCCTCTTTTCAGACAAATGTATGTACATAATATAGTTGGATTCTGATGCAATTTTGACAGAAATAAGGAAAAGTTTGAGCTATAAACCCCGGATAACCTATTCAAAAAGTCATTTCGATATTGTTATATGCATGATTTCTTCACATTTATCGATCAAAAGAACATTCATGTAGAGTTTCATGCTGATTGACTCCATAAAATTATAAAAATTGGAATTTTTAGCCAAAAAAAATAATCTCGTAAATCTATGTAGACAACCTCGACACAATCTCTATATTACAATGGATCTCTCAATGTCGACAAAATATCTATATCACAACATATCTCTCAATGTTGACACTATCTCCATACTACAATATATCTCACAATGTTGACACAATTTCTATATCAGAATTGATCTCTCAATACCGACAAAACCCCTATATTACAATAGATCTCTCAATGTCTACACAAAATCTATATTACAATATATCTCTCAATAATATATGCAATGTCGACACAATCTCTATTACAACAGACCTCTCAAATGGACACAAAATCTATAATTACAATAGTTCTCTCAATGTCTACACAAAATCTATATTACAATATATCTCGATATTATACACAATGTCGACACAAAATCTATATTACAATAGATCTCTCAATAATATATATAGTGTCGACACAAAATCTATATTACAATATATCTCTCAATAATATATACAGTGTCGACACAAAATCTATATTACAATAGATCTCTCAATAATATATACAGTGTCGACACAAAATCTATATTACAATATATCTAAAAATGTCAACACAATCTCTACATTACAATATATCTCTTAATTTCAACACGATCTATATTACAATATATCTCTTAATGTCAACACAACCTCTATATTACAATATATCTCTTAATGTCAACACAACCTCTATATTACAATATATCTCTTAATGTCAACACAATCTCTATATTACAATATATTTCTTAATGTCAACACAATCTCTATATTACAATATATCTCTTAATGTCAACACAACCTCTATATTACAATATATCTCTTAATGTCAACACAATCTCTATATTACAATATATTTCTTAATGTCAACACAACCTCTATATTACAATATATCTCTTAATGTCAACACAACCTCTATATTACAATATATCTCTTAATGTCAACACAATCTCTACATTACAATATATCTCTTAATGTCAACACAACCTCTATGTTACAATGTATCTCTTAATGTCAACACAACCTCTATATTACAATATATCTCTTAATGTCAACACAATCTCTATATTACAATATATTTCTTAATGTCAACACAACCTCTATATTACAATATATCTCTTAATGTCAACACAATCTCTACATTACAATATATTTCTTAATGTCAACACAATCTCTATATTACAATATATATCTTAATGTCAACACAACCTCTATATTACAATATATCTCTTAATGTCAACACAACCTCTACATTACAATATATCTCTTAATGTCAACACAATCTCTACATTACAATATATTTCTTAATGTCAACACAATCTCTATATTACAATATATCTCTTAATGTCAACACAACCTCTATATTACAATATATCTCTTAATGTCAACACAACCTCTACATTACAATATATCTCTTAATGTCAACACAATCTCTACATTACAATATATTTCTTAATGTCAACACAATCTCTATATTACAATATATCTCTTAATGTCAACACAATCTCTATATTACAATATATTTCTTAATGTCAACACAATCTCTATATTACAATATATTTCTTAATGTCAACACAACCTCTATATTACAATATATCTCTTAATGTCAACACAACCTCTACATTACAATATATCTCTTAATGTCAACACAACCTCTATATTACAATATATCTCTTAATGTCAACACAATCTCTACATTACAATATATCTCTTAATGTCAACACAATCTCTATATTACAATATATATCTTAATGTCAACACAATCTCTATATTACAATATATCTCTTAATGTCAACACAATCTCTATATTACAATATATATCTTAATGTCAACACAATCTCTATATTACAATATATCTCTTAATGTCAACACAATCTCTACATTACAATATATCTCTTAATGTCAACACAACCTCTACATTACAATATATCTATCATTAATATAAAAAGCAATGTCACAGTCTTTTTTATTAATTAAAAGAAATAATTAGATTGCTTGCATTTCTTTCTAAATCTTGTTAGCAAACTATAGTTTACAAAACATATTTCAGACATAAGACAATTCAAAATGGACAGTTTATGTATCAGGATGTTAAATGTTAATCATTTTGATGTACATGTTTTGTACAAAGTCGTTAATTTTTATTTTTTTTTTTAGATCAAAAGGACATGAAAACGCGACATAGTATCAGTTGGTGTTTTTACAAGAGAAAATGTTTTGTTATGACGTCTTCATGCCCATTAGCTCGTCAGCCCTGTCCCCATTTTGACAGATTGTGGCCTGTCATAATCAAGGTCCAATTGTTTTGGTCCACGTTATAGCCATGATCGGACAATGCGATGGCTGGAACGCCTTGTTTTAGGATCTGAATGACGTATTGGTCACTATCCACGTTATGATCTATTTCAGAAGCGTTAAGTGATATTTTTATCATAATTCGCTGTCAATAAGGATATAGTTCTCCCGTGGTGACATGCGGTGTGAAATTGTTCCATAAAAAGATGAAAATAACGAACAGTGATAAATCTCATAACTCTTAAAAGGAATGCAAAATTAAAAGAGTTGGGCAAACACGGACCCTTGGATATAACATAATTTTCTATTTTATTGTAAACAATTCTTGCTTAGGGAAGCGAAATTGAATGTTTGCATATGATTTCATCTTAATTGAAAATGAAAAATGAAACAAAACCGAAACAAAAACTAACAACATCAACAACAAAACATCTCTAAAAAACCAACAACAAAAAAGAGAAAAGATTAAAATTGAAATAAAAGAATGAAAGAAACAGAAACAAGACACTGCTTAATGAGGTTTCGGTAAGTCGTGTTTTCATTAAGGAAACAAGCAACAGCTCACAGGTCATGACTTTACAAACTATCACATTAATTTAAAGCGTAAATTGTAGAAACGCTCCGAGAGAAGGCGAGAGAAAACAATCTCCACTAAATGTTCTTGAATAAGCGAAATATCATATGCACATAATTCTTAATACAAATTTGAGAATAAAAGAAATAAATGAGTGGATTAATGAATATATAAATACATGAACATTGATAAGCAGAAAGTGTTGGAATACATAATTTTGGAAACATTCCGATCTTCGTAAGTGCCTATTATCAATATCGACAAACATTTTAAATCAATACTTAATAAAATCAGTCTTACCGGGAGGGGGGTCACTTGTTGACATCCTGACAAAGGTTACTCCAGAACAAATTAATCCGTGTTTACTCTATAAAACACGTGTACAATATCACATGGAATTAATATAATGCCGATATATTTTACTTATAATCGTTTTAGTCTGATACTAGTATGAAGAATAATTATCAAAATGTAGTAATGCTTTCGTTATGTCCTCTTTAAAGTTGAAATGAAAAACAAAATAAGAATCACATACCTCTTATTGTTCTGATGGTCTATTTAACAGAATCTCGGAAATCCCGTCAAAGCTTGTCCGAGGATGACAGTGGACATAAAATAGAAAGGTCGCGCGCATACATCACCATCAGAATTCGTTTCACAACTGTATGACGCCAACGGCGTTCGCAAAACACGAATAGATTAATTAAAGTCTCTATTCCTAAAGAAGGTTTACAACTTTATATTTTCTGTATAAACATGAAATACAATACCATTTTCATTAAGTCAAAACCGTTAACCTTAAAAAATGCGTGTGACATTTACAAGGCTACATGTTTCATGACATGATTTAAATTTATAGAAATTGTTTAGAAAATTCATTATAGAGTTCCACAGTATCATTGCAGCATTGGAAAGTCTCCAGTCTTCATGTACGTTTACACACATGCAAGATCCGTCTCACAATAGCACTGGCATACAGTGAGGCCGTCCCAATATTTTGTTTCCTTCCAAATTCAGAACAACAGATCCTGTTTTCTTGATTATTTCCCAGTTGCTCTTTGGAAGTCAAAATTAAACTTCACATGACAAACGGGATGACTTTAGCTTCTTCATCGTCATTATGTACCAATATTCCATTATCACCTGCATGTGGAGTTTGTGATTCGAATTGCGAGAGCATGTCCTG
Organism: Ostrea edulis; assembly: GCF_947568905.1. Lineage (NCBI taxonomy): Eukaryota > Metazoa > Mollusca > Bivalvia > Ostreida > Ostreidae > Ostrea > Ostrea edulis. Next base: position 26,640,952 of record NC_079169.1, read on the forward strand.
TTTATAATCAATTTCTAAAGCGAAACAGGCTGCTGTCAAATACGTAAAAAGAGAGGTTCCTATAATCTCTAAAGATAGCATTTTGCAAATTGCTCGTAATAATGATTTTGTTTACAATTATACAATCTGTCATTTGGTTGCATATTGCTTAATATATTTCATACCAATTGTTAGGCCACTCTTTCATTCTGATTTTGACTACGGATTACCCTGTTTACGTGATCAAGATAGATGGTTCACGGGAGTGTGACCGGTGAACAGGGGATGCTTACTCCTCCTAGGCACCTGATCCCACCTCTGGTGTGTCCAGGGGTCCGTGTTTGTCCTACTCCTAATTTTGTATCTTTTATAGGAGTTGTGAGATTGATCACTGTTTTTTTTTTTTTTTTTTATAATTTATTTATTTTTTTGGTTACATACAATACATCAAACACTTACACAAACATACCTTTCATACATGCATACATCTCCCTGTGGTTTAGGTTACTTGCTGTACAATAGTGAAAGTGATAATAATAACAATAATACATGTACTAAAAATAATGACAAGTACATGTAGTAATAATTAATCAATTGCAAAAATATTTTCCCACTTCATCCATATTTTATCAAAGTTATGTATTTTAAATGCTTGAATTGCAGCATATTTCTCTACATGATATTTAAACTTTAAGTGACATAGTAATCCAACAAGATTTGGTTCTTTATTCTGCATTAAACAGATAAATATGTATTGTTTAGCATATAGAATTATAAAGTTTATAGCTTTATTATTTAAAGACAGTGGAATTTCACCAAATATTATATTTGACACATTAAAACCAATTCTTTCTGAAAATTTTCTATATATATGAAGACTTAACTCACTCCACAATGTTTGGGTCTTATTACACGAAGTAAAAATATGTGTTATTGTTTCAATATTACTTGTACAAAATCTACAGAGATCATCTGTTTTAACACTAATGTTTTTCAAATAATAACCAACAGGAAGAATTCTATGTAAAATTCTAAACTGTAGCCACTGAACAGAAGAATCACTAGATGTTTTGAAACAAATTTTAAACACATCTTGCACTGAAATATCATCTACTCCATATGAAGATAGTTCAGTTTTCCACTTGCCCATAGAAGTTGGGATATCTTCTTTTGCATTTAAAATATTGTAAATAATATTAGAACATCTTTCATGTAATAAAACTGGTTCAAAAAATATAGGCATACATGGATTAACATTTTGTTTGGTTGAGTGTCTATCAATTGACAGACATTTTAAATATTTTGAAATTGCAGTAATAATGCTATTGTATTTCATTACACATACTTCTTGAAGATTGTATAAACACTGAAATTTTTCTATGGTATGGAAGTTACAATCATTATCAAAAAAATCTTGAACAGCTTTAATCCCCTTTTCATACCATTTCTCATAAAACACAGGTTTTCCCGCAATTCTAATATTAGAATTGTACCACACTGGAATATTATGAAAATTATTTTTAATATTTGGAAGATTTTGACTAGTCTTCAAATAAAAAAACCAAGCATTAAAAACATCCTTCCAAAAAACATTGCTTTTAACACATAATTGTTCCACAATAAAACTATCTCCAAAGTCATATAATTTCTTTAAAATATCATTTCCATACATGGCAAAAAAAAAAAAAATTCATCCATGGTTTCTGACAGTTGGACCTAGTAAGCCTTTTAATCCAAGAGCATTTCAATGATGTAATAAAGTTGCTTATATCAACCATCTTGATACCACCCGATAAATAGTCTTGTGTTATCACAGACCTCTTAACTTTATCTACACTAGATTTCCATAGGAATTCAAAAATAATTTTGTATAAATAAGAGATTGTTTCTTTCTTTGGAGTAGGAAGTGATATAAACAAATGATTCAATTTTGGAATAAGCAAGGTTTTAATGACAGTAGCCCGCCCAATGGGAGTAAGAATCCTTCTTTTCCACTGTTCAGTAAGAGCAACGATTTTTGGTATTTGAATTCCGAAATTTATATCTTCAATTTCTGTAAGGTCAACTGAAAAATTAATACCCAATAAATTAAAAGTTGTTGATCCCCAATCTAATTTCCATCTTGTATGGTGAAAAACTTGATCTGAAAATTTCTTTGAACCAATCCAAACAATTTTTGTTTTAGAAGAATTAATCCTTAGACCAGAAAAACTGGAAAAAAATTCTATCGTATCTAGAGCTGCAAAAAGCGATTCAGGTGAACCGTCAAGGGCTAGTGAAGAATCATCTGCATGTTGCAATATTTTGTGTTCTGTGTTTTCTATACATATGCCTTTTATACTTTTGTTTTGTTTAATTAATATTGCAAGAATTTCTGCACATAGGATGAATAAATAAGGTGCAATGGGATCACCCTGCCTACATCCCCTTTGTATATCAAACTGTTCAGATAAAAAGCCACTCTGTAAAACTGAGGCTCTGAAATTTGTGTTTAAGATTTTTATCCATTGAATAAAGTTTTCCCAAAAAACCAAAATACTTTAAAACTTTATATATGAATGACCACGACATTGAGTCGAAGGCCTTTTCGAAATCATTGAGAACTAGAAGACCTGGGATATTATTTCTTTCAGTGTATGACATAATATCATAGATAAATCGAGTATTCTCCCCTATATATCTACCTTTTAAAAAACCAGACTGTGTATCGGATATTATATAATCCAAAACTTGTTTAATTCTAAAGCTGAGACAACCAGATATAATTTTGTATAATACATTTAAAAGTGTAATTGGTCGCCAGTTTTTTTTAAAAACTGTCTTGGTGTATCCCCTTTAGGTAAGCATGAAATGATTCCTAGTCTTTGCGAAATAAAAAGTTCCCTCTTATGATATATACAATTAATAGCTCTAACAACATAATATTTAATGTCCTTCCCAAAAAATTTAAAGAATTCAGTTGTATAACCATCGCTACCCGGGGATTTGTTGTTTTTCATATTTTTTAAAACTTTAAGAACCTCTGCTTCTTCAATATCATCCTCCAGTTTTTTGGTTGCATGTGTATCTAACTTAGGAGAATTGTAATCTGAGATGATGCTTTCCAGGTCGACATTAATTAAGTTAAAATCATTATTAGTATATAAGGCTTCATAATATTTCTTGACACCTTCTAATATATCTGACTATTTGTAAATTGTACCAGTATCCAACTGAATTTTTTTGATAGTTTTATTTAAATAATATGAGATTGATCACTGTTTATGTGGTTTAGTACTTTTGATAGTACTACTCTTGGGGATCTAGGTTAGAATAGGTCCTCAGTACCCCTTGCTTGTCGGTCGTAAAAGGCGACTAAATGGGACAGTTCTTTGGATGAAATCGCAAAACCGAGGCCCCATGTCCCAGCAGGAGTGGCACGATAAAGATCCCTCCTGCTCAAAAACCGTAAGCACCGAGCATAGGCCTAAATTTTGCTTTGTAGTAAAACCTAATTTTGCTATCGGGAAAGCTTCTAAATTGGTAAGTGTTAACTTTGTATGTTATTATTGCGATGTTTAACAATGTAGTTACAGTGCATTACATGTAGGTTTATACTAATTCATTTAATAGACACTATACATACTTAGTAATATCAGTATAAATCTATCATTTAAGTGTACATGCATTTATATTTACACTTAACATATATAATACCAGGGATTTATCCAGCTTTTACATCTTATTACCCATTTCATATTTAAGTGGAATTTTTGACAGAGCAGTCATAAGCTTCCTCCAGAGGAGGGGAGGGGGACATTCTCAGATCATAATATCTAAAATTAGGCACATGAATTGATTGATTACTGATCCTTGTCTATATTGTAAGACTTTGTTAATCATAGAAAAATATTTCGATGTATAAAATGATTTTTGTTAAAATTCCTATACCCTATCACGTAGTTTCTACATTTCAAGGGGAATGTTTACCTGTGGAAGGGGAAATATTCATTTGTTGTCAAAGAGGGAAAGGTACCCTTTACCAGTAGTAAATAGAATCTCAGTAAATCCCTGAATACTATCGATGAAGTTTGAGTGTTAGGTGTAGGTATTATTCTTCATGCACGAGTTTCAGGTTGCATCACTCTATTTATGTAGAGGCCGAAAGAAAATAATTCCTGGAACTTTGCTTGTTTTATGGGATTTTCCTTATGAGGTAGCCCCCCCCCCCCCCAATTTTTTGTGAGGTGTAAATTCAAGTATTGTGTTTGAAATTTTGTGAGTAAAAACACGAAAGAAGGATTTAAATATTTTTTTTGAATTTTAGCTGTAGATCTTTTGACCAGCTGATTTTGCACGTGCTTGACTTCGATGTAAACAAACTCCCACGCCTTGCTAGATGGGTATGTATTTTTTGGTATTAAAATGCTCATTAAGAACTGTACTACATGGTGTGAAAGTAAAACGTCTGATAAGTTTACTTTAAGGAAGCAGGGGCATTTCAAAGGTGAGTAATTTTGGTAAGAACATATAGGCAAAATTAATAGAATGGTGCAACCTGCAGCGAGGCAATCCGGGAGGTAAATGTATATCCACGTATTTGGTGTACTTTTTAAATCGAAATGGGGAGTCTGGGTAATTACATAGACATATTTGAAAAAAACCCACAATGGATGCCACGTGGCGAGAAGAGAAATTAGCTGTTTTACTAGAGAAGGTAGATAGGGGTAGGGTCAATGGGTTGGGGTGCAATTTCTATGATGTTAACTTGGCTACAAACAGACAGGGTAGGGGGAATATCTATGGCAGAGTTAAAATAACATTTCCAGAGGGTACACGTAAAGTTTTATTGGCACACAGGCTCATGTACATGTTACATACAAATGCATTACACATTCCACATAATAAACATGTATCACACACATGTCACAACAGTCTTTGCATTAATCCACTTCATTTATGTTTAGAAGCACCACACATAAATAAAGAAAGGCAAATATGTACACATTTAGTACCTAAAGTCTGTCTGAAGCACCCGGGATATCCAGATTATCTTTTTGAGAGTTAGATAGAGGTAAGTCAATTTCACTCGACACTATTTTTTTCCTACTTAATGTAGGAGTGTTCCAATCGGAACTCCTCGAATGTCTCGTGCACTCAGCATAGATCTCGGATGTAATACGATGGCATCCATGAGCGAATTTGATGCATTGCTGTGACGTCACAATTGACAATGCATCAAATTCACTCATGGATGCCATCGTATTACATCCGAGATCTATGTCGAGTGTGCGAGACATTCGAGGAGTTCCGATTGGGAGTGTTCATTACTTTTCCTTAGGCAACACTGTGGTAAGGGGGGATCACTCATGCCTTTCAGATATCCTGTTTGGGTCTCGGTCCCTTTCTGGAAATATAGATCGAATTTTTCTCTCACAAGGACTTGTCTCCTGGTACGATAGGTCTTAGATCTTTTCCTCTGTTTGCTGTGTTCGTACAACTCTTGTTTTCTCTTCAGTTGCCGTGTAAGACGAGTGCCTTCAGGAATTGATGAACCGAGTACAGCACACTTGAGGGCAGTCGATTTTCCGGGTCCATGGTTCATCCGGTGTATAGATGAGAAGAACTGAGGCTCAAAGTTCCGAGAACAGGTAACATTCTTTGGGATGGATTTTGAATACCCGCGATGTAGTCCCTCGGACTACTGAGTGTTAGTCCCATATCTGGTAGCTATCAGTGTTGTCCGGCTGAATCGGAAGTTTATGAGCTGATGTAAGGTTTCCTCATCGTCGTCCGTCGGGTTAAGTGTTCTGGTATGGTTTGGGAGGTAGTCTTTGGCCCAGTATCTTTCTGATGTGCCGCAGACGAGAGAGTGTTCGGCACAGGTCTTGCCACATCTGCCCGAGTAGCAGTGTATTATGACATCCGTGACATAACTCAGGGTGTTGACCAGCTTTCCTGCGTCACCTCGGAACTTCTTCACTGCTATGTCGTATTCTACGGTGCATCTCTTCATGAAGTCATCTGAGAATTTTCTTTTGATGGCCAGTTTTTGGGCAGCTGTACGTCCAGGAAACATTCCCTCGCTGAACTTGGCATTGCCAACTGCTTTTTTCTGGGACCGCTTGACCAGACTCGGGAATGGACCTCTCGACGCCCCGGAAAGCAACACTATCTCCGACTGTGGTGAAGTGGCTGATTAGTGTGAGCTCTTGATCGTTGAGAAATTCCCGGCAGATTTTCTCTGTCGCCTTGTCCTCCTTCCCTATGGGATCCTGTAGTCGTAGGTTGGCTGTGTATTTTCCAGGGTGTTCCGGGCATGGTATTTCCTGTGATCTTCTCTTGCAGAGCTTGTTCAGGGCATGGTATTTCCTGTGATCTTCTCTTGCAGAGCTTGTTCCGGACATGGTATTTCCTGTGATCTTCTCTTGCAGAGCTTGTTCCGGACATGGTATTTCCTGTGATCTTCTCTTGCAGAGCTTGTTCCGGACATGGTATTTCCTGTGACCTTCTCTTGCAGAGCTTGTTTTGGTGATGCAGCCAATAATTTTGTTTCTGTTCCGTTACATTTTCAAACATGGTATATGTTGCCTGGGTTGCTGGCTGAAAAGGATTTCTGTCTCGAGACCAGTACAGAGGATTATTGTACCGCCCGTTGCCTTCCACAGGTATTGGTGTATCCCGTGGGAACCCACAGTTCTCGATGAGGTCTTTGAGATGAGCCCTTTCTCCTCGTAAGTCCTCCTGAACCATTTCCACAAGCATGGGCCCAACATTGTTTGCATTGTGTTGTAAACAATTTGCTGAGGGTGCTGGACAGTTGAGGGCATGGAAAATTTCCTGCAGTCCAGTTCTCATGATTGGATTGTCCAGGAGGGCTACCCATACAGATAGGTTTGGCTTGGCTGGCTTGGGTCCACGTTTTCCGGTGTCGACTTCCTCGTAGAGTTTGGTACTCTGGCTGTGGTAAGTACAGTACCTGCACTTTAGGCTCTCTACCTAGCAGACTCTCTTTTGTTGTTCAGCTGGGTAGTCAAATTGAAGATTGGTTGGGCAGTTTGGGCTCTCTCGTTTGTGCTGGTGGTAGGCTAGGTTAAACATTTCACACAGTTTTCCCATGTGGGAAAGTCTATACGTGTTATTCTCGTTGTTGGGGATGCAGGTAGTTTTTGTCTCGTCACAGGTGCCCCTTGGCCGCAGTTGCATGATGGTGCTTAAAGTGCTGTGTACTGTCTGCATGGTCTTGTAATATGCATGCTCCCGTTTTACTGACTTCCTCCAGAGTCTGTTTCCTGGTGTACGTAATATCTTTCCCCCTTCTTTCTCATCCTTCATGGGCTGACCCTCTGCGGCGGCCATCTTTTACTCTGAAATATCCACTTTTTGCCTTACTTTCCCCTTTCATTTTTACCAATTTTTGACTGTAATGCTAGTTTTGTCTTTCTCTTTCTGTTATCTGAAATCTAATGATTGAGTTTGATGTTTGGATGCTTAACATCTCCATAAGTGACAATATGTATTATCTTGTTTCTACAGGACCCCCCCTCCCCCCCTCCCCCCCAGCTCAACTTGACCTTGTCCAGGAAAATGAGAATGCCTTGCTGGGTGCAGTGAGTAATGTTCTCCATCTTTCCATTACAATTAAAGATAAGATAATTCTACATGATACCAACTATATTTCAAAGGAATTGAACAACACATTTAAAATTAGATTTGATAAGTTTAATCAAGAACATCATCACATTTCAATTGCAATTTTACACATCAAATCTCAATAAAATATAAGTATACCACATAAAATTATCAACAATTTTCTGACATACAAAGTAAGGCCTTCCACAACAATATAAAAAAAAAATCACTGTCATCCATTACAAACAAATAGGTGAAAAATCCAAATTTCACACGCGCACATTCTCTATTGGAATTGCTCAAATTGGGCTCAATTTCATCCAAGCACACCTCATTTACCCAAGGCCTGTTTCTTTTCATAAAAATCAGAATTAAAAAAAAAATGAATGTACAGTCACTAACACATATCATTCAAATTCTTTTTTTATGAAGTTTATTGAAATTTAAAGAAACCATATTTTTATTGCATAATCCTGTAACTACGGAAGATAACTCCATCTGCACCATGTATGTTTACAGTCTACGGTTGAAAGAGTTATGACTCTTCGCACATGTGTTAGTACTTAGGTACAGTCAATAGTAACTGCAATCGTTAATAAAGCGAATCCCATTCATTATATACATTTTTCTAGTATGTGTACTGCATCCTAATTAACATGGCTAGGATGTATTATCATATTTGAAGTAATTTGTATTTACAATGTTAATCTTTTACATGTGTTGTAGTAAGTCGTTTTCATTGTTGTCGTCATTGTCATCGACATTTCAACATCATAACGAAATAAATTGATTACACATTTACTAAAGGAAAAGTTCTCATCCCTGGCCAGTACAAGGAGGAAATAAAGTTTACCCAAAATACCCATACACCTCAAAGTAATGTAGGGCAAGGCTAAATATAAACACTGGGATAGCCTTAATATGAAGATACTAACTCTGGAAAATAATAAGGCAAGGGATAATTCTGCTCTGAACCACAGTAAGTGACTCTACAAAGGTATCTTCACTATAAGATAAAAAAAACCCTGTTTATTAACACTACATGGTATATATTTTTACTGCATTTTAAAAAACTCTACTCTAAAGTAAGTGAAGATTAACGAGCGAGAAACTCTTGTTCTTGACCCTAGCAGAGTCAGTAAATCTCCAGATGCAACTCCTCATCAATGGCTAACTAAAACCAATGAAGTACTAAAAATAATAGCTTAATTTAATAAGCCAGAATCAAGCTTCTTAGCCAATGAAATTGCAGAAAACGAATTACGTACGGGAAGACTGGCAAAATGGTTGGTACATTGTTAAGTGAATTACATAGAACAGTAAAAGGAAAACATGTAAAATATCGATATATTCATATTGACTCAACAAGATCCAAAATGCCTTTTGAAATAAGTAGAAAGTATTTTAGACATTAAAGGCATGTTGTTTATGCAATAAATACGTCATTCAAGGCTAGTAAACATCAAAATTATCATAATTCGTACTACGACAGCATGCATAATCATTATAACAACTTTTATTACTTATCGGGGATTCTTACTCCTTATTTCATATTCGTGTTCTTGGCACATACATTTTGACTACGGATTATTCTGTTTACCTGATCAAGACATTGGGCTCACGGACGGTGTGACCAGTCGACAGGGGATGCTTACTCCTCCTAGGTACCCGATCCCATCTCTGGTATATGCAGGGTTCGGTGTTTGCCTAACTCTTAATTTTGGATTCCTTATAGAAGTTATGAAATTGATCACTGATCGTTACCTTGACCTTTCATACTAAGAAAACAGCTTGATTCTATTTGGACACCTTGTGCAAATCATGTCATTTACATTGGAAATAAAATCATGATGTACGTAAAATTTCTAATTCAGATTTTATAAATTGATGATTTTAATATGAAAATAGTGTAAGTTGTACTCACAGATTTAGGATGCAAGTTTCAAGATGTTTGAATTTAAGTCATTTAAAAAATATATATAAATTTCAAAGTCTGAAATATAATCATAACTTTCAAAAATATTTCAATATCATATTTTCTATACGAATCAAATACTTTACATCACATGTAACACTAGGTTTTAATTAAAATTCACAATGAACTACATCGAATAGAAATCACAAGATTTTGAACAAAGAAGGTATATACTCCACAAGTTTGCAAACAACAATACACCGACATAAGTCACAAATCTTGAATAGGGATCACAAGACTGAGAACATAAAGACAGACATTTGAAATATATCATGCAAATTTGAATATAGATGTATGAAACTTGAGTGGTAGACATGGATGTAATTCAATGATTATCAAAACTATCAGAGGTCTCATAGTAGACCTTGACATTGATTTACAAATCTCTCTGACGGAATTGTAAATCAAGAGGATACCAACACCCATGAAATGTACGTCTATCTATATCAACGTTTCACTAAATATTCTCTGGACTCTTACAGCTGATCCGCTTACGATCGGCCGTATACTCTATACTTAGAACAAAAATTCTGATAGTCACCAAACATTATTTTTCTGCGTGGTCGTATACGTTTTCTGTACTATGGGTATCTTGATGTAGCAAACTGTACATTTCATCAGGAACATGGGCATGATCATATGTCTCATTGTCATCGTGATGAAGCTGTTGTGCTCCATATTCACCCTCCATCTTGATTGTATGATCATAAGTGTCATCAGCTAATAATGGTGACGTGTTATGTTGACCCGTCATATGGCTATATACGTCATCATTCCTTGCTGACGTATTACTTGTGTTCATATCATGGAGGTGGTCATAATCTTCGTCCGGTTCTTTTTCACTTTCTTGATTTCTTTTTGGCATATCATAAGCCATTCTATTATTGAATGTTTCCTGAGCAGCTATTTTCGCTTTATCATCTTTTCCCATTGGACTCGTATTGTTAACTTCATCGTAGGGAGATGTGCTTTCGATGCCATTGTTTTCACTAGAGTGTGCATACGTCGCATTTGAGTGTGTGGGAATATATCTGTTACCCTGATCTCTTGAGGACTTTTTCCTGCAAGTACTAGAATCATAAATATCATCATAATTATCATCTTCATTATCATCATTACAATCATAATTTGTTCTTTTTTTACTTTGTGATTAATTTCACAATATTCAGTTATTTGTATATTTCTTGTGTTAAGTTCTATACAAGAATATTTCATTCTTACAAGGACGTCAGGAAATGCTCCCCAACAAAGATTATAATGTTCTAATGATCTTGGTGTCTTTGTTGAGGTGACTACCGAAAGCCCCCGGAGGTTGGTTGGTTGTATATTGCTAACACCCCCTCGAGTGTGTTTCACTCATATGGAGACGTCACCACTGCCGGTGAAGGGCTGCAAAATTTAGGCCTATACTCGGCGCTGACAGCCTTTGAGCAGAGAGACATTTTTATCATTCCACACGTGCTGTGTCAGGGGACCTCGGTTCCTGTGGTCTCATCCGAAGAACCGCCCTATTTAGTCGCCTCTTACGACAAGTAAGGGATATTATACACCTATTTACTGGCTATTCGGACAATAGCAATTTTTTTGTCTCCCAAGACAGCAACTATTTCCCTCGGCTGCGCCTCGGGTAATAGTTGCTGTCTTGGGGACAATAAATTTGCTATTGTCCGAATAGTCAGTAAATAGGTGTTTCATTATACCGAAGTAGACTTTATTTGTGTCAGACACACCAAAGTGAAGTAAACTAACATTCGGCATTAGCCTAGATGAAATCGACCGAGATGATCCGAGTGGTAAACTAATTAGAGTTATCAGACTTTGACGTCACAGAAAAGAAAACACGGGAAAATATAGCATTCGGTAAATAGTTTCGAGACTATTTCCGTCGTCAATCGGATCACGCGCTCGTCTTTTTCCGTAACCGGTAAGAAGACTCGGACGTGGATCGGCGCAAGATTTGCATCAAATCGATGCATTTCTTCGCCGGAAGCGCGCCTGCATGTGGATGAGGTGAAAAGGCTAGAACTGAATCCCTGTATAATGTGTTATTTGTATTTTCGCCACAGATTAGTTTTGGTATCATTAACGTTTTATTCACTCTAATACATAAACATGTAAGTGGAAAATGATAGTGGTAGAATACCTTAGATATGTATGATATTTTACATGCATTTGAAAGCTCGCGTTTCATATTGTAACGTACGACTGTGACGTCATAGTTGCATTTGTGTACACATGGCAACAGACTGATGGCGTCGATCCACATACGAGGTTCATTTGCGATTACGGAAATAGCCGAGTAGTTACGATTGTTTCCCTCGGGTGAGATAGTCTGGTCCCCCTTCCCACAATTCCGTTCGCGCACTCTCTACAATGTAGAGAGTGCGCGAACGGAATTGTGGGAAGGGGGACCAGACTACGGGTGAGATAGCAATCGGAACTCCTCGAATCTCGGCAGACTCCCCGTCGAGGCCTCATTACGTCACCTACGAATAGACCTCTCCTATGTGACGCAGTACAATACACAGATTTGTATATTGTGAGTCCGCGATTATCACGCAGGCAAATAACACTAAAGAAGTAGTTCGTAGTTAAAAGTTTGAAGATATTGACATTAAGAGCATTAATATAAAAGTATGGATTTTACTTTAAACATAAAATGATCCAAAGATCATTAAAAAGTAGGGAGACTCTGTTCAAATTATTGTGTAAAGTAATGAACTTGATGTTTACGTTCTTGTTTTGAAAGTTGTTTACGTTCAATTTGAACAGAGTCTCCCTACTTTTTAATGATCTTTTGATCATTTTATGGTTAAAGTAAAATCCATACTTTTATATTAATGCTCTTAATATCAATATCTTCAAACTTTTAACTGCGAACTACTTCTTTAGTGTTATTTGCCTGCGTGATAATCGTGGACTCACAATATACAAATCTGTATATTGTGCTGCGTCACATAGGAGAGGTCTATTCGTAGGTGACGTAATGAGGCCTCGATGGGGAGTTTGAACCTTTAAATTGATGACTTATCAACAATGCTGATTAGTTGAAAAATTCGTTTGATTTCTCTGTCAAAATTTCGTTCGGAGTTCATCTGCACTAAGCACGCGGGACTACTTTTCTCTGGAATGCGTCTTCCCCGTTCTAATTTTAGCGCTATTTACAGAACGGGATTTCCACACAAGCATGCATTCGTTTGATTTTTGTTTTTCATTGCTATCAAAAATAAGCACAACTAAAGATATGAATAAAATAAAAATTAATTTAAAGAAAGAACATACATAAGCGATGACGTGACAGAATAGTCAACTTGATGACGTAGACCACTTACTGGTAGAAGTAGAGAGATTACACGAGTTCCCGGTATGAATCGTCTACTTTACGAGATCGATAACATGACGGAACAAGTGGCGACTTCTGATCTGGTAAATATTAATGAAATTGAACTGCGTTATATGGGGCTCAGTCAACGAGTGCGTTTAAGATGAAGAGGTGTTGAACTTTTTACTCGATATTGAAATGGAGCCGAGTTGCATTCCACCGTTCCAACGACACAACCAGTGTTCAACGTCTCCTCCAACACAATGCAGCATAAATCCAGTCGCTACTTATCTTCCTTTATATTTAATTCAGCTTTTAACCCTTGCACCTTTAATTTGGCGTATAATCCATTTAAATCTGCACAGTAACGGTTCCTGACCTAAACGCACAGCCATGCCGTTTTGTTGTTGTTTCATTCTTACATATATGTATTCCTACACGCCATTTCAAAAACGTTAATTCAAGCTTTTTGATGGGAGAAACTATTTGTTTTTCTATCTTAAAAACATAATTAAATGATAAGAAATAAAACTTATAATTCTTTGTTTGATGCTTGTATCAAACAAAGATTTATAAGTTTCATTTCTTAAGTACTTTTGTGTATGTAGTCTTGCGTTACGTTGCTGTGACAGTTAAAAACTACTGAAGAAGACCGGTAACACGGTCGAAATATTTCTATAGAAAGTGTTTTTTAAATTAAATTTTACTCCGAAAAAAGAGACTAGAATAGAAGGGACGGGTCGTCCCGAAAATTTGACAATCTGGTTGTTCGTGTCGTTGGTCATTTTAGTGCTTTGTATAACTTTTTGTATTTGACCTTGTATCCATGTTGTGGATCCGACACTTTAGGTATCGGGTGTTGTTGGAACTTAGTGCTTTTATATATATATATATATATATATATATATATATATATATATATAGGACCCTAACAATATGAAAAACTAATTTTCTCATATGAAATTTAATTGGTTCAAAGTTTACATGTGTCCATTTTTAAAGGAGAAATCATTCGCTAATGTTTGGTGCAGAAGTCTAAAGCATAATACATTACCGTATGTAATACACCACCAATAAGGCGACAACTACACACACCGTTAGCACACCGGCAAGTACCACCCAAACTGTTACATCTACAACACAAAAACACAAAGTACATCAAGAATTAACGAAATCAATCCAATTGTAAATAATGCAAGGTGAAGATAACGAACAGTGATCAATCTCATAACTCCTACAAGCAATACAAAATAACACATATTCCATCAACACTTTCCTGCAAACACCGGAGCTTTAAACATCCTATACTTATAAGATTATGTTCCCAAATTTCAACAATCTTGTTTATAGTCATCTTCGCTAGCCAAGGGTTTTCGGTCCACTCCACTCCCCATAAACTGAGCGGAGTGGACCGAAAACCCTTGGCTAGCGAAGATGGTTTAAAGTCAGCAATTCGCAAAATCTATGGCCGTTATAATGATCTAATTTACCACTACAACCTGACGTTAGGAATGCTGTCTGACGTGTTTCATTCTAATTGTTACATCGTTCTTAATACGCTGATTATGGATACGGACTACACCGTTTAAACTGATCAAGATATATGACTTGATATATGACTCACGGCGCGTGTGACCGATCAACAGAGGATGCTTACTCCTCCTATGTACTACTCAATCCCACCTCTGAAATGTCCAGGGGTCTGTGTTTGCCGGATTCTTAATTTTGTATTCTTCATAGGATTTATGAGATTAATATCTGATCGTTATCTTCTATTTTCATTCTTTAGATATGTACCTGCTTCATCGCCAGACATTTCGGTATTTGTACCTGCCTCACCACTACAGATATTTCGGTATTTGTACCTGCCTCACCACTATAGATATTTCGGTATTTGTACCTGCCTTACCACTAGATATTTCGGTATTTGTACCTGCCTCTCCACTAGATATTTCGGTATTTGTACCTGCCTCACCACTATAGATATTTCGGTATTTGTACCTGCCTTACCACTAGATATTTCGGTATTTGTACCTGCCTCACCACTAGATATTTCGGTATTTGTACCTGCCTCACCACTATAGATATTTCGGTATTTGTACCTGCCTCACCACTATAGATATTTCGGTATTTGTACCTGCCTTACCACTAGATATTTCGGTATTTGTACCTGCCTCACCACTAAATATTTCGGTATTTGTACCTGCCTCTCCACTAGATATTTCGGTATTTGTACCTGCCTCACCACTACAGATATTTCGGTATTTGTACCTACCTCACCACTATAGATATTTCGGTATTTGTACCTGCCTTACCACTAGATATTTCGGTATTTGTACCTGCCTCACCACTAGATATTTCGGTATTTGTACCTGCCTCTCCACTAGATATTTCGATATTTGTACCTGCTTCACCGCTAATGTAGGTTGTTGAATTCTCCGTAAACGGCGAACAAGAAGCGCTTGATGAATCTGGTTAACAAATGTAATCAACATTTATGGACATCAAACATACACATACAATTATATTTTTTCATTAAATATAAACTGACAAGTTCCAGAATGTATGTAATATATATATATAACATCAATGGACATCATACATACACATATAATCATTTTTTTTTTATTAGATTTAAACTGATAAGTTCCAGCAGAATGTATGTTTGTATATATATATATATATATATGTACGTATGTATGTACGTATATATATATATATATATATATATATATATATATATGAAAAGAAATAGAATAAACAGTACACAAAGTTAAAATTTTAACGCAAGCGCTTTCATTTTATAATCTTCAGGTATTACATTTTAAAATAATTTTGAAATGGCCTGACGTCATAAAGGCGTCCTAACATTTCACATACATAACCACGTCATAAACGAATGAAGGGAAAAGGTTTTTACGTTAAGCATATTATGACGTCATAGATAATAACAGTAAACATATTTCACAGAGAGCCGGCAAACTTCCACCAGAGTTCGTTTGCTCACAAACCAAACTCTTCCACTTAGGCATTATGGGATAGCGATTTCTTAGGCCGCGTATACTGTGACGTCACTGTAGAATGACGAAAAAACATAACGTCAAACGTAAACAACTTTCAAAACAAGAAGGTAAACATCAAGTTCATTACTTTACACAATAATTTGAACAGAGTCTCCCTACTTTTTAATGATCTTTTGATCATTTTATGTTTAAAATAAAATCCATACTTTTATATTAATGCTCTTAATATTAATATCTTCAAACTTTTAATTGCGAACTACTTCTTTAGTGTAATTTGTCTGCGTGATAATCGCGGACTCACAATATACAAATCTGTATATTGTGGTGCGTCACATAGGAGAGGTCTATTCGTAGGTGACGTAATGAGGCCTCGACGGGGAGTTTGAGAGAGCCGGTTGTTAAAAAGTCTTAATAATTCCAATGTTATTCATTACAATTGTTTTGGTGGACAAAGATAAATCTAAACAAAAATTTACACATCAATAAATCCAAAAACGCTATGTATACATGTATACGCACTGGAGAACAAACAACATAGTGCGGGGAAATTGTTCAAATTATTGAAGTTAATAATACAGGGAACGAATTGGAATTCGCACTTTTATTCAGTTTGTGAGTAAAATGTCCAGAGTTTACACATCGATAAATTCATCAAAAAGAATGTTTAATCCTATAATAAAGTGTCTTTCTTTTTCTCGTCGGGAAATAGTATTTTCTGTATAAAGTTTATAAAACGAAAATACACTGAATTGTCCGTGGCCACACACATCTATATGTTCACTTACTTTAATGTTTCTGTATTCGGGTGCTGAAATGTGTTGTTTATGAACTCGAGTTCATTTCTGTTTCTATTTCTTTTAATATTTTATACCGGATACTGTGATTTTTTAAAAACACAATATATATATATATATATATATATATATATATATATATATATATATATATATATTCAATAAATTCTTTTTTCTTGGTATCGGGGTAGAATAAAGTCAAAAAATAAAATCCAGTACTCAAACTTTTATCTATATTTATTTAAGTTTGAGTAAGGGATTTAATTTTGTGACTTTATATATATATATATATATATATATATATATATATATATATATAAAGCACAGAAAATTTCACTTTATGTGGATACCCACTTCCGCCCCTACCCGGGGTTGAACTCACGACCTGCGGAACCAAATCTCCTAGCAGCATGTAACCAGCGCGCTAGAGATAGATAGATAGAATTGATTATTTAATTGATTGTGTAACATGTACTCAGTCATGTAGGTGTTTTTCATTAGGTTTCATTTTTCTCCTGACGAGTCAGAGTGAGGGGAAACCATCTTTATGTAGCTCCGTGAGGTCACGTCTAGCACTCTAGAAGATTATATCGGATATATATATATATATATATATATATATATATATATATATATATATATCTGTGTGTGTACGTATGTATGCATGTATATAGATGTATATATTTGTAATAGTATTAAGTTTTGACAATCCATTACTGACAAATATATGTTTTTATATTCATACATATTTAGATCTTAGATCCACCCCTTTATTTACACCACTACACAAAGGTACACTTACAACTTATATACCTTGGGGGTTTTGGTCATGGATCTGAGTGTGGTCATTTTGTATGAAGGGTTTTTATTGGTCAGAGATTGTCAAGTTGCATTTGGTTGGTTTTCTCGGTTCTATAGTTTTAGCACCAGTTTTGACTTTTGAGCAGTATTAATACTATTCAGAAGCTAGGTAGACATTTGAGTAGACGTGATTTTTAGAAAGAGTTAATACGGACAGCAGACTACAAAATCCTTAATTTCTGGTAAGTAACATATTTATACTAATACTACTAGTTAATTAAAAGTCTATTCTGTATATTTGCAATATTAACTTCCCATTTGCACTTTTACTAAATGACTGAAAGAATGAATCAAATTTATTTCTTCTATTGATTAAAGGATTCAGTTATATATTACTATATTGTAAGGTGATATAAATCAGTAGGATTAAATATCGTTTAGCATACTAGGCTTTGATTGTTTAAGTTAGTATTATATCGTTGTTTTATCATATTTCAGGGCTATCTTTAGAGATATACTGTCATGTCCAATCACTGTGTCCGAATAAATATATATTGAGACCTGAACCCTACAGGCGTTTCGTCATTCTTGTTGGGAGAAACCCTGTTGCATATGTATGCATGATATTCTGTTTCTTCAATAATGATATTCACATACACCATTATCGCTCGATATAATCGTGATATTTTCGACATTGTGACGTCGCACCGTTCTTATTATCCAGGAATAGAATAAGATTAAAAGTATTAAACCGGGGAATCTAAATGGCTGTCAGTAGCTCCCTCCCCTCCCAGAATATGTCCTTAATGTAGATATATCACCACAACGAGTCTCAAGAGAAGAATTAAATGTATATTTTCCTGCATTTCGTTAGTAATAGCGGGAAAATGTTGTATTAATGACACAGCACATTGTAAAAAGGAGTGCTCCATTATTAGCCAACAGATTGGAGTAATAGAAAGGGTTTTGGAAATGTAATTCAGGTATTCACTTCTAGCCGCCACTCGTCACAAGAAAGATGAAATGGACGCAGAAGCAGTTCAACGACAAATTAATGAAACCGTGCGTTTTGCTAATGATGAAATGATAGCAGTTTTTCGGACCTAACAGACAGACAAGAGGCTTGAATTGAACAAGTAATGACCGATGGGTACAAATTTAAAAAACGCAGCAATGAAGAGCAGCACAAACATAATGTAAAAGTCCTATCGGAAATGCAGGAAGCTGGTGAAACATCAAGGAACGCACAACTTAAAATAGCGGAGGGTGTGGAAATCATAAAACACAGACAACAATTTATAAACCTTGCAGATTGTTCAGGACCGGGGTGAAGGGCTGTAAATGAGTATGTATATACATATATATTATATTATATATTAAAAGCATTATCGCATCACATTCCGAAAAGAACATCACCAAAGTGCAGAGCACGACTGAAAGGAAAGTAAAAGAAGCAAAACAGAGACGCAGGGATCCGAGGTCCTACACTAAACCATTGTCGTCGTCCCAGACAACGCCCAATGAATCTACCTGGAAGCCCGGTCAAGTAGAGTGCTGCTATCGATGTAACAAAAGGGGTCACTGGAGAAAGGTATGTACCTTTGCAATACAAACAGGTATATTTTAGCTGTACTCAAGAATGGTAATACAATGCCATTATTTACCACACCAAAACCGATTGAGCTTCGTAACAAAAGATCTGGTTTGAGTTTGTAGATCAAGAGATCGATAAACTGCTCAAAAGGAGTTGTATTGAGATTTGTACTAGCAAGACACATGGATCTTCATTTGTTGAAATACATGTATAAGCACAGGTACGAAAATACTAGTGTTTCAGAATGCCTCATCACATTATGATACATGAAGTAGATAAGAAATATCGAGGCTTTAAATGGAAAAGTAAGTACTATGTTTTAAGGTGTTGGACTGTTGGCATTCGGACTTGGTTGTCAATACAACCTATCATTGGGTCAAATGCTGTCTGACAAGTTTCATACCGATTGTTAGGCCTTTCTTCGCACACTGATTTTGACTATGGATAACTTTGTTTACCTGATCATGATATAGGGCTCACGGCGGGTGTGACCGGTCGATAGGGGATGCTTACTCCTACTAGGCACCTGATCCCACCTCTGGTGTGTCCAGGGGTCAGTGTTTGCCCAACTATCTATTTTGTATTGCTTATAGGAGTTATGAGATTGATCACTGTTCGTTATCTTTACCTTTCACTTAGTACATCAGAGTACATATTTTAGAAGGTTATGAGAGAAATGTTGGAAGTCAAAGGTTATAAAATAGTCCTTTATTTAGATGATGGGTTGGGCGGTGCTTCAACTTTGCATAAAGCAGAGTTAATGAGTTAAAAATTCAAAAGGAGAAACTTTGGTTTTTAATCGCAGCAAATAAGAGGCATAAATGAAATAACGGTTACTATACCGAGGCTGAAAAAGGTTTATGGTTTTCATTACTAATGTTCTGGAAAACTACAATTGTGGTGCTGTTTGGTTTGAAGCCGGAAATATAGCGTCCGTGGTTGGACAAATTATTTCAATGCAAACAGTATTGGGTGATGAAGTTCGACTCAGGACAAGGTGTTTATATGCCTGTATTTTGAATCGTTCCAGTTGTAATTCAAATATAATGCTGTCTCCAGAGGCGGTAAGTGAACTTAGATTCTGGGGGACATCAGTGGAGGAGATGAATAACAATAAGTCAGTTGACACAGTCTGATGTAAACAAAGTGACTTTCCCGTCTAATGCCACACGGATTATCGGAGGTACAGTCGCTACCTATTTACTCGAACCCACGACTCTAGTCTCACGAATCTCGACTTTTCAAAGGCTACATATGCAGCAGAAAAAGCACACACTATCAGTTAGTAGAATGTGAAATATGCTGGATCCAATGTAAACAAAGTGGCAGTGTACTGTGATGCTTCAGACATGGGTTTTGGTCATTTGACTTTATGTTCAGAGGATAAGCAAACTGAGTTAGAGTGGTATGGAGTGTGGAATGAATGGCAAAGTAAGCAAAGCTCCACTTGGAGAGAGCTTGAATGCTTGAGATAGTTAGGAGAATTTTATTAAAGTCACTTGACAAGGTTTAGGGCAAGTTAGTTGAGATAAATTGCGATAATCAAAATGTACCACATATATCGAGAGTGGGGAGTAAGAAGAAAAAGTTACAAAATATTGCAATGTCAGTGCATAGTTTGTGCAAAAAACAAGGATGTTCATACAGAAGGTAAATGGATACCCAGGGCAGAAAATAGTAAGGCAGATTCTCAAAGTAGGATGTAAGATTGTGATGACTGGTCAGTAAAACAATGTGTATTTGATTATTTTGACATTATCTGAGGACCACATACGTGTGATAGATTCGCAGATCTTCATAACAGTAAGTGCAAACATTTTAATTCCAAGTAGTGGTGTGAGGGAGCATTCGCTGTTGATGCGTTCTCTCAAGTGTGTACATACGATTTGAACTGGAGTGTACCACCGCTAAAGTTAATTCCTGAGGTGGTAAGGGAACTTGAAAATGACACATGCAATTGCACATTGGTAATTCAGGAGTGTAAATTCGCTCCCTACTGGTCGATGTTGATGGATATGGAAAAGAATTTCAAATTCCCTATATAAGAAATTTTTATAAAATACAAAACGATCATGCTATTTGCAGGGGTAGAGGAAATAATGGATTTTTTTGGGACAAAAAGGGTATTTCGTTTAACATGATTTTCCTGCAAATAAAATTTTGATAAAAGTAAAATATATTTACAGGAACAGGTTTACAGGACATCAATAAAACGACTGCAGAAAAATATGGTGTTGAACCGGGAAGTTATTTGACATATATGCGTCCATTCTTAAGCAGATGGATTTTGTCAAGCAAAAGTGAAAACACTAACAAATCTTCTTCAACGCTTTTAAGAGACGGGAGGTGTTGGTTGTTTTTTTTTTTATCACAGAGCAAGGACACAGTGCATTACCAGCAAATTCGATCCACGTGGCATTATACATGACGCATTTATTACAGATCGGGTCATCGCATCATCCGGTGAACAATGCCGTTTACGCAATCAAGTGGGCTCATGAATGTACTGGTTTAACCGATCCAACGCAAAAATTGCTATGTTACTTCTCTACAAGAAGCTACAAGACGAAAAGCTAGTCATAGTGTCTATAAGAAAGAAGTTTGTGATGAATTCATTGGTGAAAGTGATTTGCTAATTGTATGACATCTTACTATGATTTTATTTTGTTTTGCCGCTTTTCTTAGGTTTGATGAAGTTAGATCATTAACATTCAATGATGTGCTTGTACATGATGATCACATAGCATTGTGCGTTAAAAATCCAAAACAGATCAGTACAGACAAAGGGGCGAAGTTCTTCTCGCTAAAGGTTCAACGTCTGCATGTTCAGTCAATATGTATTTGAGATATTTAGATATTTTGGGTGCAATGGATGACAAGATTTTTTTCTTATCTACACAAATTTTCAGGTCTAAAAATGTTTGTAAATTTATTTATAAAAACAAAAAAACTTCGTTATACAGCAGCTAGAAGTAAGCATTTGTCTCGGGTTGGTGAACATGATAATATTGGAATTCATTCTTTAAGAGCAGGCGGGGCGACTGTGACAGCGAATTCAAATGTTGATGACATATGTTTGAAAAGACATAGGAGATGGAAGAGTGACACTGCCAAAGATGGCTCTATAGTAGAGTCTTTGGGAGAAAGCCTTCTTGTGTCAACATCACTGGAGTTATAGGAATTTTCTATCGCAGTCTTGTTCACCCTTTCTTTGTATTTTCCAGAGCAATCACGGCTGGCTTGTCAGGCATTATATGTTAGCGTTGTGTATTGTTTTATAATGGTAGTAATAGTGGGGAAATGTATTGATGACACAGCATATTATAAAATAGAATGATCCATTGTTAGCCAATAAGATTGCGAGTAATAAAAAACAGATGTTCGAAATGTAATTCAAGTATATTCACTTCAAGCCGCCGCTCGTCACGAGATAGACGAAACTTAAATGTATTTTCATTCGTACTATGTAATACTCCTTAAGAACTGTGACTTTCCCGTCTAATGCCGCACGGATTATCGGAGGTACAGTCGCTACCTATTTACTCGAACCCACGACTTTAGTCTCACGAATCTCGACTTTTCAAATGCTACATATGCAGCAGAAAAAGCACACACTTTCAGTTAGTAGAATGTGAAATATGCTGGATCCAATAGAAGACGGCCATTTTCCTCTACATATCTCTATTATATATATATATATATATATATATATATATATATATAATCATCCAAATAGAAAGAGTTGATATCACACAGTCAAAATAATTCAATAAAAAAGCAGGAAAATATACAGTTCCAAAATATATTTAAATCACAATATTTAATATTTAAATATATTTTGGAACTGCATATTTTCCTGCTTTTTTATTGAATTATATATATATATATATATATATATATATATATATATATATATATATGGAAATATGCACTGAAGTCCATTTCGGTCTGTTTAGATGATGTAAATATGTATATAGATTTGTTGCAAATTTATAATAAAAGTAAAAATGATTTGCATTTTCTAAGATATGTTGTTACAAGGGTACATGTACATTCATCACTAGATTTGCATAAATGACAGCATCAGCTTGCGGATGTACAGTGTAGTGGTCCGAGGTGTATCGGATGTAGTGGTCCGAGATGTATCGGAATCACTTGAAGGCAGGCGGTGTAACCGTGATTATTGTGCTTTATTGACGATACAGTTATTCAATTCATTGCAAAATTGTATGCTTGTATGTTCATACGATATCTAAATTTTGTCAATAAATCTGTTTTCTAAATTCCGTAAATGAAATTTACCTACTCAAAGCATTTGTAAAGATTACAAGATGTACGGTTAAACAACCTTTCGAATATATATCGAAATATGTTAAAGTATCGGCTAATTTATCAATATTGATGATAAAAATGAAACAAAATAATACAAAAGAAACCATCAGGAAATAATGCAAAATGACACTATTATGAAACACAATTCTATGGAAAAATACCACGTTAAGTTCATCCTTTCAATTATAGATATAAAAAGTGAAAAGAAACTTTAAAGAAAAGTTTGCATTTTGAACAATCAGAGATGCAGGATTGTTAAAAAACTTACTCTTTTCACAAACAAAAGGCCTAGATACCGAAGTGTTAAACGTTTCCCAGACAAATATGTACGGGTCTACCCGACCCTGGAACAGCTGTACGACAGTTGGATGGTGTTGGACAACTACATTTAAATCAAAACCATTATCGTATACGGTATTGGAGATGTAGATTACGTTGACATAATTCCTTTATTGGTTTTGTTAGATATTGTCAAATCTTTGCAGAATTATAGCTTTAAATCCATAGAAGTTGCAATTCGAAGCAGAAAATATGTTTCTGAACGAGAATGACGCGAATGTTACAATTTTCTCTCCCTGTCTTTCTCTCTGACAGTATCTCTCAATCAGTACCTACCCCCTGTTGCCGTGCCTCTCCTCTGGGGTCGTATGATACCTGTCCACCTTTCTGGACCCGGAGAAAGGCAATGTAGATTTGCTAATTGTTTGTGATTCACGGAATAGACGCCCAGCCTGTCCTGACATCTCTTATTCAGATTCATCCAGTTATTTTTCATATCTAGAAAAGAATTTCAGAACTTAACTCAGACTATGTAAACGTTTTATGTACCTCAAGTCTATCGAATTATGAGAAAGATGAAGACTGCGAACAGTGATCAATCTCAAAATCCTATAAAGAATACAAAATGTAAAACAGGGCAAACATTGACCACTGGACACAGGAAAAATGTTTATATAGGCTCTGCATGCGGTACAACCTTATAATGATTTACATAACAAAATATCTATAGATTAAAAAATACACCAAAGGAGGGATCAGTTATTTTCCGATTATAGTGAACACCACATTAACTGATAAGGCTGCAACCTGATAACTTAGAAGAAAGATGATTTTGACTATGGATTACTCCGTTTACCTGATCAAGACATAGGGTTCATGGTGGGTATGACTGGTCGACAGGGGATGCTTACTCCTCTTAGGCACCTGATCCCACCTCTAGTATGTCCAGGGGTCCGTGTTTGCCTAACTCTCTATATTTTGTATTCCTTATAGGAGTTATTAGATTGATCACTGTTCGTTATCTTCATCTTTTCACTTATTTACCAACATGATGCACCTAAAGCACTTTGTTAATCAATTTGTGAACAGAGTTCAATCGATTACAGTGTCTCTATACTGAAAACCCCTGACAACAAATACCCAGTAAATACTAATAATGTAACCCCTGACAACAAATACCCAGTAAATACTAATAATGTAACCCCTGACAACAAATACCCAGTAAATACTAATAATGTAACCCCTGACAACAAATACCCAGTAAATACTAATAATGTAACCCCTGACAACAAATACCCAGTAAATACTAATAATGTAACCCCTGACAACAAATACCCAGTAAATACTAATAATGTAACCCCTGACAACAAATACCCAGTAAATACTAATAATGTAACCCCTGACAACAAATACCCAGTAAATACTAATAATGTAACCCCTGACAACAAATACCCAGTAAATACTAATAATGTAATCATATTGACTTCATTCAGTTTGTATTATTGCTTTTTATTTGTTGTTGTTGCAAGTTTTGCATATTTGTTTACATTTTGTATAGAAATCTATGAAAACATAGAGGATCGATTTGTTTGCAGAAAGTATCCTTAATCAATAATCATGGTATAAAACGAGATGTATTTTCATTCAGTATATTCTGACGATAAAGTTAATTTTGTGAATTGTAAATAAAATCATTTAATTTTTTTTCATCTCATTAATTAACCTTCCAACGAGGGTTGTTTAACATGTGTCGCCAGCAGCCGCCTTGTATGATTTAAATACAATTTAAGAAATTGCACCATGACGTGACAGAAGTTAGCTCATTGTTTATTGAGACATTATAGGTTAAAGAGTGTTAGAATATTAGATATACCTTGTCCATTTATTTTGATCCTGATATCATCTATGGCAATATTTCCCAAAGATCCATTTCCGACGTTGGCTGATATGTATAGCTGTAAAATGAATACATATCTACGTAAGTACAACGCGCTAAAATGACACGAACAAATAAACCGTCAAATTATTAAATATTTATGTAGTCTTTTGGAATTCCCATGGCCATGAATAGTTCTTTATTAACTGAGATGTTCCTATATTCTTATAATTCCAATGTTATTTATTACAATTGTTTTGATTGGACAAAAATAAAGCTGAACAAAAGTTTACACATCAATAAATCCAAAAACGCGATGTATTCATACACGCCTGAAAACAAATAACATAGTGCGGGGAAACTATTCAAATTTTTGAAATTGTTAATAAAGTGAATGAATTGGAATTATAAGAATCAAACATTCTTATTGAAGAATTTATCGATGTGTAAACTACGGACATTTTACTCACAAACTTAACATAAAAGTGCTTTGCACTTTTATTCAGTTTGTGAGTAAAATGTCCGGAGTTTACACATCGATAAATTCTTCAAAAAGAATGTTTAATCCTATAATGAAGCTGAATTCATTCAAAAACTTCTACATGAGAAGAAAGAAAATTCTTGCTGTGGCCTTCAACTCAGCATTTAGATACAGGTATTTATCTATTGACAATATTCGTTTTCATTTATATGTTGATTCGATATATCCCAGTGAACTCAATATAAAAGATAATGCTATAGCAAGGAAACTTCCAAACGTGCCACATTGTGGATCAACCCTTTGGACGAATGGGATATGTCCCAAATTCGCTCCGAACAAAACATTGCTTGGCAAGCCAGAAACCAAAAACATGTAGTCTGCGGTGTAAATACGTTTGTAGATTAGTGTAGTTTTAATACGCAAGATCGTAAATATCGAGTTAGTGGAACTCTCTTGTAAAGAAGTCCGGAAAAGCGTGTCGATCTTGGGCATTTTTTGTTTATTCAAACATGGCATCGGAAGACGATTTAACCCGTACTTTCCACAATTAAAAGCATTTTTAAATGAAAGGTGTGCAAAAACGTCTGGATACAGGAAAAATGAACTCCTGAATTTGGCTCGTGAAGATATATGTTTGACGCAAGCTCTTCTCAGCTTTGGGAATTTCCTGGCTGACAGCAGTGGGAAAAATCCACCACATTTCCATTAAAATCTATCATTTGTGGATATTTCTGCGTATTTTGTTTCTTTCTTGAATCATTACTACAGGATACTACAATGCAATGATAGTGCGCCATTGTTAAAATCAGGTGAATCGATCATGATAAATGTTGCAGAACTGGTACTATTTACCAACATGCCCAAATTCTCGCATATTCTGGGTCTCGCGAGACTTTGAAAGGGGGAAGTAAAATTTAAAACCAAGACGGAAAAAGTAGTCGCGATCTTGCGTATTTCTAGGTGTAATTTTTGTTTTGCTATTCTCTGTTAATATTAGTCATATCATGTAAACCCTTTCGTTTGTCCTGAAGAAAGGACAGGTCGTTCTGAAAATTTGACATTATGGTTGTTCATGTCGTTGATAATTTTAGTGCTTATATATATATATATATATATATATATATATATATATATATACAGTATAATTTGTCCAAACCGGCCTCTGAGTACTATATATATATATATATATATATATATATATATATATATATATGTAAGACTCTAAAGTGCGATGGTCGCTCCAAAGTGCGATGGTCACGCCAAACCCCGATGGTCTGCGCCAAAGTGCGATGGTTTGTTAACGTTACGGACGCCAAAGTGCGATGGCCACGCCAAAGTCCGATGGTGCGGAGTTCAGTAACGTTTGTGACGTCACGTCATTGTGACGTCATTCTAAACGTCTTTCAAAATAAAACCGAAGAAATGCAACACGGACGACAGTAACGGCAAGGTATACAAGGTTGAGGATAGTGAGAACGACAACGTACATTTGTTGTCGAACTATCTACTTCGCCCATACAGTCTTTATTGCATGATCATTTATTACTTGTGACGTACTCGTAATAAAATCCTGGGGATATGCTATGATGCAAAACATTCTATACGATTTCGCGTCGGAAAATTTTGTGTTTAATAACACGACAATTAGATGGTAATGATATAAATTGAACTTTTTTTTTATGCATGGACTTTGCACTGATATTTAAGTGAAACAACATACGGTTGGTACAGTCTGTACCAAAACACTGTGTCGTTTACAAACCAATGGATTTCGGCGTGTCACACCACCGCACTTTGGCGTGTCAGACCATCGCACTTTGGCACACGAGTGTGGACCATCGCACTTTGGCGTGTCACACCATCGGGGTTTGGTGCAGACCATCGGAGTTTGGCGTGACCATCGCACTTTGGAGTCCCATCGCACTTTGGAGTCTTACATATATATATATATATATATATATATATATATATATATATATATATACAGTATACTATGTCCAAACCGGCCTCTGAGTATTCCGGTGCTCTGTCATTTCCGGCCAAAAAATATAGTCCCGAACATTTCTTTCCTTTATTATTAATTCCCTGTACTCCGGATACTGTGTATTCTGTATATCGGCCGGCTTACACAGTCCCCACTGCTCTCTATTAACTTTAATTTTCCTGTGTAAACCGGCCCCTCGATGATACACCACCCTAATTGTTACGGTCAGTTGTATTCGGTGTACACGAGGTCCCAACTGCTCGTAATTAGCTCTAATTATCGTATTTAAACCAGCCACCCCGCGATGACCAACCTGTCGGTATTCGGTCGATCACACACGGTGTACACAAAGGGTGTTTTAAGGGGAGCCTCAGGTAAGTATTGTATTGTATTTTTTATTGACCAAGAACCATACAGTTCATAGGTATAAAGTATATACAACAACTTATATAATGAAATGATAACAAAACATAATATATATCAAACTGATGTACATAGACAGGATAGATACTGAGGATAATCTTATAATAACTGAGATCTAATAGGGGAACATTTATATAGGTATTTACCAAGTTTACATAATTCCGTAATATTTCCAGTTGATAATAGTTGGATAAGCTTGAAAGTGTAGGGGTGTTTATTATAATATTTCTTTAAATACTGTTTTCTACAATCATTATAAAAAGGACATACTAATATAAAATGATATTCATCTTCAATACTATCTGAACATAATTTACATTTTCTTTCGTTTCTTGGAATATTGCTAAATCTACCTTGTTCAATTTCTAATCTATGTGAGGATAATCGGTATTTACTAATATTTTGAACATACATACTTGGAACGGATTTTGTAAGATACAATTGTAATTTAAAACCTTCATTGACATATTTATATAAGTTACATTTTGGTGACGTCTCAAAAACACTATAAATTTCTTGTATAAACACATCTTGTAGTCTTTGTTTTACTTCAGATAAAATTTGTTTTCATTTATATCATAAGTACAATTCCATACATATCCAAATCCTAAAGAATGTAATAAATTTCTTACATGTGTCAACCAACAAGTATAAGAATTTGAGTCACAAACATCTAACATTTCCTGATAAATACTCTTTAAAATACAATTATTTGTCTTCTTTAATTTTAACCAATATTTCAATATTCTATACTTTCTTAGCACATGTAGAGGTGTCCGTCCTAATTCATTGTAGACCATCATAGACATAGTAGACTTCTTGACACATAAAACTTCTTTTTTTTTTTTTTTTTTTACAAAAATTCAAATGAACATTTTCCAAATAATTTGCTGGATGTGAGCCTCAAACTTCACAACCATAATTTGATAAACTTCCTATATACGTATCAAACAATGACAACTGTGTACTTACATTTAAATGCATTTTTTAAAATTTTGGTTAATAGGCTACTTAAACCTTTTCTACATTGCACTGCTAAAACATTTTGTGTTTTGTAAAATTTTCCATTAAAATTTAATGCTATACCCAAATAATTAAAATTTTCAACAATACTAACCAACTTGTTATCATACTTCCAACAATAATAATTTTTTAATTTCACACCTTTTCTAAAAACAACTATTTTTTTGGTCCACATTAACCTTTATATTCCACTTTGAGGTATAATATTTGACTCCACTTTTTTGGCACGCTGTTTTTGGCTATGATAGCTCTAAAACTTCATTGTTATTTCGGATTTTAAACATTTCGGTTGAGCATCACTGAAGAGACATTGTTTGTCGAAATGCACATCTGGTGCATCAAAATTGGTACCGTATAAGTTTAATTTAAATTGTAAACAATTCAACATATCTTGTAAACCTTGTTCTGTTTCTGAAAAAAGTACCGTATCATCAGCATACATAATTTAAAACAAAACAATATCTTTGATTTCAACTGGGATACACATGTTTTCAATATATTTCATCTCGAAATCATTCACATACAGAGAGAAAAGAAATGGTGAGAGTGATTCCCCTTGCATCAAGCCCTCATTACAATTGAAGAGTTCTGATAACTGATTTTTGTGTCATACACATGATTTAATGTTAAAGTACATACCGGTAGACTTGATAATTTTTAACATTTGACAGTCAATACCACGTTTCGCTAATTTGAAAAATTACACTTTTCTGTCTATTTTATCAAAGGCTTTTTGATAATCTACGAAGCAACAATATAATTTCTTACCCTTAGCAAGGTTTCGATGAATTAATGCATGTAAAACAAAAATTGCATCTGTTGTACTAAAACCAGATTTAAATCCAAACTGAGCATCAGAAATAATATCTTCATTGCTTGACCACACATTTAATCGTTCATTAAGTATGGCTGTAAAGAGTTTTGACAAGTAAGTAAAAGAGTGCAACTGCCGATGAGTCGTAATCAGTTTAAAATAAAACCTGATTTTTGGGGTATGCACTTTTCAATTATGACAGCACCACGTTCGTGGTAATGGCGCCCTTCCTCCTAACGACAGAGGCGAGAACTGACATTAAAAGACAAAGTTCAATTAATCGATGAATTCGATACATTCTTGGAATGAAACAAAATTGTCAACAATCCAGTTATGTTTTCCAAAAGCAGGGTTTCCCCTCGTGGAATTCTCGGAGCTCTCCGGCGAGTCAGACAGTGATGATATGCAGTTAGTTAGCACAACTCGCCATGTCCGGTCGATCACTCGGCATTACATCAGTTTCCGTGTCACAAATTGAGACAGTTGAAAGCGATACATTTACGCC
This sequence comes from Ostrea edulis, assembly GCF_947568905.1. Classification (NCBI taxonomy): domain Eukaryota; kingdom Metazoa; phylum Mollusca; class Bivalvia; order Ostreida; family Ostreidae; genus Ostrea; species Ostrea edulis. Next base: position 26,671,768 of record NC_079169.1, read on the forward strand.
GAAAGCTGGGAAAGACAAAATTTAGACGAACACAAACTTGACGAACGTATATAATGTAGCACTTGATGACGGTGATGATGTAGACGAAATCGACAATTTACCAACAGAAAAGTGAAAAGTGCGTGAATAATTCCCAGATTTTAAACTATTTAATAAAAATTGAAACTTTTTCAAAAGAACACGACAATAAAACACTGACATTTATATTTTTACATTTTGAATTCTTTTTTGATAATAATAAAACGTTAGCAATCAATACACATGTATGCATAGACAGTGGATACAAGGGAAGCAACTCTCATTCTTGTCAACATTCTGCACTCCGGACTCTGTGTACACCGGCTAATTTCTTTGGAACCACACATAGCCGGTTTTGACAGATTTTACACACACACACACACACACACACACACACACACACACACACACACACACACACACACACACACACACACACACACACACACACACACACACACACACACACACACATATATACAAAGCCCTAAAATGACCAACGACACGAACAACCAGATTGTCAAATTTTCGGGACGACCTGTCCCTTCTTCAGGACAAACGAAAAGAATTACATAATGTGGCCAATATCAACAGAGAATAATAACAAAAACTACATATAAATACATCTAGCACTACAGCTACACTAATCTACAAACGTATTTACAACGCAGACTATATGTTTTTTGGTTTTTAGGCTTGCCAATCAATGTTAAAAGTGGAGCGAATTAGGTCATGCCTTATTCGTCCAAAGAGCTGATCCAAAATGTACGAAGTATATATATATATATATATATATATATATATATATATATATATATATATATATATCTCTCTCCAAAATTGAAATAGAGTCTCAGTAATCGGATACTAATATTTAAAAAATATGAAAAGAAAACACAGAAATCCTCCGTAAAGCTTTAATAAATTGTATTTATTAAACCAAATATACCCAGAATAACTTGTAGACGATGGAATAATGAAAGCTAAGGAGTGAGATAGGATACAGCTTCTTTCAAACACACGATATGCTAATGACGGAGAAATAATACCATTTGTACACACTTATAATCCGAGAAATCAAAACATCAATTCAATTGTTTATGAATTAAACAAGCTACTTAGGGAAGATGAACAAACAAAAGGCATATACAAGAACTGTCGTTTTATTAGCAGTAAACGCCAGCCCAAAAATCTTAGGAAAATACTTTGTTCCTCCCAATTAGATGACCGTACTTATACAGTGTCAAAGTGTACGGACCCTCGATGCGGTACATGTGACTACATTACAGAAGGGACCAGTTATAATTTTAACCGACGAGAATTTAAAGTTAATGCTAACATGTCATGCGGTACAAAGGATGTCTTTTATAATTGCCTATGATTTTCCCGTACTTTTTCCAGATCATTGTTGTACATTATCCATGACGTCACAATATAGACATTTAACGTTTCGCTTACTTTGACGTCATAATCACTGTTACTATGATACTGCTATGTAAAGCTTCTGAAGATGTAATGAAAGCGCTAAAGCTTTACGGAGGATTTCTGTGTTTTCTTTTCATATTTTTTAAATATTATTAGTTACACAGTTAGTTAGTGTAACGAATTTATCACGTCGAAGACCTCTAACTGTATATGTGGGGGTCTATATCATACAACTTAGTCAAATGTCTTTCCTTTTGAAACGGCTGCAAGTCGAACCCGACGATAAATAAAATTACTCGCCCAATACGGATTTTACTCGCATGATACGGTTTTTTTCACGGCGTCATGTGACCAAGATCTGACCAATCAGATTTCAACAATTTTGTCTGAGGCGTGATAAGGAAAAATACATGGTGTGAAAAGGAAACCCGTATCAGGCTCGGCTTCGCTTTTCGCCGAGCCCGATACGGGTTTCATTTTCACACCATGTATTTTTCCGTATCAGGTCACTAACTAACTCTGTAACTAATAATATTAGGGTAGATATATCGTGACATTGCCTATCTATACCGGTATGCATATCATAAATTGTGTATATATAAAGGTGGATATAAAATAGCATATACATATAGAAAAATCCGTAGTGAGCGAGTAATTCATTGTCTGGTTCCACTTGCAGCCGTGACAAAATTGGCGAAGCGATAAGTTGTATGATATAGACCCCCACATATACAGTTAGAGGTCTTCGGCGTGATAAATTCGTTACACAGTTAGTTAGTATCAGGTCACTAACTAACTCTGTAACTAATAATATTAGGGTAGATATATCGTGACATTGCCTATCTATACCGGTATGCATATCATAAATTGTGTATATATAAAGGTGGATATAAAATAGCATATATATATATATATATATATATATATGTATATATATATATATATATACATATATATATATATATATACACATATATATATATATATATATATATATATATATATATTTATTATATACCCATCAATGTATCGTTCGTTGATACTGTGAATTTCACAGCGTGTGATACGGTTTTCCGGATCACCACTCTGTGGTTTTCTGATTCCGTATCAGTATCCTCTGAAACTGATGCCGTCACAATGACGTCATAATGCATCAACGCAACGTTATTTGTGGAAAATATTGACCACGTCACTGAACAAAACTGCGTACACAAAACAATTTCATGGTATGTGTGTGGTTTTGATAGTTTGGATTACATTTATTATCTTATAAATGTGGATTTAAAATGCATAGGGGGTATATAATAAATTTATCATTACTACAGTAACTTGATCCGAAGAGTTGGATCACGTCTCGTTGACAGGCGCGGATCATCAGATCAAACTCGACGCTTCGCGTCTCGTGTGATCTGATGATCCGCGCCTGTCAACTCGACGTGATCCGACTCTTCGGATCAGGTTACTGTAGTAATAATATATATTTATCACGCCTCAGACAAAATTGTTGAAATCTGATTGGTCAGATCTTGGTCACATGACGCCGTGAAAAAAACCGTATCATGCGAGTAAAATCCGTATTGGGCGAGTAATTTTATTTATCGTCGGGTTCGACTTGCAGCCGTTTCAAAAGGAAAGACATTTGACTAAGTTGTATGATATAGACCCCCACATATACAGTTAGAGGTCTTCGACGTGATAAATTCGTTACACAGTCAGTTAGTGACCTGATACGGAAAAATACATGGTGTGAAAAGAAAACCCGTATCGGGCGAGGCGATGCCGAGCCCGATACGGGTTTTCTTTTCACACCATGTATTTTTCCGTATCAGGTCACTAACTAACTGTGTAACTAATATTATCAGGTCACTAACTAACTGTGTAACGAATTTATCACGCCGAAGACCTCTAACTGTATATGTGGGGGTCTATATCATACAACTTATCGCTTCGCCAATTTTGTCACGGCTGCAAGTGGAACCAGACAATGAATTACTCGCTCAATACGGATTTTTCTCGCATGATACGCTTTTCTTCACAGCTTCATGTGACCAAGATCTGACCAATTAGATTTCAACAATTTTGTCTGAGGTGTGATAAGTATTTAATGTCAGTATCAGGCGCGTAGCCAGACAGAAAATGAAGTGTACGCAAAGTAAGGCAGGGGGTATGGGGGCTGCCTTGAGGCCCCCAGTGGGTCCAGGGGGCGAAGGCCCCGGAAGCTCCTGGTTTTTTTAAATTACAATCACCAATTTTTTTGAGTATACAACGGGTTTTTTGGCTGTCAATTTACGAAACAAACGAATTCAAACAAGACAGAAAAAGAATCACAGATTTGTTTTAGGAAGCTTGATATTACCAAGTCACCAAATGTTAAATTGACACTTGCTTTACGAACTGGAGTTGATTTATTTTTTAGTTGTTGCCGACAGGTATATGAGTAGAGTATAGACACACATGGTATATATTGCTAATAACAAAGGGTATTCCAAATCCGTCTACTTAATGTACATAAATGGTGTACATTAAAATCGATTCGACATTTGCTGAACCAGGTATTAATAAGGGAATTATGGATACGTGTACAACACAGACCTGTAATAATTCTGGTATGATAAAATACACTCAAAGTGCTAGTCCGAAATATCTGATGTTTTCCTGGCATTTTTATGATTTTGATATTTACCGTGCCAGGAAAACGTCAGAACCGGCGCCATTACGTAAACTGGAAATTCGCCGTCTGCACCTGGAGGCGGCATTCTCGGGTCGATTTTAAATACTTGCGAGCCAAATTTAATGTTAAAGTCATAATTAATCAATAAAACGATGCTTTTTGTACTAACTAATATCGATTAAAGGAAAATATCACTCCGAAATTCGATAACATAAGCACACAATACGCCGGTTTCGAGATACGTCCGAGTTATTTCCCTTTGGAGAACTCTCGTACATAGTAAGGTGCGAAAGAATTTGTTTACACGCGGGAGTGGGACAGATATTCATCACAGCGTAAGTGAATGTACTCAGTAAGTTTCTCATACGCTGTTTGATAACCCGAATTCGACTGATACACAAACTAAGTAAGTGATAAGTATTTAGGGAGTAATTAAATACATAGAATTCTTATCCTATCACGTTATCTCGCTGGTCATATGTACCATATCCAAGATATTTCTTACAAATATGACATTGTTTGTATGTTTCCACTTCAGTAAAACATTTCTTTCGATAGTATTTAGTATTTCCCACATTTACATATTTAAAGAGAAGCCGCTTTTAATACATTTCATCGTCTTCCTCGTTGGCTGTATATCCACTCTGTCCCACTTGGGCATTCAAAGTTCCACTAAATTCACCTCCTATACAGAAGAGTTCGTATCTCGAAACTGGCGTATTGTAGTCAACCGAATTTTCGCTGTCATTTGAGCGAACAAGTCACGTGACTCAAAACAGCCAATCTGATTAAAACCAGATCCTGATATCCGCTCACTAAGATCGCTACACTAGTTTAGCGATCCAAGTGAGCGGATCTCAGGATCTGATTTTAATCAGATTGTCAAAACAGCTCGACTGTTTGTTAAAATGTTTTCATGAGGCTGTTTATGTTATTAAAGAACTCATAAAATCGATATTAGTAAGTACAAGAAGCATCATTTTATTGATTAATTATGACTCTAACATTAAATTCGGCTTTTCGGGGATTTGAAATTCAAGAAGCTTTTTAAATTGGATTGAATAGACATGATGATTGGAGTTAATCATAAATCGGAAATACATAGCGCAAAGTTACACTTAAGGCAATGACATAAAAATGTAAAAATAATTTCTCTCTTTTTCTTTTTTTTTTTTTTTAGCAAATAATGTGTACGCAGTTGCGTACTTGCGTATAGACAGCTACGTGCCTGAGTATAGATCTACCTTTATTTGTGATTATTTCACGTCGCGATATTACTACCAATGTGATTATTTCACGTCGCGATATTACTACCATTGTGAATGTTAAGAGATAGCTATCTTTAGGTAGACATGATATGTGTATTCATCTTGAACGAAAACAACAACAAAATACAGTAAATTACCTTTGTTTTCTCATCTATAACTACAGTGCGATTACACCATATCCATGATCTTTGTTGATTTCCATATTTATTAAAAATCTCTTTTTCTTCAGCAGTTTCCGTTTTCTTCAGGTAAACTCTCAGCGTATTCACGTGTCTACCATTCATATTATAATACATACTGAATGTTATGTTAACATCTGAAAAAACACCATAGTTGTTGATTTCATTAATTAAACTTTAAATAAATACTTTTATGTATCAACATTGTAGTACATGTACTATTTAGCTCAAAGTATGAAATATTTAAATGTTTTTATACTATTTGGCTCAAAGTATGAAATATTTGAATGTTTTTATACTATTTGGCTCAAAGTATGAAGTATTTGAATGTTTTTATACTATTTAGCTCAAAGTATGAAATATTTAAATGTTCTTATGCTATTCAACTAAAACTATGAAATATTTAAATGTTTTCTTACTATTTAGCTCAAACTTAGAAATCAGGACGGCTTTATGTCCTTTTTGTCTGCCTTTGACATCAATAAAACTAAAGTAATTTCCCTCGATATTATTCCCGGGTCCCGTGGTTGGATATCTTGGTGTACTTTCATTCTGTGAGAGATGAAAAAACAGATCTTCATTAATCACACTCTGAGAATATGCAGTATAAGCTGTTGACGTCCAGTATGTCTATCCCCGATGGGTAAATACGCGAATGCTGTACATTTTATAACACAATAAGAGATATGGTTTCAGACCTGGGGTAATGGTAATGTAATGTAATCATTACATTTTTTAAAGTAATGGGGTGTAATGTGTAATGCACCCATTTTTAAATTACAAGTAATTGTAATGTGATGCATTACTTTCATAAAAATACCAGTAATGACCATTACTTTTCAATTACATTTGAATTACATATCAACATCATATATTTCCAAAGAGGTCTAAATTAGGGGGTTACTAACCCCCTAATTTAGACCTCTTTGGAAATAAAATATGCGATATTACTAGATGTATTTGAATATACAGCAAAGTCTTTGTTTAGAACTTATCTTGATACATAGTCATAGTGTGATTGACAATCACTCTGAATTAAAAGTTAATTTCAAATAAAGTGTGTTCATAAATTTTCTTTGTATTTTTCCCCTTTGTAATGTGTAATATAATTCATTACTTCAGCAAAGTAATTGTAATTTAATTACTTATATGAATGAAAGTAATGGAAATTGTAATGGTGAAAATTACAATGTAATTGTAATTTAATGCATTACATTTTAAAGTAATTGACCCCAGGTCTGTATGGTTTACATAATAAGGAACTTAGTTTGTAATTACAGCAACGAATTAATCCAATATGTTAAACGATCATTAATTTGACATTTTTTATCAATATATTTTTCTATCACCAGCATGTAACATTGCCATCTGAAAATAGATAGTCATATTTACTCGAGTGATTTTCCAGTCAAAGTTGTCGCCCTTGTCCTGTTCAAAACAAAGATCCTGGTTTCCTTCAAAATCACATTTTACTTCCCCTTTCATGTAGAGATTCTGTGTGGATGTCGTCTCTGAAACGATATTAGAGAATAAACAATAAACGTCCTTTTCTTTGCTTGATTCTTAATCGATGTAATTCTTAATCGATGCAAAAGAAAGCGAAGGGTTCAGGGATTACACTTTAGGTGGCTTACTACACCCAGAAATAGTTTCTCAAACCAGTACGAATTGTTTTAATCATAAAAGTTATGATGATATATAATAAGTATATATGCCAAAAGGCAGATAATATGCAAATTTGGATAAAAATATATTAAAAAAATTATTTCAACACATATGAACAAAAGACTGGCGGATTTGAACTCAATATCTGCGGTTCACCAGTTCAATACATTTTTTCTCTTTTATTTAGTCCAATACTTTAACCACTGAGCTACAATGATAGACAAACAAATAGATCGATGCAAATAATTTCACAAAACATTTAAATCGCCATCTTGTGACGTAGTGTCATATTTAGAGTATAAGCTTTAGTGTAGTGAGCTACCTTAAGTGCTGATTTTAAGAATCCCAGTCTTGCAGAGAAGAGACTCTTAAAAGCTTTCAAGTTAAAAAAAAAATGTAAACGAAATTTTATTTCATCATTAGGAATGGTTACAAAAATACATCTAGATACATCCAATTATACGAATTCAAAAATTAGCAAGCGAGTTTTGATAATGAAATGACTTCTGATACATAATGTATAGTATTTTGAATTATTTGGGGGCGTTAAATAGTAACCTATTTTACATTTTCTTGAACAGAACTGGTTAGAATAATACACTTTATATCATGTGGTTAAAATCACTTGGAGAATTACATTGCCGGGGATTGAACTCGTACGGGTAAACGCGTAATCGGCGATTCGGTTGTTATCGGACATTCGGTTCAATGATGTTGTATATTTAAGAAACATAGGGTAAGTTCATACGTGGTTTTTATTTACAAAGACACATTCTATGCAGCGGTGATTGTAATTCTAAATAGGTATATGACCATCCTTTCAACAGCTAAAAGCACACTTCAAGCAATTCCCAATTGAAGAGATTAAACATAAATTTCGTTATGTATTCTGTAAAAATCTACAAAAATGTGATACTAGAGAATAGTATTTATTCAAGAGGATCGATTGATTATATCTTGTTTAACGTCTCGCTTGAGAATTTTTCACTCATATGGAGACGTCACCAAGACCGATGAAGGGCTTCAAATTTAGGTCTATGCTCGACGCTTACAGCCATTGCATGAGCAGTGAGGGTTCCTTAGCGTGCCACACCTACTGTGACACGGCTCATCCGGTTTTAAGGTCATCTCTGAGGACCCGTAACATTCACACCTGATGCCGAGCGTTTGGCGATGGAACTGTCGCTACCTGTTTTAACGACTTAGGTCTGTCGCTATATATTCAAGAGGAGATATTCAGTGTTATCGAACATTTCGGTATTTTAGTATTTATGTTATCGGAAATAAGGTTTGCATCGTGTTTCGAAATACCTTATACAGCATTACATAGACACTAAGTTGGTGTTTTAGTGATAAAAAATTCGTGTTCGTGTTGTTAAGTGTCCGAAACGGAGTAATAGAGAGAGACATATAAAAGTGATTGCGCTGCGTCATCCTCATCTGCTTGGTAATGAGTTGATTGATTGATTATTCTACGTCTCGTCAAGATTTTTTCACTCATATTGAGACGTCACTAGCTATAAATTTACATCTATGCTTAGCGCTCAGGGTCGTAGCAGCGAGGGTTCTTTAGCATGCAAACGCCTGCCGCGACATGGGACCTCCGTTTTTAAGGTCATATCCGAAAGACCCGTTTTTCTCACTTCTAAATGTCGAGCGTTTGGTGAAGGAGCAATCACTACCCATTTTGAAAAAGAAAAGTATTGGCATTCCTAGCCACAACAGTTTTGTTTGTATCCTGCTAAAACCACCTTGACCTTTGACCTTGAGAAACAATAGGCTTCCTCCACTTGGAATAAGGTATATGCGTATTAAATTTGACACTCCTAGCCCCAACAGTTCGGTCTGTATACCTACAATGTTTTCCTACTAAGTAAACCTATGACCTTGACCTTGAAAAAAAAGGCATCTTCCTCTCATCATGGTGATCAAATATACCAAGTTATAATATCCAGGAGCTTACGGTTCCGTTTGTATCCTGCCCACAAGGTTTTCCTAATAAGTGATACTACGACATTGACCTTGAAAAACAATAGGCACCTTCCTCTCATCATGATGATCAAATATACCAAGTTATAATATCCAGGAGCTTACGGTTCGGTTTGTATCCTGCCATCATGGTGATCAAATATACCAAGTTATAATATCCAGGAGCTTACGGTTCGGTTTGTATCCTGCCCACAAGGTTTTCCTAATAAGTGATACTACGACCTTGACCTTTGACCTTGAAAACCAATAGGTACCTTCCTCTCATCATGATGATCAAATATACCAAGTTATAATATCCTGGAGCTTACGGTTCGGTTTGTATCCTGCCCACAAGGTTTTCCTAATAAGTGATACTACGACCTTGAACTTTGACCCCTGACCTTGAAAAACAAAAGGCATCTTGCCCTCATCATGGTGATCAAATGTACCAAGTTGTAAAGTCCTAGGGCTTATGGTTCAGTCTGTATCCTGCCCACAAGGTCCGGACAGACAGACGAACGACGGCATACTATAATACGTCCCGTCTTCGACGGACGTATAAAAACCGGTATTTCCGAATACATTAAAGAAAAACAACCGGATTTCCGATAACGGATTAAAATCAAAACTATTGCATGTAGATTGACAAAACTTGTTGATATCATTGGCAGTAAGTAGCTGTTGATAAATTGTAGAAAATTTCGGGTTGCATTTATATTCAAAAAATTGGTAAATTCTACATACTTCCTATACTTCTACATCAACACTGCATCTGCATTTTTCTTGACTTTTAATTTTTACTGTTCAACGCAAACCAGTCGTCATATCCAAATAGAACGTTAATCACAATGATTTTTGAGCAAATACTTACCAGTCAGAGACCACTTTGAAACGAATGTCCAATAACAACCGGATAGCCAATAACGCGTTTACCCGCGTGGAACTGAGCTGATATATGTTGGATGTGTATTTCATACTTCCAACGTCGCTCTATAAGTAGGCTTATTCAGCTCTGTTTTATGGATTTTGATTACTGTAAATTGGTATGTTTCGTTGATATATATGTATTGTAAAACATTTGAATTGTGTTATTGATTTTGCTGGTATTTCTGAGTGATAATAGGGAGACTGACCGGAAATAAAGTATCAACTGACCACCTACAGCTGGTGACCTCTCAATATGAGTGAAAAATTCTCGACGGGACGTAAAACAAACAACCAAACTACGACCATATGACAGATTGATCTACTGGTACCTGTACTGGTAATGGTTCAAAACAATCAAAGATCAAGTAAAACAAATATGAATCCTGGTCATCTTACTACATCTTCCTTTCGTTAGTGATACGTCATCTAGAGCAAAGTTCGACACTGTAGAACTACGGGTAAAGCTGAAGAAAATCTGAAACAGAAAGCAATGCATTTATTGATAATATGAAATTTTACACCAATTTGCCGAAATGTCAGCTATATATTTGGGGGGAAATGTCAGCTATGTATTTGGGGGAAAATGTTAGCTATGTATTTGGGGGGGGGGGGGAGAGTCAGCTATGTATTTGGGGGGAAATGTCAGCTATGTGTTTGGGGGAAAATGTCAGCTATGTATTTGGGGGGAAATGTCAGCTATGTATTTGGGGGGAAATGTCAGCTATGTATTTGGGAGGGGGGGGGGGTGTCAGCTATATATTTGGGGGAAAATGTCAGCTATGTATTTGGGGGGAAATGTCAGCTATGTATTTGAGGGGAAATGTCAGCTATGTATTGGGGGGGGGGGGGGGGTCAGCTATGTATTTGGGGGGAAATGTCAGCTATGTATTTGGGGGGAATGAAAGTATCCGTGCCACCATAGCAAGGTGACGTTGAATTTGGCAGGAGTTTCAAAGGGGACGATGCTGCGTTTAATGATTAACAATCCATCTTTCATATGCACGATGATTTATTATCAATTAACTGTCCTTTTGTATTTCATAACAACATCGTATTAATTTGACACAATCGATTAACTTTACAGATATATTTACATTTAAGTTTAAACTCATTAAAAATCAAAAGTATACATGTATTGGTAGGGGAATGTATTTCAAAACGGCAGAGATAAAGATATGTTGGCGATTTGTACAGTAAAATATCGATTACAAAAAAAAACCAAACCTTGCTGATACTCACTCTGTCGTGTTGTCGGAGTTTCATATCAAACTCGACATACTTCCACTCCACATATTGTTCACCAAAGAAAGTCCGGTTGTACACTACAACAGAACTGTTCCTCATGTTCTTTGTGTAAATCGTCACATTTGCGCTGGTGCTGGTGTTTCGGCGGGAGAAACGAAACCGCAAACACCAACTGCTGTCTTCAATATCTGTAAAAATAATACCGTGTATACAGTTTCAATGCATAACAGGGTGTGACCGGTTGACAGGGGATGCTTACTTCTCCTAGGCACCTGATCCCATCACTGGTATATCCAGGGATCCGTGTTTGTCCAACTTTCTACTTTGTATTTCTTATAGGAGTTATGAGATTGATCACTGTTCGTAAGATAACTATCTTCAATATATGTAAAAACGACACCCAAGCATACAGTCTCAATGTATAGTCTACAGCAAGATAATTACTTTTCAAGGGGATTTGATTTTCGTTCTTAGGAAAATAAATCATCAAATCCTAATTAAGAATACCGGCCATTCAATTACAAAATAAAGCCCCTTAAGGAAAGTGAAAATTTTCTTATGCCACCAAATACTGATGCCACGAAATTAAAATGATTTTACGGCACAAGTCATTGCTTTTTAGATAATAGATAAAGGTTTATATCAATATCATACATGAAAATTTTCTTACACCACAAAATTTGGAACCCACGAAATGAAATGATTTTATGGTACATGTCATGAAGGTGTTACATTAATATTATACTTGTATTTCACAGTATAAAACCTCACAAGCGCGTACAGAAATGCAGAAAGTTGGTCATACCGCTAAAACGTGACCATCAATACTTTACATACAGTTTGTGAAAATGATTTTTACTGGTTACTAATTCAATGCTTACCAAAGAAATCAATATTTGAAACAAGGGATGCTTTATTTCCTTTGTTGAATCCACTATCGCTATCGTTAACAAATGCAAAGTACAATCCCTCATAAGCCGATTCTGGACCACGGGGTGTTTCCTCCTGCAGTGAGAAAAGATGAGTCCATTAATTGTCCGAAATCGACCCCCAAAAAATTTGCGTAAAATTCAAATCGATGATTTTCTATATTTCTTTGCCTCATCCTTTCCTTCATTGCTCTTTCTTAATTTCAATTTTAGTTTTTAATTCCATGCACCGTAATTAAGCATCAGATTGGTTAACATATCAGTATGTTTCTCACATCCTCTTTTTACAAGCCTGTACGAAATATGAGCGCGCTATGTTTTAATTTGTCGTAAATACGGTAACTAAAACGGACATAATCACCATTCACATTTATGACTGAATTTGAAGTAGTCGTGGGCTTATTTTCTATTAATAAAAAGTGTCAAATTCACGGCCACTTGTCCTCATTGTAAGTGTACACTGTTTACGAATTTCAACCTACCTGACATCGTGGTCAGTGTCTGCGAGCTATCGCAAGTCAAATCTATTGGCATCGAGTAAAATGTTGTGAAAAAACGTCTATCAAAAGTTATATTTCAAACGTATAGCTGTTTTATTTGTATGTGGGTTACTTGTTTTTCAACGTTATTTTCTGTTTTGTTATTCTTTCGGTATACATCCACATGTAGCATCTATCGAGATGGGGGATGTCTGTAGTCAAGCTATATTTCAAAGATGAAATTTATTTTTGTATATTTACTTGTTACTTTCATTTCTGGCGTAATGATATTCCCGGCTGTTGAAATAGTCGCACTAATATTAGCTCAGCTAGAGCTGAAAGCTCAAGTGAGCTTTTCTGATCTGTTCGTCTCGTCTGTCCGTCTGTAAACTTTTTACATTTTCGACTTCATTTTCAGAACCACTGAGTCAATTTCAACCAAATTTGGCAAAAAGCATCCTTGGGTGAAGGGCTTTCTAGTTGTTTTTCTTTTCAATGAAGAACCATGCCCCTCAAAGGGGAGATAATCAGAAAAATGCAGAATAGTCTGGGGTCATTTAAAAATCTTCTCAAGAACCACTGGGCTAGAACATATGAGATTCAAATGAAAGCTTTCTGACATAGTGCAGATTTAAGTTTGTTAAAACCGTGGCCCCAGGGGTAGGGTGGGGCCACAATAGGGGATAAAATATTTACATGCGAATATCTAGGGAAAATCTTTAAAAATATTCTTCTCAAGAACCACTGAGCCAGGAAAGTACAAATTTACATGAATGTTTTCTGACATAGTGCAGATTCAATTTTGTAAAAATCATGGCCCCTAGGGGTAGAGTGGGGCCACAATAAAGGATCAAATTTTTACATAGAAATATATAAAGAACATCTTTAAAAATCTTTTTCTCAAGAACCACTGGACCAGAGTTCACATTTACATGAAAGCTTCCTGACATAGTGCAGATTCAAGTTGTTAAAACAATGACTCCCGGGTTAGGGTGGGGCCACAATAGGGGCTAAAAGATTTACATAGGAATATGAAGAGAAAATCTTTAAAAATCTGCTCAAGAACAACCAGACCAAAAAAGTTTACATTTGCATGAAAGCCTCCTGACATAGTGCAGATTCAAGTTTGTAAAAATCACGACCGCCGGTGGTAGGGTGGTGCCAAAACAGAGGATCAAAGTTTTACATGCGAATATGTAGGGAAAAATCTTTAAATATAGGCCAAGGTGATTCAGGTAAGCGATTTGGCCCATGGGCCCCCTGTTATCAAGATGCATACGCCCATCGTTCACATTCATGAGAAAATGGCCAGTATTGGTAAAGATATCAAAGACAAAATGTATATATTTCTGAATGACGTTTCTCTCGGTTTTTGCTAGTAATAATCCTTTTTATGAAAACTCTTTTCTCACTTTCTATTGTATTAACGTTTATTTCCGAACAACTTTACATGTTTTTAGCATTCCTTTGCAAAAAGTATTCTATTTCTAAACAAATTCGCATCCATCTAATCTAAAAAAAAAAATCAGATTGAATTTGAAATAATGTTCATTTCCTTCTTATCAAGTAGGTTTTTTTTTTTTTTACATAAATTGTTTGATAGTTAGTAGTACAAACAATGTGCGTTTAAACCTCTTTCAACTGTATAGGTTAACAGTAAAAATAGTTCAGATAAACTTTAAAAGTGAAAATGAGTGATGTTGACGTCATTAAAACTGTTAAAAAGGGAATGACCATTGTTTTAAGTTTCATCTTATCAAAATACGTTTGTTATTGTCCAGTTGAAATCGTTGCTCTCAGCTTGAACCAGAAAGCACGGATCGCCAGGCTCAAAGGTGCAGGAGAAAAAACTACCTGCAAAAATGAAGAACGAAAAAAATATATCTGAAGATCCTCAAGTTGAGACAATATATTGTAAATGTTTTGAAGTGAATTTTTTGAAAATGTAATTAAGTTAATTACACATTAGACTTTTAAAAAATCGTAGAATATAATTGAATGCTTTATTTTTAACTGAGGTGATCTCAGTTTGTGGAATTACTTCAGTAGCACCGTCATCGCTCTGACTCATCGACTTGGTGAATTTAAAGGGTTACACAACACGTCACAAAAACCGAGGTGTTAATTAAAAATTGAGCCTTTGGACACAAGCAGACTTTATTTGTAATTGTCTATCTCTATAAAGAGTCTCCGTGTAAAGATACAGGATGAGAATGCAATGTTCGTCCAATTTGATGATGCGGCGGCCATTGTGACGTGTTTTGTTAGCTGTCTTATTCAGAGAGTCCCAAAGTCTCCGTTAATAATGGAATGGTGATACCTATCTATTATGTTTGCATGAAATTCATAACAAAAAAATTGATTTATATAAAACAAAATTCAAGTTAGGAATCAATACCTGAAAAAATAGATACATTTAATTCAGAAGATAGTATATCGATTGATTGTATATGATCTAATGTCACTCTCGAAAATTTTCCATCACTTAATGGAAGACGTCACCATTGTCGGGGAAGGGCTGCACAATTTAAGCTTACGGCCTTTGAGTAGGGAGATATCTTTAAAAGATCAAATAAACAACCACAGCAAATAAAGCACGAGGAAACGAAGCCAGACTTCCGTTCTGACGGTATCTTACTCACTGCAGGTTGCTTGGGTAACTCTTTCATTATTACAATCCATCTCGTTGTACTGGTATGTGTGATTGATACACTGGTAGGACATACAAGAGGTGAAGTCCTTGCTCTTCATGATTTTTCTGTTTGTGAAAAATTCGTTCCCGACTAAAAAGGAAAACCGCATTTGTTGTTTTATTTGCAATCAAATGAAATAATACCAATTCCGCTCATCAAAAATTGACAAACATGAAAAACAAACGAACCCTAGAATTCCCTTCGACGACATTTTGTTGTCCTTTAGACAAAATGAAAATCAACAATATAAAATAACAACATTATGGTAGTTGGTACATTGAGTTTCAGAATAGCAGTTGCGTGGTGTGACAATTCATGTGAAATCATCAAGATTTTACTATACACATTTTAGACTTAATTTCTTGTATAATAAAACCATGATAGTATCTACGACAGCTTGCACAGTTTCTTAAAAATTGACATCAGTGTTCAAACATTTTATCGTCAGACTTGTTTGATCGAATATGTCGGTTTTAGTCATTACTATGGAGCATATTGGAGATCATTAATTGTTTTTAGACCAGTAACGTATCTCTGTGATAATCATATAAATGGTGTGTGCAAAGTCACTCTATATACTGTCCTTTTTTCACAAGATCACTTGTGTTTTCAGAGGTAGCCAAATACTCTTTTTGCATATAATTGGGCAATAAGGTTTCTCAATTCGAGTTAGGAAAAGAGGGTCCATATGTAGGTTTGAAAAAAAAAAAACCCACCGAATTCCTTTGAATAGAAAGGTGAAGATAGCAGAGCGTGCTCGATGTCATAAATCCTACAAAGAATACGAAATTCAGAGTAGGGCAAACACAGACCCCTGGACATATATGTACCCAGAGGTGGGATCAGGTGCCTACAAGGAGTAAACATCCGCTATCGACCGGTCACACCCGCCTGAACTATAATCTTCATCAGTTATACGGAGTAATGATAGATAAATAGTTGTGCTTAGCCTCTAGATGTGGAATAAGGTCTCAAATGCTGCAATTCACCTATACTTACTGGATATTCAAATACAATTTTGGATACTTTCTTGAATTTAAGAGACTAAAATGTATTTTTACAAAGAACATGAAATGCTTACCGACAGAATACACATTGCTGACGTTTTTCCCTCCGCAGAAGGTATCTTCGCACGTGACATCACACAAACTGGCATCGACCGATTCCTCTATGCTGGTATTATCATCCAGACAAGCACATTCTTTACCCTACAATTATAAGTCACATTGAGTTAAGATAATCCCAATCAACAGCATCTGGATTAGCTTATCAAGGATTAAATGAAAATAGTACGACTCATCTGGATTAGCTTATCAAGGATTAAATGAAAATAGTACGACTCATCTGGATTAGCTTATCAAGGATTAAATGAAAATAGTACGACTCATCTGGATTAGCTTATCAAGGATTAAAATAGTACGACTCGAACTGGGTTGACTTAATTATTACACTTCAAGTGTGAATGTGATGTAGGTTAGGGTAACTCACGTTGTTTAATCAGCTAAGAAGTTATAAACAGAAATTCTGATTTACAAGCTCTGCCTGCTTGTAATTTGACAGATCCATGACAGTGGTTCCAGGATCCACGGTTCACATAACAGACGAAAATGCAAGCACATCTAATTTGTCTGAATGATGACAATGACTTTTAAATGGGATGATTTTAGCAATGTGATGCTTATCATTTGAAACATGTTCAGGAAGTGCGATGGGCGTCACGAACGTCGAAAGGTAACCTTTTTGTTTGTGTCGGCGCTACCTCACTGTGACGTAACGAAATTGGTAATTCAAATAATTACGCCGTCTTACTGTAACCAAACCCAAATCACGTTAACGTAACTCACTATAGAAGTCAGTTAAGATGCATGTAATTCATTGTGAATCTAACCACTTTAACCCTAGTTAATCCCGATGAACTTTTCATTGCAAATTGGCCCATAATATTATTTTTTGAAAATGAAAGACACGAATATTTGTTTTCAAAAATTGATATCATTTAATAAGACGAAAAATGATTTTTGTAGAACACCTGAGTGTGACTTTTGTCTACGGTGTATTTCTTTTGTTACCTTAATAGCAAATTGAGTTGAATTGGAACACGAATATTGGCAATCCAACACCGATGCCCTCTGTAAGCTGGAAAATACCAAGCTGTGTTTAGTTCTGAAGCAACCTGGAAAACAAAGAACGAAGATACAACAGAGTTTTTGTTAGAAAGAATTACCATTATGTCTTTGAATAGAGAAGAAATACGTACCCCGTGATTAAAAATACACACATTAGTAAATTATCGGAATAGTTATTGAAATAGACATGTTGTGTATGTTATGGACTCACCAATCAGAGACAAGTAAGGAGTCGCTTCTATGTAGGAACTAGTCCATGCTTCTTGTATTTTTGGTTTACAGGTTTGTATAGAACTTATATCATCTTCACCAAAGTCAGACAGTTTCGCTTCATGCAGTTGACAGAACTTGATCGCTTCCTCCCATGTTTTGTTTACTGGGACATACATGTACTGCTTATTTTCTTAAACAAATTGAACGACAAATTCACTTTAAAAATCAAACAAAAACTTTTGATTATTTCAAATGGAATCAACTCTTTGTTGATGTTGTCAGTTCATGTTCTCTGACAATAGAAGTAAATTGATATAATGTCAGACATCATCTGTTTCATGTTTCAAGGTCGTTACAATAATTTTATTGGCAAATACAGTCTGTCGTTAGGTCGAAGGCTGCCTGACATGTTTCATACCTCTTAGGCCGTTCTTTACCTTCTGATTTTGATTACGGATTACTTCGATTATCTGGCTCAGGTGAGAGTGAGCGGTCAACAGGATACTTACATGTACTCCTGGAGTCGTATGCATAAAAATTCTTAAGTCCTTAAGCATATACTTAAGTATGAATTTCTTGCTTAGCAGGTGAGATTTTACTTAGCATATTGCTTGGCAGATTGCATAAAACTCTTTTAAAAGTATATGCTTAGTATATGCTTAAAGTTAAGCATGGTCTTTACTTGTCTTAAGTTCTTAAGCATATTGCTTAGCAAGAACAAAATGGCTGACAGAAAACAGAGAACATTCAAACCACGAATTAATCCCTTAGAATCAATGACAGCAGCAGAACTGCAGCACAAATTTAGATTTGATGAAGAAGGAATTGAATTTATAACAGATTTAATTCAAAATGACATTATGCCTTTGACCAACAGAAATCACAGTGTGCCTGCAATTGTGCAAGTCATGGTTGCCTTGAGATACTATGCTACAGGTAAGATGCAGCTATGTAGTGGTGACAACTTAGGTCTACACCAGTCAACTGTTTCAAGAATAATTCAAAGAGTTACTACGGCTCTTGTTTAACCAAATATTGTCAAGCGATTCATTTCCTTTCCAATGGACCCAGGAAGTATTCAAAAGCACCAGATTGACTTTTTTGCCATTGCTGGTTTCCCTGGCGTGGTTGGGGCGATTGATGGGACGCGTGTGCGAATTATAGCTCCCAGTGAACACGAAGTGGAGTATGTCAATTGGAAAAACTTTCACAGTATAAATGTACAGATTATAAGATTTTAGACATCGTGGCAAGCTGGCCGGGAGCGACTCATGATGTCAGAATACTGAGGGAGAGTGGTCTATTTCAGCTCTTTCAACGACGTTTACCATGGCGTTTATTGCCCGTGAAATGCCATCGTCTCGGTGATAGCGGTTATCCTGGGAAAGACTGGCTGCTGACACCTTTTTTAAATCCACAAGCTGGTCCACAGTCACGATACAACAGGTAAGGAAATTAGGACCTAATATAAATCGGAGCACTTTGAAAAATAAACACTTATCGCTTATGTTACGAGAAATATTCAAATATTCTCTAGCAGCACAGCCATCATGATGAGGACACTGCTGTTTATTCAAATTGTTGGGGTTGCTGCTTTCGGTAAACGGTACCGAGGCATTTCGACCCAGTTTAAATTCGCGCGCCCCATTCTGCACAAGAAACATAGATATCATTCATGTTAACTATTACGAAAGATACAAGTCGAATTTTTGTTGTTGAAATGCGTGTATCTTTAAAACTTTAGAAAAACATGGCTTCGGGACTAACATAGAGTACAAAAATAATAGATAAAAAAAAAGAAAGAAAGAAAATATACAGCTCAAAAGTATATTCAAAACACTAACGCATTCTGGATTCTAATATCCATCTTCATGTGGATATACTTTGGAACTGCATATTTTCATTCACACACATCTCTCTTTCTTCTCTCTACCTATATATGAATGTAACACACACCTCTGACATCCCCCTACCCTAATTATTTTTCTCAAAGTATATCTTCATTTTTAAAAGGTCGCATAAGTGCACTCGCACCCTTGTTGAGAGAACAATTGGTCAATTAAAAAGACGGTTCTATGTTCTTCATGGAGAAATACGTCAGCATCCTCAACGTGCCATCAATGTCATCATAGCATGCGGAGTTTTACATAACGTCGCAAAAATGTTCAATCTGCCCCTCCCTGACGATGATGACAACGAAGATGCTTACAATGACAATGGAGTGTCCATGGGCCTGTTTTGCGCTGCTTTTATGCCTCGTTCACACGAAGAATTTAATTCGCATTAAACGTAAGTTAATGCGAATTAAATCTGAACCGCGTTCACACGGAGATTTTAATGCGCATTAGTTTACTTCGAATTAAAATTGACGTCACGATTTAATGCGAATTTTAAAAATTTACTTCGCATTAGCTCCGTGTGAACGCTAAGCGAAACTAATTCGCATTGAATGTACACGCATGCGTAAAGGCAAATTTGGGTCACATGCATCATACCCATGGTCAGCTATATATATTAATGTCAGTTTTGTACGAAAAACTAAGCAAAATGATAATAATCACTAAAACATGTACAAACAGCATGTCATTAGATAATGTCAGACGTAAATCTGTGCTCTGCATAGGCATACTGAGTAATACATGTGGAAGGAATTGTTTTTAAATACGACAAAAATGTTTTAAAATAGTGATATGATTTTCTTTTTTACATAAAAAACAAATATGCCGCTCATTGTTTTAAATTCTTTTATACCATATGACGTCATAGTAGACTTATAATACGTATTAGTAATTAAAAATTACGTCACAACAGTAGTCAGCGGAATGGTGAAAAAGACGTTCCGAAGTTTTAAAATTGGGCCCGTGAAGAAACAATTTATTGTCTAGATTGAATGCTGGTCGTCAGAGGAAATAACAAGTAATTTCTTGGGAACATATAAATAAACACGACAAAACTCCTCATGTGTAGATCAGTTATGCATGTAAATTGTAAACATGTAGTATACTACATGTATATAGCGTTTTGAACAAAGAATTCTGTATCTACACAATATTCATTAAAATATCTATGAAAATAATTTTCAATAACATAGTCTATTCTTTACTTTATTTCGCGCACCCATTAATGGAGATGCATACGAATTTAATGCGCATTAGTTTACTTCACATTAAATATTACCGCCGTGTGAACGCTATTTAATTCGAATTAATTTAATGCGCATTATTTTACTTCGCATCAAATTTGATGCGAAGTAAAATTTAATGCGCATCCGTGTGAACGAGGCATTAATTTTGCAATCTAAAAACACTTATCGTGAGCTATATGCCTTGAGGCATCGAAAGAAAACAAAGCTCAATCGTAGGTAACAGAAGAAAGGGAAGGTCGGAAAGGTGAAAAAAATAATAATCCGTAGTCAAAATAAGTATATAAAGAGCTTCTTAACGATTGTTATGAAACCACCAGGACAATATTTGACGTAATAACAAGCTATATTTGCAAATTAGATCATTATAACGATCATAGATTTTGTAAAATGCTGACTTTAATACACGTATCAACACTCAAGTTACGTCCCTTGTCCTCCATCTCCCGGTTAAAAATCGTATTTCCGTGCGTTGGCCTTTGTAATTTTCCTATCTGTAGCTTTGGTATTTGTTATTTTCCCATCAATTGCAGTCAACTACAATAATGCCCAAGATTGGAGCAACTTGTATGAAAACTTGATAATTAGCCAAAATTCAAAGTAATAAAGTTTTGCATTTGGTAAGGTAAAGAAGGAAAACTTGGTTTTTCACCGATTGATCTTTGGCTGACCCCGCAAAGGGACGTAACTCTCGGCGAAGTGTTGATACGTGTATTAAAACTGTGTTAACCTGCCTTTATTGAAAAATTTATCCTACGCAAAACATACTCTCCTGTATTAAAATCAATTGAAAGACATGATCACTATGTGCAGATGATAGTGGGATATCGAATAGTTGTATATAAATATGGGATTTTGACGATGGAGAAGCTGAAGTAAATTTTTGTTATTACTGTAGTTTGCTGTTAAAGTCTATGTTCAATAAAATATTCAAATATTAAGCCGATATGAGAGGCTCTGTGATGTATTTAATTTCGAGTTCACTATGCTATCCAATCGTCTAGAGGCGTAGCGTAATGATGTTATGGCGTTTTTAACGATTCGTGACCCCGACTAAGTGTTATGAACGAGGAAGTCGGACGAAAGACTCCTCGTCACTTTTGTTTAGTT
>NC_079169.1:26694025-26826525 GCF_947568905.1 Ostrea edulis
CATATTAAAACTAGTTCTAATTGTAACGGGGACCGTTACAGATGTTCCCCAAACCTCCCCCAATTAAAAAGTGATGTCCTTGTGAATCTATAGGAAAAAATCATTTTATTTTAGCCTTTAATTACATGTAGTACGTTCAATATGGTCATTTCAGTACCAAGAAATGAAAGAAAGCGTTGCACGTGCATACACGCGCACGCGTGTATGATTCCGAATTTTTGTTGATGTCGTTCAACAGGCATTTGTATCATATACCCACAGTATGAATTTCATAACGTTTCCACCAAATATAAGGAAGTTATAGCGATTTTAAAATCGTCCAATCAGAAATCAGCACACGTGCATGCACGTGATGAGCAGTAATTCTAACCACAGCAATTTGTAAGGAGTACCAAGATACATCTAAACCCCTAAGATGAATAGAATTTGATGAAAAACAAAAACGTTATCGTCCTTTAAAAATTGAACATTTAAAAACCGTTGCACGCGCATGCGCGTGTGCGTTGGCATTTTTTGTTACACCAACATATAGATACACATATTGTCTACATATGCTGTGAATATCATCTCATTCGCTTCATAAATAAGATAGTTACAAACGTTTTAGCATTATCCAATCAAAATGAAGCTCACGTGCATGCGCGTGCAAATTGGTAATTTTGACTATGTAAATCAGTTAAGGGTCTCAATATCTACCTATGATATGAATTTCAAGCCATTTCAATGAACAACAAAAAAGTTAGACTGATTCCAAAGTTAGCGTACAAATTTTGTAATGCGCGTGCACGCGCATGCGTGCGCGTGCTGACAAAATAATTATTATTTTTCATATGTACAAATGATATACTATCATCCTATTTAGGTTTTATATCGCTTCCTTCAATATTCTGATTTTCCATTTTTTGTACCAAAATTGCAATGCACGTGCCCGCGCGTGCATGCACGTGCAAACAAAATGACTATCACTATGCACATCTACAAACGCTATACTATCATCCTGGAAAGTTTCATATCGATCCCTTTTGTAGTTTCTGAGAACACTACCGGACAAAAAAGTACCGGAGAAAAAGAATAATAATAATAATAACTAGATTCGATCTCGTTGCGAGCAACGAGTGGGTCTTCCGTCCAAATTTAGATGTGATTAGATAAGAATTTGACTGACATTTTCGTTCATAAATAATGATACAAATATATTGTTTAGACGTACAATTTAGCTTTGGTAATGTTTTACAAATATTGATCATTTAAATGTTATAAATTAAAGACTCTCTCTACCTCTCGGCAACTAATTAAAGGGGTAAGCTTTTTTTCGAGAAAAAAGTTAATAATGTTATTTACTGCGATACAGATTCGACTGATCAGGCGAGTCATGCCGCCCGGAAGCCTATTTTTTTTATATCATTCTAGATATATCTCGCAAAACTGAACAAATTTTGTTCTACATGTCCTATGGAAATTTTCTGAAGAAAAAAGTTATTGATTGCGACATTTATCAGACTGTTAAGGCGAGTCATAAGGCCCGTGGGCCTTTTTCTTGATATCGTTTGAAAGATCTTGCAAACCTGAACAACTTTTGGTCTACATGTTTTATCAAAAGTTTCTCCAGAAAAAAGCTATTGATTGTGACACTAATCAAACTCTTCAGGCGAGCCATGAGGCCCGTTCGCCTTTTTCATGATGTTGTTTGAAACATCTTGCAAAACTGAACAACTTTTGCTCTAGATGTCTCATTAAAAGTTTCTTGACTAAAATGTTATAGATTACAACAATAACCCAACTGTTCAGGTGAGCCATGAGACCCGCAAGCCTTATTCTTAACATCGTTAGTAACGCTTGCGAATCTGAACAACTTTTGTTCTACATGTCTTATCAAAAGTTTCTCGAGAAAAAAGTTATTAATGTTATTAATTGTGATACAAATTCGACTGTTCAGGCGAGCCATGACGCCCGCAGGCCTATTTTTTGATATCATTAGATATATCTTGCAAAACTGAACAACTTTTATTCTACATGTTTTATCAAAGTTTCGTGAGGAAAAAGTTAATCATTGTAACATAAATTCAATGGTTCAGGCGAGCCATGAGGCCCATGGGCCCATTTCTTGATACGGCACGAAAGATCTCAATAAACTGTACAACTTTTGTTATATATGTCTAAAAAAAAATATTTACGAGTATAACGTTATGTGACATTTATCACTGTTAAGGCGAGTCATAAGGCCCGTGGGCCTTTTTCTTGATATCGTTTGAAAGATCTTGCAAAACTGAACAACTTTTGTTGTACATGTCTTATCAAAAGATTCTCGAGAAAAAAGTTAGTAATTGTGACACTGATCAAACTGTTCAGGCGAGCCATGAGGCCCGTTGGCCTTTTTCATGATGTTGTTCGAAAGATCTTGCAAAACTGAACAACTTTTGTTCAAGATGTCTTATTAAAAGTTTCTTGACAAAAATGTTATAGATTGCAACAATAACCCAACTGTACAGGTGAGCCATGAGACCCGCAGGCCTATTTATTAACATCGTTAGTTAACCCTTGCAAAACTGAACAACTTTTGTTCTACATGTCTTGTCAAAAGTTTCTCGAGAAAAAAGTTATTAATGTTATTAATTGTGATACAAATTCGACTGTTCAGGCGAGCCATGACGCCCTGAGGCCTAGTTTTTGATATCATTAGATAGATCTTGCAAACCTGAACAACTTTTATTCTACATGTCTTATCAAAAGTTTCGTGAGAAAAAAGTTAATCATTGTAACAGGAATTCAATGGTTCAGGCGAGCCATGAGGCCTATGGCCCCATTTCTTGATATGACACGAAAGATCTCAATAAACTGTACAACTTTTGTTATATATGTCTAAGCAAAATATTTACGAGTAAATAGTTATGATTTAAAACGTGGAGAAAAATGAGACACTTTTTTAAACCCCATTTTCGACCCCTACCGAGCTTCCATACTAGGCACTTCCGGAAATTTTTAAAACCCAGGTGCACAACTACAACATGTCGTCTAACATCACTGAAAATTTCAGCACTCTAGCTTTTATCGTTTTTGAGTTTTTGTCTGGACAAAATGGTCATCTGAAAATCGATAAAAGGGGAATAACTTCCAACCGGAAGTGATTTTTCAAAAATTGAAACGGCGATACAAACTTCAAATGGCAACGCATCAATCCTGAAAATTTGAAGCAAATTGATCCAGCCATCTCCGAGAAATCTTCTGCACAAAAATCGGTAAGGAGAAAAAAAAAGAATAATAATAATAATAATAATAAGAAAAGTGAAAAATCAACAATAGAATAATAGAAGGGTCTCCCGCTGAAGACGGAAGACCCTAATAACTAGTTCTAATTGTAACGGGGACCGTTACATATGTTCCCCAAACCTCCCCCAATTAAAAAGTGATGTCCTTGTGAATCTATAGCAAACAATCATTTTATTTTAGCCTTTAATTACATGTAGTACGTTCAATATGGTCATTTCAGTACCAAAAAATGAAAGAAAGCGTTGCACGCGCATACACGCGCACGCGTGTATGATTCCGAATTTTTGTTGATGTCGTTCAACAGGCATATGTATCATATACCCACAGTGTGAATTTCATAACGTTTCCACCAAATACAAGGAAGTTATAGCGATTTTAAAATCGTCCAATCAGAATTCAGCACACGTGCATGCACGTGCTGAGCAGTAATTCTAACCACAGCAATTTGTAAGGAGTACCAAGACACATCTAAACCATTAATATCAATAGAATTTGATGAAAAACAAAAGCGTTATCGTCCTTTAAAAATTGAACATTTAAAAA
The DNA here is from genome assembly GCF_947568905.1 of Ostrea edulis. Classification (NCBI taxonomy): domain Eukaryota; kingdom Metazoa; phylum Mollusca; class Bivalvia; order Ostreida; family Ostreidae; genus Ostrea; species Ostrea edulis. Next base: position 26,697,836 of record NC_079169.1, read on the forward strand.
ACGTTGCACGCGCATGCGCGTGTGCGTTGGCATTTTTTTGTTACACCAATATATAGATACACATATTGTCTACATATGCTGTGAATATCATCTCATTCGCTTCATAAATAAGATAGTTACAAACGTTTTAGTATTATCCAATCAAAATGAAGCGCACGTGCATGCGCGTGCAAATCGGTAATTTTGACTATGTAAATCAGTTAAGGGTCTCAATATCTATCTATGATATGAATTTCAAGCCATTTCAATGAACAACAAAACAGTTAGACTGATTCCAAAGTTAGTGTACAAATTTTGTAATGCGCGTACACGCGCATGCGTGCGCGTGCTGACAAAATAACTATTATTTTTCATATGTACAAATGATATACTATCATCCTAGTTAGGTTTTATATCGCTTCCTTCAATATTCTGATTTTCCATTTTTTGTACCAAAATTGCAATGCACGTGCGCGCGCGTGCATGCACGTGCAGACAAAATGACTATCACTATGCACATCTACAAACGCTATACTATCATCCTGGAAAGTTTCATATCGATCCCTTTTGTAGTTTCTGAGAACACTACCGGACAAAAAAGTACCGGAGAAAAAGAATAATAATAATAATAACTAGTTCTAATTGTAACGGGGACCGTTACATATGTTCCCCAAACCTCCCCCAATTAAAAAATGATGTTCTTGTGAATCTATAGCAAAAATCATTTTATTTTAGTCTTTAATTACATGTAGTACGTTCAATATGGTCATTTCAGTACCAAAAAAATGAAAGAAAGCGTTGCACGCGCATACACGCGCACGTGAGTAGGATTCCGAATTTTTGTTGATGTCGTTCAACAGGCATGTGTATCATATACCCACAGTGTGAATTTCATAACGTTTCCATCAAATATAAGGAAGTTATAGCGATTTTAAAATCGTCCAATCAGAATTCAGCACACGTGCATGCACGTGCTGAGCAGTAATTCTAACCACAGCAATTTGTAAGGAGTACCAAGACACATCTAAACCATTAATATCAATAGAATTTGATGAAAAACAAAAACGTTATCATGCTTTAAAAATTGAACATTTGAAAAACGTTGCACGCGCATGCGCGTGTGCGTTGGCATTTTTTTGTTACACCAATATATAGACACACATATTGTCTACGTATGCTGTGAATATCATCTCATTCGCTTCATAAATAAGATAGTTACAAACGTTTTAGTATTATCCAATCAAAATGAGGCGCACGTGCATGCGCGTGCAAATTGGTAATTTTGACCATGCAAATCAGTTAAGGGTCTCAATATCTACCTATGATATGAATTTCAAGCCATTTCAATGAACAACAAAAAAGTTACACTGATTCCAAAGTTAATGTACAAATTTTGTAATGCGCGTGCACGCGCGCGCGCGTGCATGCACGTGCAGACAAAATGACTATCACTATGCACATCTACAAACGCTATACTATCATCCTGGAAAGTTTCATATCGATCCCTTTTGTAGTTTCTGAGAACACTACCGGACAAAAAAGTACCGGAGAAAAAGAATAATAATAATAACTAGTGATCCTAATTGTTCGCGAACAATTAGAGGGCTTCCCACCTTCTAGCGGTTTTTCAGTAGTGTTGAAATGCTAAAAGCCCCCCAACCCCCCTACCCCACCCCACCCTCACCAAAAAAAAAAAAAAAAAAAAAAAAAAAAAGAAAAAATTGATTTGGCTAGAAAAGAAATTCAAATTTGCCGCCTAAATTTGAGTGTTGAGGTGTGTTCAATGCTTGGTTTCGCATTAAGTACCCTCAAATTTGAGGGAGAAAAGGGGTGTGGGTGTTGGGTAGCCAGCACATATGCACATATCAGGTAAAAGTGTAATGGGACTTGTGCAGGTGTTTGGGGTGACTTTAGACCTGTTAGATGTGATATTTGGAGGTGCAAAGAAACCGGATGTGCCATTTTCCTAGATTGTAGTAACTGCTGGTGCATGCTGGGAGTCTATACAAGCCTCATGTTGTCAGATGTTGTGAAGATGCACTGGATTTGACCGTGTGTGTTGTGGATTGTGGAATTGAATATACAGTTTGTAATGGCTCATCCTATGTGTTCTAATTCACGGAGACAATGTCTTTCAGTCATTTCACCCAAGGAGGCATGCGTATACGGATTTATAGGCTTTGACAACAAACAACCAAAATGGCGGCCGGTGAATTAGAAAGTGTCTGAGTGCATGTAGGATATCTGAACGGAGAATAGGAGTACTGCATCCCATCTGATCCTGCAGGTAAGTGTTTATTTGTTTACAATGACAGTCGGGATGGAATGTCAATGAGTTCAACTGTCAAGTAAAGTTGCATCATCATTATAAAAAAAAAAAAACTTAGTCTTTATGTTGATGCAGGCAGACAATTGAATCTGGCCTATGTCTTTTCATGAATGTAAATGGAATTCATGTTTGATTGACAAGACAGTCAAGAAATGGAAGAAGTGGGTGTAGGTCAGATGTGTAGGTGTAGGTCAGATTAGCTAGAATCCTGTAATTGTTGCATGGCATGAGACCGGTCAAAATAGTGTATTGAAACAGCTGATCACAGACAGATCACTTGAAGGGTGGGGGGTTTCTTCCTTGGGGACGACAGGCGTGATGGGTGGGTTGGCCTTACTCGTGGAGACTGGCCCCTGGATGCGTGACCTTGACCTTTGACCTTGACCCACTTTCAAGGTCAAACCTCAAAAATCCTGTTGTTGGGCATGAAACCGGTCAAAATAGGGTATTATAAACAGCTGATCACTGACAGATCACTTGAAGGGTGGGGGGTTTCTTCCTTGGGGACGACAGGCGTGATGGGTGGGTTGGCCTTACTCGTGGAGACTGGCCCCTGGATGCGTGACCTTGACCTTTGACCTTGACCCACTTTCAAGGTCAAACCTCAAAAACCCATGAGGGAGAGAGTGTGACCTTGACCTTTGACCTTGACCTCATTTTGAAGGTCAGAGAGGTCACGGGGCTTCGTTTAAGTGGTCCCGCATCCCTATCTACATCCGTGAAGAAGTTGTGGGCTCGAACGACGACGTCGGAGACTTTCGGGGGCGAGAACCGTGCTTCGGGGTTCTCGGTTTCCCCCGGTCAACTTCTCTGTGCGAGAGTGTTTCATCTGGAATTCGTCGGCGAAGGTCTCGCCTCTCCACGACTTGCGGTCTAGTGGGAGTAGCGATAACGGGGTTTTCGACGTTAAGTCGCCGCCTTTCGCAGAGCGGTCAAAGTTCAGAGTTGTAATTCAGGATTCCGAGACCGGTCCAGAATTCCATGCTGACCCATGTGATATTTCGATGCTATCTGAAGCGGGAATGAGCGTATAAAAAGTGCCATTTTCTGGCCATTCTGGATGACCTTGACCTTTGACCTTGACCTACTTTTTCAAGGTCAAGGTCACCCAACCCGTCCCAGTGGGTTCCGTCTCTCTACGACGAAGACTTTAGGAGTCGTCAATTTGTAGGGGACAAATCGCAAAACATGAGGGGGCATTAACTCCCTTTAGGGGACACCGAATCCCTTCATTTGAAATTCTTCACTTCTACTAATTGACCTCTATGCTTCAGCAAAGGTTTCATCCTCCTATCCTTTACGGTTAAAAAGGAGTAGCGATAACAATGATTTCTGCTAACAGGTCCGATAACTCTGTAAGGGGTCAAAGTTCCATGACGCAGGGTGAAATGTATTCGTTTCTCAAGAAGTGCTCTAGGATGGACTCTAAAGTTTTTCGATAAGTCTTAAGACGAAAATTTTTTTTGACGGCAGGAAAATAATAATAATAATAAACAGAACAATAACAATAGGACTTTCCACAGAAAGGTGGAAAGCCCTAATAACTAGAAACTCATTACTAGTAATGAGTAGGTCTTCCGTTAGACCACTTCCGGTAAAGAGCTTTCTGTTCCTACGAAAACCATTTAAATATATCAGAAAATGTGCCTTAACAATGAATAAGAAATGTATTATCGAACTTTTTACTCCTTTCTCGTAACTTCCGGTAATGACCGGAAGTACTTTTATGATGCGTTTTCCTATAAATGACAGCGACTCTTTACTGTGGATATTCCCTGAAAATTTCACGTCTTTATCTGAAAGAGTTCTCAACAAAAAGAAGTAGACTAAACAAAGAAAAAGTAGTAGGTTACTACCGACCGGAAGTCAATTTTGAAAAACAAAATGATCCAAACTCTAGAAGTTGATACTTTTATTATGACATGTGAAAATCATATGAAAGGCTTCAAATATACGCGAGATTTATGGTGACAAAGAGATGAAAAGTAAAAAGGTATTTTATCAAGAAACCGGAAGTAGTTGTTTTGACTACCAACGGAGTTAATATTCTTTTGACACTTTGAAAGAGACTTAATAAACTAGTATAGGTTTCAATTTACAAGAAAAAGTTTGAAATTTGCGATTCTTTCAATCACTTCCGGTGACGACAGGAAGTGACGGTCGACATGTTCAACCCTCTACTGCACGACTGCAAACGGGGATTTATAATTCCTGAATAATTGATGAACCTATATTTTACCTTTTCCAAGAAAAATGCTGGACAAAATTCCTTTTGAGAAACAGAAAATCGCCCATATTTTCCGACCGGAAGTGAATTTTGTAAAAACAAAAATAGTTATAGGAAGGTCCTTTCATAAGACATTATTCCTGAAAATTTCAAGAAAATCTATCCACCATCTCTGAGAAATCACTCGAAGAAATCGGAAAATCGACATTTTTCAAATACTTTCGGTATAGACCGGAAGTGACGGACGAAAAAATTGAATGTATGTGTACAATGGACTAATGTTAGTTGATCAACTCTACAAGTTTCAAGCGTCTATCTATATTCATTATTGAGAAACTAATAAAACAAGGTTTGAATATGTCCACCCCATATCTCACGACCGGAAGTGAATTTTACAAAAATAATTAAATTTACACTAAACATTTATAATGTCTATAACATATCTAAAATTCAAATCATTAACTTGTTTTATGACCGAGATTTATGGCACTGAAAAATGAGAGAATGAATAGTTTTTCCTTCATATAACCGGAAGTTGAAGATTCAACTTCCGGTGGGGTCAATAGTTTTTGAGAATTAGAACGAGACCTAATAAACCGATATAGGTTTCAATTTGAAAGAAAAAAGTTTGAAATTTATGATTTATTAATCACTTCCGGTGACGACCGGAAGTGACGGCCGACATTCTTACCCCCCTACTGCACCCCTACAAAGTGAGATCTATTAACTCTGAAATTTTGGTGACTCTATCTTTTACCGTTTCTGAGAAAAACGATTGACAACGAAAACAGCTCATAAGCCGTATTTGCCGACCGGAAGTGAATTTTACAACAATATTTGACGTTACTTTAGACATTTATAGTGACTATAATATATGTAAAACTCAACTCATTAACTAGTTTCATGACCGAGATTTATGGCACTGAAAAATGAGAGAATGAATAGTCTTTCTTTGATATAACCGGAAGTTGGAGATTCCACTTCCGGTGGGGTCAACATTTTTTGAGAATTAGAACGAGATATAGTAAACCAAAGTAGGTTTCAATTTGAAAGAAAAAAGTTTGAAATTGATGATTTATTTGATCACTTCCGGTGACGACCGGAAGTGACGGCAACAAAAAATATTACGTGCATGCACCATAGAGAAAATAGATCTATCATCCCTGAAAGTTTCATTCGATTATCTTTAGTGGTTTTCAAGTTTACCCCCGGACAAAGTTTCTTTCAAAAACCGGAAAATCGGACGTATCTGACGAACAGAAGTGAATTTTGAAAAAATGAAAAAAATGCCTCGAGGTACCATCGTTCCCTATAATCTGTGAAAGTTTCAGGAAAATCCATCCAACGGTCTCGGAGACGAAAGGGAAAAAATAATAATAATAATAACTAGAAACTCATTACTAGTAATGAGTAGGTCTTCCGTTAGACCACTTCCGGTAAAGAGCTTTCTGTTCCTACGGAAACTATTTAAATATATCAGAAAATGTGTCTTAACAATGAATGAGAAATGCATTATCGAATTTTTTACTCATTTCTCGTAACGTCCGGTGATGACCGGAAGTACTTTTATGATGCGTTTTCCTATAAATGACAGCGACTCTTTACTGTCTATATTCCCTGAAAATTTCACGTCTCTATCTGAAAGAGTTCTCAACAAAAAGAAGTAGACTAAACAAAGAAAAAGTAGTAGGTTACTACCGACCGGAAGTCAATTTTGAAAAACAAAATGATCCAAACTCTAGAAGTTGATACTTTTATTATGACATGTGAAAATCATATGAAAGACTTCAAATATACGCGAGATTTATGGTGACAAAGAGATGAAAAGTAAAAAGGTATTTTATCAAGAAACCGGAAGTAGTTGTTTTGACTACCAACGGAGTCAATATTCTTTTGACACTTTGAAAGAGACTTAATAAACTAGTATAGGTTTCAATTTACAAGAAAAAGTTTGAAATTTGCGATTCTTTCAATCACTTCCGGTGACGACAGGAAGTGACGGTCGACATGTTCAACCCTCTACTGCACGACTGCAAAGGGAGATTTATAATTCCTGAATAATTGATGAACCTATATTTTACCTTTTCCAAGAAAAATGCTGGACAAAATTCCTTTTGAGAAACAGAAAATCGCCCATATTTTCCGACCGGAAGTGAATTTTGTAAAAACAAAAATAGTTATAGGAAGGTCCTTTCATAAGACATTATTCCTGAAAATTTCAAGAAAATCTATCCACCATCTCTGAGAAATCACTCGAAGAAATCGGAAAATCGACATTTTTCAAATACTTCCGGTATAGACCGGAAGTGACGGAGGAAAAAATTGAATGTATGTGTACAATGGACTAATGTTAGTTGATCAACTCCACAAGTTTCAAGCGTTTATCTCTATTCATTATTGAGAAACTGAAAAAACAAGGTTTGAATATGTCCACCCCATATCTCACGACCGGAAGTGAATTTTACAAAAATATTTAAATTCACACTAGACATTTATAATGTCTATAACATATGTAAAATTCAAATCATTAACTTGTTTTATGACCGAGATTTATGGCACTGAAAAATGAGAGAATGAATAGTTTTTCTTTCATATAACCGGAAGTTGGAGATTCAACTTCCGGTGGGGTCAATAGTTTTTGAGAATTAGAACGAGACCTAATAAACCGATATAGGTTTCAATTTGAAAGAAAAAAGTTTGAAATTTATGATTTATTAATCACTTCCGGTGACGACCAGAAGTGACGGCCGACATTCTTACCCCCCTACTGCACCCCTACAAAGTGAGATCTATTAACTCTGAAATTTTGGTGACTCTATCTTTTACCGTTTCTGAGAAAAACGATTGACAACGAAAACAGCTCATAAGCCGTATTTGCCGACCGGAAGTGAATTTTACAACAATATTTGAAGTTACTCTAGACATTTATAGTGACTATAATATATGTAAAACTCAACTCATTAACTAGTTTCATGACCGAGATTTATGGCACTGAAAAATGAGAGAATTAATAGTCTTTCTTTGATATAACCGGAAGTTGGAGATTCAACTTCCGGTGGGGTCAACATTTTTTGAGAATTAGAACGAGATATAGTAAACCAAAGTAGGTTTCAATTTGAAAGAAAAAAGTTTGAAATTGATGATTTATTTGATCACTTCCGGTGACGACCGGAAGTGACGGCGACAAAAAATATTACGTGCATGCACCATAGAGAAAATAGATCTATCATCCCTGAAAGTTTCATTCGATTATCTTTAGTGGTTTTCAAGTTTACCCCCGGACAAAGTTTCTTTCAAAAACCGGAAAATCGGACGTATCTGACGAACGGAAGTGAATTTTGAAAAAATGAAAAAAATACCTCGAGGTACCATCGTTCCCTATAACCTGTGAAAGTTTCAGGAAAATCCATCCAACGGTCTCGGAGACGAAAGGGAAACAATAATAATAATAATAATAATAAACAGTAGAATCACTAGGTCTTCCGTTGGAAACGGAAGACCTTAATAATAACTAGACACGATCTCGTTGCGAGCAACGAGTAGGTCTTCCGTCCGATTTGTTGATGCACTCGGAGTTAAAAAAAAAGAAAAGAAAGAAAGACAAATGAGTCCTAATTTAGTTTCCGACTTTAAGACACTTTAGATATAATCAATTTTTCATATCATAAGCTTCTGAAGCAAAGTTGCGGTGAAATTCGTTTGAAATTCGACTCTCCAGGCGAGCCATAAGGCCCGCGGGCCTATTTCTTGATGTCATTTGTTAGCCCTCTATAGACTCAACAACTTTAGTTCTATATGTCTTTACAAAATATTTACCTGTAAAAAGTTATTGAGATCGACCGATATCGACAAAAAATCGACTCTACAGGCGAGCCATGAGGCCCACAGACCCATTTTTTGATATTGATCGATAGGTTATGACACATTGAACAACTTTTGTTCAATAATGCTTTTCAAAAAATATGTCGTTTTAACGATATGAGGCGTCAAATATTTACGATTTTGGCCCTTAAAATCTCTAATTACGTAACATATGACCTACTTTTTGATTTGATAAGATCAAGCTCGTTGAGATGAACATTTCCGCTTCTACAACTTATTATAAAATATTAATAGTTTCTGAGATATTCTCAAAAACATTTGGACCCTTCTGAACCCCTAATTTAAAGGGCCAGCCCCTTTTGCTTGATATCGTAAGAAAGGCCTTGTCATTTTAAACATTTTTCGCTCAACAAGTATTTAGAAATTCTTTACCGTTCTCGAGTTATCTCTACAAGAAATATTTAGGGGCCAAACTGTAGCTCCCTAACGGGGCCACATAGGGAAAAAACGAAATGTACATATTGTTTAGATTATCATTCTGAACAACTTTTGTTCAATAATGCTTTTCAAAATATTTGTCGTTTTCAAGATATGAGGCGTCAATTATTTATGATTTTGGCCCTTAAAATCCCTTATTACGTAACATATGACCTACTTTTTGATTTGATAAGAACAAGCTCGTTTAGATGAACATTTCCGCTTCAATGACTTATTACAAAATATTAATAGTTTCTGAGATATTCTCATCAACCTTTGGACCCTTCTGGGCCCCTAATTTAAAGGGTCAGCCCCTTTTGCTTGATATCGTAAGAAAGGTCATGACATTTCAAACATTTTTTGTTCAACAAGTATTTAGAAATTCTTTACCGTTCTGGAGTTATTTCTAGGAGTAATTTTTAGGGGCCAAACTGTAGCTCCCTAACGGGGCCACATAAGGTAAAAACGAAATATGCATATTGTTCAGATCATCATTCTGAACAACTTTTGTTCTTTATTGCTTTTCAAAATATTTGTCGTTTTCGAGATACAAGGGGTAAAAAATTTATGGTTTTGGCCCTTAAAATCCCTTATTACGTAACATATGACCTAAATTTTTATATGAATAGATTTGGATTGTTGAAATAAACATTTTTTGTTCTTTGACTTATACCAAAATATTAACGATTTTTGAGATATTTGATCTAGACTTTGAGCCCTTCTAGATCCCTAATTTAAGGGGCTAGCCCCTTAATCTTGATATTTTCGAAAAGATCTGGTAAATGTGCACAAGTTTTGTTCTACATGTCTTAACAAAATATTTGCAAGAAAAAAGATATTGGAGATCAAAGGTCAAAAATCGCCGAAATCGGCGAAAAATGTTGGCATCCATTTTTTCAGGTCCAGGCGAGCGTTTAGGCAAATCGCCTCCGGTAAAATCGAATCCCCCACAAAAAAAATCGAATCCCCCACAAATCTTCTAAAATGTTTACTCTATCTTGTGTAGAAATTTCAAGACTCTAACTTCAAAACTGACGGAGGAGATGTGTGGACAACAAGTCACTAAAAGAGAGATAACTCCTGACCGGAAGTGACATCAAGCACAAAATTTTGCAAGCAAAGTCTCGTCACCAAAAGACATCTTTCCTGAAAATTTCGTGAAAATCGATCGAGAAATGGCTGAGAAAAACGCGTGTACTACCAAGGAAAATAATAATAATAATAATAATAATAATGAAAAAGAACGCAAACAATAATAGTAAGGTCTTCCGCAGGAGACGGAAGACCTTAATAATAATAAACAGTAGAATCACTAGAAGGTCTTCCGTTGGAGATGGAAGACCTTAATAATAATAACTAGTTCTTATTGTAACAGGGACCGTTACAGATGTTCCCCAAACCTCCCCCAATTAAAAAGTGATGTCCTTGTGAATCTATAGCAAAAAATCATTTTATTTTAGCCTTTAATTACATGTAGTACGTTCAATATGGTCATTTCAGTACCAAGAAATGAAAGAAAGCGTTGCACGTGCATACACGTGCACGCGTGTATGATTCCGAATTTTTGTTGATGTCGTTCAAGAGGCATTTGTATCATATACCCACAGTATGAATTTCATAACATTTCTACCACATATAAGGAAGTTATAGCGATTTTAAAATCGTCCAATCAGAATTCAGCACACGTGCATGCACGTGCTGAGCAGCAATTCTAACCACAGCAATTTGTAAGGAGTACCAAGAAACATTTAAACCCCTAATATCAATATAATTTGATGAAAAACAAAAACGTTATTGTCCTTTAAAAATTGAATATTTGAAAAACGTTACACGCGCATGCGCGTGTGCGTTGGCATTTTTTGTTACACTAATATATACATACACATATTGTATACGTATGCTGTGAATATCATCTCATTCGCTTCATAAATAAGATAGTTACAAACGTTTTAGCATTATCCAATCAAAATGAAGCGCACGTGCATGCGCGTGCAAATTGGTAATTTTGACCATGTAAATCAGTTAAGGGTCTCAATATCTACCTATGATATGAATTTCAAACCATTTCAATGAACAACAAAACAGTTAGACTGATTCCAAAGTTAGCGTACAAATTTTGTAATGCGCGTGCACGCGCATGCGTGCGCGTGCTGGCAAAATAACTATTATTTTTCATATGTACAAATGATATACTATCATCCTATTTAGGATTTCTATCGCTTCCTTCAATATTCTGATTTTCCATTTTTTGTACCAAAATTACAATGCACGTGCGCGCGCGTGCATGCACGTGCAAACAAAATGACTATCACTATGCACATCTACAAACGCTATACTATCATCCTGGAAAGTTTCATATCGATCCCTTTTGTAGTTCCTGAGAACACTACCGGACAAAAAAGTACCGGAGAAAAAGAATAATAATAATAATAACTAGACACGATCTCGTTGCGAGCAACGAGTAGGTCTTCCGTCCGATTTGTTGATGCACTCGGAGTTAAAAAAGAACAAAAAAAGACAAATGAGTCCCAATTTAGTTTCCGACTTTAAGACACTTTAGATATAATCAATTTTTCATATCATAAGCTTCTGAAGCAAAGTTGCGGTGAAATTCGTTTGAAATTCGACTCTCCAGGCGAGCCATAAGGCCCGCGGGCCTATTTCTTGATGTCATTTGTTAGCCCTCTATAGACTCAACAACTTTAGTTCTATATGTCTTTACAAAATATTTACCTGTAAAAAGTTATTGAGATCGACCGATATCGACAAAAAATCGACTCTACAGGCGAGCCATTAGGACCATAGGCCTATTTCTTGATATCAATCGATAGATCTCGATAAACTGAACAACTTTTGTTCAATATGTCCTTACAAAATATTTACCAGTTACAAGTTTTTGAAATCGACTGATATCGACAAAAATCGACTCTACAGGCGAGCCATGAGGCCCACAGACCCATTTTTTGATATTGATCGATAGGTTATGACACATTGAACAACTTTTGTTCAATAATGCTTTTCAAAAAATATGTCATTTTAAAGATATGAGGCGTCAAATATTTACGATTTTGGCCCTTAAAATCTCTAATTACGTAACATATGACCTACTTTTTGATTTGATAAGATCAAGCTCGTTGAGATGAACATTTCCGCTTCTACAACTTATTATAAAATATTAATAGTTTCTGAGATATTCTCAAAAACATTTGGACCCTTCTGAACCCCTAATTTAAAGGGCCAGCCCCTTTTGCTTGATATCGTAAGAAAGGCCTTGTCATTTGAAACATTTTTTGCTCAACAAGTATTTAGAAATTCTTTACCGTTCTCGAGTTATCTCTACAAGAAATATTTAGGGGCCAAACTGTAGCTCCCTAACGGGGCCACATAGGGAAAAAACGAAATGTACATATTGTTTAGATTATCATTCTGAACAACTTTTGTTCAATAATGCTTTTCAAAATATTTGTCGTTTTCAAGATATGAGGCGTCAATTATTTATGATTTTGGCCCTTAAAATCCCTTATTACGTAACATATGACCTACTTTTTGATTTGATAAGAACAAGCTCGTTTAGATGAACATTTCCGCTTCAATGACTTATTACAAAATATTAATAGTTTCTGAGATATTCTCATAAACCTTTGGACTCTTCTGGGCCCCTAATTCAAAGGGTCAGCCCCTTTTGCTTGATATCGTAAGAAAGGTCATGACATTTCAAACATTTTTTGTTCAACAAGTATTTAGAAATTCTTTACCGTTCTCGAGTTATTTCTAGAAGTAATTTTTAGGGGCCAAACTGTAGCTCCCTAACGGGGCCACATACGGTAAAAACGAAATATGCATATTGTTCAGATCATCATTCTGAACAACTTTTGTTCTTTATTGCTTTTCAAAATATTTGTCGTTTTCGAGATACAAGGGGTAAAAAATGTATGGTTTTGGCCCTTAAAATCCCTTATTACGTAACATATGACCTAAATTTTTATATGAATAGATTTGGATTGTTGAGATGAACATTTTTTGTTCTTTGACTTATACCAAAATATTAACGATTTTTGAGATATTTGATCTAGACTTTGAGTCCATCTAGATCCCTAATTTAAGGGGCTAGCCCCTAAATCTTGATATTTTCGAAAAGATCTCCTAAATGTGCACAACTTTTGTTCTCCATGTCTTAACAAAATATTTGCAAGAAAAAAGATATTGGAGATCAAAGGTGAAAAATCACCGAAATCGGCGAAAAATTTTGGCATCCATTTTTTCAGGTCCAGGCGAGCGTTTAGGCAAATCGCCTCCGGTAAAATCGAATACCCCACAAATCTTCTTACTCTATCTTGTGTAGAAATTTCAAGACTCTAGCTTCAAAACTAACGGAGGAGATGCGTGGACAACAAGGCCCTTCAAAAAGTCACTAAAAGAGAGATAACTCCTGACCGGAAGTGACGTCAAGCACGAAATTTTGCAAGCAAAGTCTCGTCACCAAAAGACATCTTTCCTGAAAATTTCGTGAAAATCAATCGAGAAATGGCTGAGAAAAACGCGTGTACTACCAAGGAAAATAATAATAATAATAATGAAGAAGAAGAACGCGAACAATAATAGTAAGGTCTTCCGCAGGAGACGGAAGACCTTAATAACTAGACACTCATTACTAGTAATGAGTAGGTCTTCCGTTAGACCACTTCCGGTAAAGAGCTTTCTATTCCTACAAAAACCATTTAAATGTATCAGAAAATGTGCCTTAACAATGAATGAGAAATGTATTATCGAAATTTTTACTCCTTTCTCGTAACTTCCGGTGACGACCGGAAGTACTATTCAGATGCGTTTTCCTATAAATGAGAGCGACTCTTTACTGTTGATATTCCCTGAGAATTTCACGTCTCTATCTGAAAGAGTTCTCAACAAAAAGAAGTAGACTAAAGAAAGAAAAAGTAGTAGGTTACTACCGACCGGAAGTCAATTTTGAAAAACAAAATTATCAAAACTTTAGAAGTTGATACTTTTATTAAGACATGTGAAAATCATATGAAAGACTTCAAATACAAGCGAGATTTATGGGGACAAAGAGACGAAAAGTAAAAAGTCATTTTATCAAGAAACCGGAAGTAGTCGTTTTGACTACCGACAGAGTCAATATTCTTTTGACACTTTGAAAGAGAGTTAATAAACTAGTATAGGTTTCAATTTAAAGGAAAAAGTTTGAAATTTGCGATTCTTTCAATCACTTCCGGTGACGACAGGAAGTGAGGGTCGACATGTTCAACCCCCTACTGCACTCTTACAAACGGAGATTGATCATCCCTGAATATTTGATGAACCTATATTTTACCTTTTCGAAGTAAAATGCTGGACAAAATTCCTTTTGAGAAACAGAAAATCGGCCATATTTTCCGACCGGAAGTGAATTTTGTAAAAACAAAAATAATTATAGCTAGGTCATTTCATCAGACATTATTCCTGAAAATATCAAGAAAATATATCCAGACTCGAAGAAATCGGAAAATCGACATTTTTTCAAATACTTCCGGTAGAGACCGGAAGTGACGGATGAAAAAATTGAATGTATGTGTACATTGGACTAATGTTAGTTGATCAACTCTAGAAGTTTCAAGCATCTATCTATATTCATTATTGAGAGAGTGAAAAGACAAGGTTTGAATATGTCCACCCCATATCTCACGACCGGAAGTGAATTTTATAAAAATATTTAAATATACTCTAGACATTTATAGTATCTACAACATATATAAAATTCAAATCATTAACTTGTTTGATGACCGAGATTTATGGCACTGAAAAATGAGAGAATGAATAGTCTTTCTTTGATATAACCGGAAGATGGAAATTCAACTTCCGGTGGGGTCAACATTTTTTAAGAATTGGAACGAGACCTAGTAAACCGATATAGGTTTCAATTTAAACGAAAAAAGTTTGAAATTTATGATTCATTAATCACTTCTGGTGACGACCGGAAGTGACGGCCTACATTCTTAACCCCCTCCTGCACACCTACAAAGTGAGATCTATTCACTCTGAAAATTTGGTGACTCTATCTTTTACTGTTTCTGAGAAAAACGCTAGACAACGAAAACTATGGTGTCCGGATAGGGCCATTTGCAAAAGCGTGACTGCGCGTTAGTCACAACACGCCGTCACGCCAACAAGCAACGCGCCTTCGCGCTCTCACGCCAACAAGCAACGCGCCTTCGCGCAGACAAGCAACGCGCCTTCGCACTCTCACGACAACAAGCAACGCACCTTCGCGCAGACAAGCAACGCTGCGCGAAGGCGTAATGCTTGTTGGCGTGAGAGCGCGAAAGCCCGTTGATTGTTGTCGTGAGAGCGCGAAGGCGTGTTGCTTGTCTGCGCGAAGACGCGTTATTTGTTGGCTTGAGAGCGTGAAGGCGCATTGCTTGTCTGCGCGAAGGCGTGTTGCTTGTTGTTGTGAGAGTGCGAAGACGCGTTATTTGTTGGCTTGAGAGCGCGAAGGCGCGTTGCTTGTCTGCGCGAAGGCGTGTTGCTTGTTGTTGTGAGAGTGCGAAGGCGTGTTGCTTGTTGGCGTGAGAGCGCGAAGGCGCGTTGCTTGTTGGCGTGACGGCGTGTTGTGACTAACACGCAGTCACGCTTTTGCAAATGGCCCTATCCGGACACCATAGAAAACAGCTAATAAGCCGTATTTGCCGACCGGAAGTGAATTCTACAAAAATATTTGACGTTACTCTAGACATTTATAGTGACTATAATATATGTAAAATTCAACTCATTAACTAGTTTCATGACCGAGATTTATGTCACTGAAAAATGAGAGAATGAGTGGGCTTTCTTTGATATAACCGGAAGTTGAAGATTCAACTTCCGGTGGGGTCAACATTTTTTGAGAATTAGAACGAGACATCATAAACCAAAGTAGGTTTCAATTTGAAAGAAAAAAGTTTGAAATTGATGATTTATTTAATCACTTCCGGTGACGACCGGAAGTGACGACGACAAAAAATAATACATGCATGCACCATAGAGAAAATAGATCTATCATCCCTGAAAGTTTCATTCGATTATCTTTAGTGGTTTTCAAGTTTACCCCCGGACAAAGTTTCTTTCAAAAACCGGAAAATCGGACGTATCTGACGAACGGAAGTGAATTTTGAAAAAATGAAAAAATTGCCTCGAGGTACCATCGTTGTCTATAACCTGTGAAAGTTTCAGGAAAATCCATCCAGCGGTCTCGGAGACGAAAGGGAAAAAAAAAAAAAAAATAATAATAATAAACAGTAGAATCACTAGAAGGTCTTCCGTTGGAAACGGAAGACCTTAATAAGAAACAGAGTAAAAACAATATGTTCCCAAACTTTGTTTGGGGAACATAATAACTAGTTCTAATTGTAACGGGGACCGTTACAGATGTTCCCCAAACCTCCCCCAATTAAAAAGTGATGTCCTTGTGAATCTATATGAAAAAATCACTTTATTTTAGCCTTTAATTACATGTAGTACGTTCAATATGGTCATTTCAGTACCAATAAATGAAAGAAAGCGTTGCACGTGCATACACGCGCACGCGTGTATGATTCAGAATTTTTGTTGATGTCGTTCAACAGGCATTTGTATCATATACCCACAGTATGAATCTCATAACGTTTCCACCAAATATAAGGAAGTTATAGCGATTTTAAAATCGTCCAATCAGAAATCAGCACACGTGCATGCACGTGCTGAGCAGTAATTCTAACCAAAGCAATTTGTAAGGAGTACCAAGATACATCTAAACCCCTAAGATGAATAGAATTTGATGAAAAACAAAAACGTTATCGTCCTTTAAAAATTGAACATTTAAAAAAGTTGCACGCGCATGAGCGTGTGCGTTGGCATTTTTTGTTACACCAACATATAGATACACATATTGTCTAGATATGCTGTGAATATCATCTCATTCGCTTCATAAATAAGATAGTTACAAACGTTTTAGCATTATCCAATCAAAATGAAGCGCACGTGCATGCGCGTGCAAATTGGTAATTTTGACCATGTAAATCAGTTAAGGGTCTCAATATCTACCTATGATATGAATTTCAAGCCATTTCAATGAACAACAAAAAAGTTAGACTGATCCCAAAGTTAGCGTACAAATTTTGTAATGCGCGTGCACGCGCATGCGTGCGCGTGCTGACAAAATAACTATTATTTTTCATATGTACAAATGATATACTATCATCCTATTTAGGTTTTATATCGCTTCCTTCAATATTCTGATTTTCCATTTTTTGTACCAAAATTGCAATGCACGTGTGCGCGGGTGCATGCACGTGCAGACAAAATGACTATCACTATGCACATCTACAAACGCTATACTATCATCCTGGAAAGTTTCATATCGATCCCTTTTGTAGTTTCTGAGAACACTACCGGACAAAAAAGTACCGGAGAAAAAGAATAATAATAATAATAATAAGAAGAAACAGAGTAAAAACAATATGTTCCCAAACTTTGTTTGGGGAACATAATAATAATAATAATAATAAGAAACAGAGTAAAAACAATATGTTCCCAAACTTTGTTTGGGGAACATAATAACTAGTTCTAATTGTAACGGGGACCGTTACAGATGTTCCCCAAACCTCCCCCAATTAAAAAGTGATGTCCTTGTGAATCTATAGCAAAAAATCATTTTATTTTAGCCTTTAATTACATGTAGTACGTTCAATATGGTCATTTCAGTACCAAGAAATGAAAGAAAGCGTTGCACGTGCATACACGCGCACGCGTGTATGATTCCGAGTTTTTGTTGATGTCATTCAACAGGCATTTGTATCATATACCCACAGTATGAATTTCATAACGTTTCCACCAAATATAAGGAAGTAATAGCGATTTTAAAATCGTCCAATCAGAAATCAGCACACGTGCATGCACGTGCTAAGCAGTAATTCTAACCAAAGCAATTTGTAAGGAGTACCAAGATAGATCTAAACCCCTAATATGAATAGAATTTGATGAAAAACAAAAACGTTATCGTCCTTTAAAAATTGAACATTTAAAAAACGTTGCACGCGCATGCGCGTGTGCGTTGGCATTTTTTGTTACACCAACATATAGATACACACATTGTTTACGTATGCTGTGAATATCATCTCATTCGCTTCATAAATAAGATAGTTACAAACGTTTTAGCATTATCCAATCAAAATGAAGCGCACGTGCATGCGCGTGCAAATTGGTAATTTTGACCATGTAAATCAGTTAAGGGTCTCAATATCTACCTATGATATAGATTTCAAGCCATTTCAATGAACAACAAAAAAGTTAGACTGATTCCAAAGTTAGCGTACAAATTTTGTAATGCGCGTGCACGCACATGCGTGCGCGTGTTGGCAAAATAACTATTATTTTTCATATGTACAAATGATATACTATCATCCTATTTAGGTTTTATATCGCTTCCTTCAATATTCTGATTTTCCATTTTTTGTACCAAAATTGCAATGCACGTGCGCGCGTGTGCATGCACGTGCAAACAAAATGACTATCACTATACATCCTGGAAAGTTTCATATCGATCCCTTTTGTAGTTTCTGAGAACACTACCGGACAAAAAAGTACCGGAGAAAAAGAATAATAATAATAATAATAATAACTAGACACGATCTCGTTGCGAGCAACGAGTAGGTCTTCCGTCCGATTTGTTGATGCACTCGGAGTTAAAAAAAAAAAAAGACAAATGAGTCCCAAATTAGTTTCCGACTTTAAGACACTTTAGATATAATCAATTTTTCATATCATAAGCTTCTGAAGCAAAGTTGCGGTGAAACTCAAAACTACAAAGACCCAGATCAATGCACGTGCATACACGTGCGCGTGAGTACCACACAACAATTTTGTTGATGCTATTCAATAGACATTTGAACAATATACTTACTATATGAATTTGGTATCGATCGCTTCACTCTTAAGAAAGTTATTGGGATTTCAAAATCGTCCAATCAGAATTAAGCGCACGTGCATGCGCGTGCAGGGAAGTGATTTTGAGACTATTAATAAATTGAGAGGCCCAAAACATACTTGCAACCTAATTTTCAAACCTATTCATTGCAATCTCAAAATGTTATAGACCAATACTCAAATTTTGGCATCAAAAATTACAATGCACGCGCATTCACGCGCACGAGATTTTGATAATGGAAAATTTGTTGACACCATTTCATAGACATTCATATCATAGATCCTCAGGGTAAATTTGAATTAATTTCAGTTTTTAATTCAATAGTTATGACCATTTTAGTACCCGAAAAATGAAAGAAAAGCTATGCACGTGCATACACGCGCACGTGAGTATGATTGAGCATCAATGTTGATGTCATTCAATAGGCATTTGATAGATATACTTACAGTATAAATTTGATATTGTTTCCATTATTTACAAGAAAGTTAGGGCGTTTTGAAAATCGTCCAATCACAATTTAGCACACGTGCATGCACGTGCCAGATAGTAATTATGAGTATACACGTTTGTTAAGAATATTAATATACATATACAACCCAAGTTTGAAATGATTTTGACAAAAAACAAAAAAGTTATGTTCATTGAAAGAATTGAACCTTCAAAAGACAATGCACGTGCGTTCGCATGCGCGTTTGCAAATTTTTTACCATCAATCTGTAGGTACTTGGCATGTCTACCAATGCTGTAAATATCATTATATTTTCTTTATTAACATGAAAGTTATAGACGGTTTTGTATTATCCAATCAAACTGAAGCACACGTGCATGCACGTGCAAAATTGAAATTTTGACAATGCCAAACAGTTAAGGGTCTCAAGTTATACCTACAATATAAATATCAATCGATTTCATTGAAAAATAAAAAAGTTAGACTGATTCCAAAGTTTGTCAACAAAAAATTCAATGCACGTGCATGCACATGCATGCATTTTCAGACAAAATGACATTCGTTCCGCACATCTACATATGCTATACTATCATCCTAAAAAGGTTTCATCTTGATT
Organism: Ostrea edulis; assembly: GCF_947568905.1. NCBI lineage: Eukaryota > Metazoa > Mollusca > Bivalvia > Ostreida > Ostreidae > Ostrea > Ostrea edulis. The sequence goes on from NC_079169.1 coordinate 26,717,671, forward strand.
CCTTTAGTAGTTTCTGAGAACACTCGTGGACAAAAAAGTCCCAAGAAGAAAGAAAGAATAATAATAATAACTAGTACTGATTGTAACGGGGACCGTTACAGATGTTCCCCAAACATTCCCCCATTTAGCAAGTGGTGTCATTTATTTCAGTACAAGTGGTTTTGACCTTTGCAAACTGTGAAACATGTGAATATATAACTATCTTATAACGTTCAGTCCATTTCATGCTAATACAAATCAGTTATAAAGATCTGAGAGTTTTGTGCACGTGCACGTACGTGCATGCACGTGCATAGAAATCATTCGTCCATCTCGATACATTAGAAGTCTGACTATATGAGTACAAGAGAAGTTTCACAACTGTTCAATGAAAAACGAGAAATTAACGGCAACTCAAAACTACAAAGACCGAAATCAATACACGTGCATACACGTGCTCGTGAGTAACACAAAACAATTTTGTTGATGCTAATCAATAGATATTTGAACAATATACTTACTATATGAATTTGGTATCGATCGCTTCACTCTTAAGAAAGTTATTGGGATTTCAAAATCGTCCAATCATAATTAAGCGCACGTGCATGCGCGTGCAGGGAAGTGATTTTGAGACTATTAATAAATTGACAGGCTCAAAACATACCTGCAACCTAATTTTCAAACCTATTCATTGCAATCTCAAAATGTTATAGACCAATACTCAAATTTAGACGTCAAAAATTACAATGCACGCGCATTCACGCGCACGTGATTTTGATAATGGAAAATTTGTTGACACCATTTCACAGACATTCATATCATAGATCCTCAGGGTAAATTTGAATTCATTTCAGTTTGTAATTCAATAGTTATGACCATTTTAGTACCCGAAAAATGAAAGAAAAGCTATACACGGGCACGTGAGTATGACTCAGCATCAATGTTGATGTCATTCAATAGACATTTGATAGATATACCTACAGTATAAATTTCATATTGTTTCCATCATTTATAAGAAAGTTATGGCGATTTGAAAATCGTCCAATCACAATTTAGCACACGTGCATGCACGTGCCTTATGGTAATTATGACTGTTCACTTTTGTTAACAATATCAAGATAGCTATACAATACAAGTTTGAAAAGATTTTGACAAAAAACAAAAAAGTTATGGTCATTGAAAGAATTGAACCTTCAAAAGACAATGCACGTGCGTGCGCATGCCCGTTTGCAATTTTTATTACATTGAGCTGTAGATATTTGGCATGTCTACCAATCCTGTAAATATCATTAAATTTCCTTAATTGGTATGAATGTTATAAACGGTTTTGTATTATCCAATCAAATTGAAGCACACGTGCATGCGCGTGCAGAATTGAAATTTTGACGATGCCAAACAGTTAAGGGTCCCAAGTTATACCTACCATATTAATAGGAAACGATTTCATCGAAAAATAAAAAAGTTAGACTGATTCCAAAGTTTGTCAACAAAAAATCCAATGCACGTGCATGCACATGCATGCATTTTCAGACAAAATGACGTTCGTTCCGCACATCTACATATGCTATACTATCATCCTAAAAAGGTTTCATATTGATCCCTTGAGTAGTTTCTGAGAACACTCGTGGACAAAAAAGTCCCAAGAAGAAAGAAAGAATAATAATAATAATAATAACTAGTACTTATTGTAACGGGGACCGTTATATATGTTCCCCAAACATTCCCCCATTTAGTAAGTGGTGACATTTATTTCAGTACAAGTGGTTTTGACCATTGCAAACTGTGAAACATGTGAATATATAACTATCTTATAACGTTCAGTCCATTTCATACTAGTTCAAATCAGTTATAAAGATCTGAGAGTTTTGTGCACGTGCACGTATGTGCATGGACGTGCATATGAATAATTCGACCATCTCGATACATTAGAAGTCTTACTATATGAGTACAAGAGAAGTTTTACAACTGTTCAATGAAAAACGAGAAAATAACGGCAACTCAAAACTACAAAGACCGAAATCAATGCACGTGCATACACGTGCGTGTGAGTACCACACAGCAATTTTGTTGATACTATTCAATAGACATTTGAACAATATACTTACTATATGAATTTGGTATCGATTACTTCACTCATAAGAGAGTTATTGGGATTTCAAAATCGTCCAATCAGAATTAAGCGCACGTGCATGTACGTGCAGGGAAGTGATTTTGAGACTATTAGTAAATTGAGAGGCCCAAAACATACCTACAACCTAATTTTCAAAGCTATTCATTGCAATTCCAAAATGTTATAGACCAATACTTAAATTTAGACATCAAAAATTACAATGCACGCGCATTCACGCACACGCGATTTTGATAATGGAAAATTTGTTGACATCATTTCATAGACATTCATATCATAGATCCTCAGGGTAAATTTGAATTCATTTCAGTTTTTAATTCAATAGTTATGACCATTTTAGTACCCGAAAAATGAAAGAAAAGCTATGCACGTGCATACACGCGCACGTGAGTATGACTCAACATCAATGTTGATGTCATTCAATAGACATTTGATAGATATACTTACAGTATAAATTTCATATTGTTTCCATCATTTATAAGAAAGTTATGGCGATTTGAAAATCGTCCAATCACAATTTAGCACACGTGCATGCACGTGCCGGATGGTAATTATGACTATACACTTTTGTTAAGAATATCAAGATACATATACAATTCAAGTTTGAAAAGGTTTTTACAAAAAACAAAAAAGTTATGGTCATTGAAAGAATTGAACCTTCAAAAGACAATGCACGTGCGTGCGCATGCGCGTTTGCAATTTTTATTACATCGGTCTGTAGATATTTTGCATGTCTACCTATCCTGTAAATATCATTAAATTTCTTTAATTGGTATGAATGTTAAAAACGGTTTTCTATTATCCAATCAAATTGAAGCACACGTGCATGCGCGTGCATAATTGAAATTTTGACGATGCCAAACAGTTAAGGGTCCCAAGTTATACCTACGATATAAATAGCAAACGATTTTATTGAAAAATAAAAAAGTTAGACTGATTCCAAAGTTTGTAAACAAAAAATCCAATGCACGTGCATGCACATGTATGCATTTTCAGACAAAATGACATTCGTTCCGCACATCTACATATGCTATACTATCATCCTAAAAAGGTTTCATATTGATCCCTTGAGTAGTTTCTGAGAACACTCGTGGACAAAAAAGTCCCAAGAAGAAAGAAAGAAAAATAATAATAATAATAAGAAACAGAGTAAAACCAATATGTTCCCAAACTTCGTTTGGGGAACATAATAAGAAACAGAGTAAAACCAATATGTTCCCAAACTTCGTTTGGGGAACATAATAACTAGTACTTATTGTAACGGGGACCGTTACAGATGTTCCCCAAACATTCCCCCATTTAGGAAGTGGTGCCATTTATTTCAGTACAAGTGGTTTTGACCATTGTAAACTGTGAAACATGTGAATATAGAACTCTTTTATAACGTTCAGTCTATTTCATGCTAATACAAATCAGTTATAAAGATCTGAGAGTTTAGTGCACGTGCACGTACGTGAATGCACGTGCATATAAATAATTCGACCATCTCGATACATTAGAAGTCTGACTATATGAGTACAAGAGAAGTTTCACAACTGTTCAATGAAAAACGAGAAATTAACGGCAACTCAAAACTACAAAGACCGAAATCAATGCACGTGCATACACGTGCGCGTGAGTACCAGACAACAATTTTGTTGATGCTAATCAATAGACATTTGAACAATATACTTACTATATGAATTCGGTATCGATCACTTCACTCATGAGAAAGTTATTGGGATTTCAAAATCGTCCAATCAGAATTGAGCGCACGTGCATTCGCGTGCAGGGAAGTGATTTTGAGACTATTAATAAATTGAGAGGCCCAAAACATACCTGCAACCTAATTTTCAAACCTATTCATTGCAATCTCAAAATGTTATAGACCAATACTTAAATTTAGACATCAAAAATTACAATGCACGCGCATTCACGCGCACGAGATTTTGATAATGGAAAATTTGTTGACACCATTTCATAGACATTCATATCATAGATCCTCAGGGTAAATTTGAATTCATTTCAGTTTGTAATTCAATAGTTATGACCATTTTAGTACCCGAAAAATGAAAGAAAAGATATGCACGTGCATACACGGGCACGTGAGTATGACTCACCATCAATGTTGATGTCATTCAATAGACATTTGATAGATATACTTACAGTATAAATTTCATATTGTTTCCATCATTTATAAGAAAGTTATGGCGATTTGAAAATCGTCCAATCAGAATTTAGCACACGTGCATGCACGTGCCGGATGCTAATTATGACTGTACACTTTTGTTAAGAATATCAAGATACATATACAACACAAGTTTGAAAATTTTTTGATAAAAAACAAAAAAGTTATGGTCATTGAAAGAATTGAACCTTCAAAAGACAATGCACGTGCGTGCGCATGCGCGTTTGCAATTTTTAATACATCAATCTGTAGATATTCGGAATGTCTACCTATCCTGTAAATATCATTAAATTTCCTTAATTGGTATGAATGTTATAAACGGTTTTGTATTATCCAATCAAATTGAAGCACACGTGCATGCGCGTGCAGAATTGAAATTTTGACGATGCCAAACAGTTAAGCGTCTCAAGTTATACCTGCAATATAAATATCAAAGGATTTCATTGAAAAATAAAAAAGTTAGACGCATTCCAAATTTTGTAAACAAAAAATCCAATGCACGTGCATGCACATGCATGCATTTTCAGACAAAATGACGTTCGATCCGCACATCTACAAAGAGTATTCTATCATCCTAAAAAGGTTTCATATTGATCCCTTCAGTAGTTTCTGAGAACACTCGTGGACAAAAAAAGGGTGACAAGAATAAAGAAAGAATAATAATAATAACTAGACACGATCTCGTTGCGAGCAACGAGTAGGTCTTCCGTCGGATTTGTTGATGCACTCGGAGTTAAAAAAAAAAAAAAAAAGAAGACAAATGAGTCCCAATTTAATTTCCGACTTTAAGACACTTTAGAGATAATCAATTTTTCATATCATAAGCTTCTGAAGCAAAGTTGCGGTGAAATTCGTTTGAAATTCGACTCTCCAGGCCAGCCATAAGGCCCGCGGGCCTATTTCTTGATGTCATTTGTTAGCCCTCTATAGACTCAACAACTTTAGTTCTATATGTCTTTACAAAATATTTACCTGTAAAAAGTTATTGAGATCGACCGATATCGACAAAAAATCGACTCTACAGGCGAGCCATTAGGACCATAGGCCTATTTCTTGATATCAATCGATAGATCTCGATAAACTGAACAACTTTTGTTCAATATGTCCTTACAAAATATTTACCAGTTACAAGTTTTTGAAATCGACTGATATCGACAAAAATCGACTCTACAGGCGAGCCATGAGGCCCACAGACCCATTTTTTGATATTGATCGATAGGTTATGACACATTGAACAACTTTTGTTCAATAATGCTTTTCAAAAAATATGTCGTTTTCAAGATATGAGGCGTCAAATATTTACGATTTTGGCCCTTAAAATCTCTAATTACGTAACATATGACCTACTTTTTGATTTGATAAGATCAAGCTCGTTGAGATGAACATTTCCGCTTCTACAACTTATTATAAAATATTAATAGTTTCTGAGATATTCTCAAAAACATTTGGACCCTTCTGAACCTCTAATTTAAAGGGCCAGCCCGTTTTGCTTGATATCGTAAGAAAGGCCTTGTCATTTGAAACATTTTTTGCTCAACAAGTATTTAGAAATTCTTTACCGTTCTCGAGTTATCTCTACAAGAAATATTTAGGGGCCAAACTGTAGCTCCCTAACGGGGCCACATAGGGAAAAAACGAAATGTACATATTGTTTAGATTATCATTCTGAACAACTTTTGTTCAATAATGCTTTTCAAAATATTTGTCGTTTTCAAGATATGAGGCGTCAATTATTTATGATTTTGGCCCTTAAAATCCCTTATTACGTAACATATGACCTACTTTTTGATTTGATAAGAACAAGCTCGTTTAGGTGAACATTTCCGCTTCAATGACTTATTACAAAATATTAATAGTTTCTGAGATATTCTCATAAACCTTTGGACCCTTCTGAACCCCTAATTTAAAGGGTCGGCCCCTTTTGCTTGATATCGTAAGAAAGGTCATGACATTTCAAACATTTTTTGTTCAACAAGTATTTAGAAATTCTTTACCGTTCTCGAGTTATTTCTAGAAGTAATTTTTAGGGGCCAAACTGTAGCTCCCTAACGGGGCCACATAGGGTAAAAACGAAATATGCATATTGTTCAGATCATCATTCTGAACAACTTTTGTTCTTTATTGCTTTTCAAAATATTTGTCGTTTTCGAGATACAAGGGGTAAAAAATTTATGCTTTTGGCCCTTAAAATCCCTTATTACGTAACATATGACCTAAATTTTTATATGAATAGATTTGGATTGTTGAGATGAACATTTTTTGTTCTTTGACTTATACCAAAATATTAACGATTTTTGAGATATTTGATGTAGACTTTGAGCCCTTCTAGATCCCTAATTTAAGGGGCTAGCCCCTAAATCTTGATATTTTCGAAAAGATCTCGTAAATGTGCACAACTTTTGTTCTACATGTCTTAACAAAATATTTGCAAGAAAAAAGATATTGGAGATCAAAGGTGAAAAATCGCCGAAATCGGCGAAAAATTTTGGCATCCATTTTTTCAGGTCCAGGCGAGCTTTTAGGCAAATCGCCTCCGGTAAAATCGAATCCCCCACAAATCTTCTAAAATGTTTACTCTATCTTGTGTAGAAATTTCAAGACTCTAGCTTCAAAACTAACGGAGGAGATGTGTGGACAACAAGGCCCTTCAAAAAGTCACTAAAAGAGAGATAACTCCTGACCGGAAGTGACGTCAAGCACGAAATTTTGCAAGGAAAGTCTCGTCACCAAAAGACATCTTTCCTGAAAATTTCGTGAAAATCGATCGAGAAATGGCTGAGAAAAACGCGTGTACTACCAAGGAAAATAATAATAATAATAATAATAATGAAGAAGAAGAACGCGAACAATAATAGTAAGGTCTTCCGCAGGAGACGGAAGACCTTAATAATAAACAGTAGAATCACTAGAAGGTCTTCCGTTGGAAACGGAAGACCTTAATAATAATAAACAGTAGAATCACTAGAAGGTCTTCCGTTGGAAACGGAAGACCTTAATAATAAGAATAATAAGAAACGGAGCAAAAACAATATGTCTCCGACACTTTGTGTTCGGAGACATAATAATAAGAAACGGAGCAAAAACAATATGTCTCCGACACTTTGTGTTCGGAGACATAATAATAATAAGAAAAGTGAAAAATCAACAATAGAATAATAGAAGGGTCTTCCGCTGAAGACGGAAGACCCTAATAATAATAACGAGCTATAACTGTGTTGGGATGCCAACACAAATGTCTCCGAACACCTCCCCATGCCAGAAATGGTTTTTGATGCCAGATATGCACTCAGGATCCTCAAAGAACTCTAGAAACTAAATTTGGTTGAAATCCGAGGGACTTGATTTTTGGCCGCCATTTTCTTCAATGGCGGCCATTTTGAAACATTTGAAAAATGATTGGAAGGAAATACTGATGCTAGAAATGAATTGTGGACCCAACATTTACCCCAGAACCAAAATGTTTTACAGATTTTAACACTTTCAAATATTTCGGTATATGGCGGTCATTTTGAAAATGGCGGCTCAAAAAAGAATTTCGATGGTGGAAATGGACTCGGAGTCACTAATTCACCCTAGAAATAGAATTTGGCTGAAATCCGACAACCTTGAGTTTTTGACGTTTTTTGGCCGCCATCTTGAAACGGCGGCCATTTTGAAAATTTGAAAAGTTGAATGCACCCCTCCTAGTGACCCCCTATCAGCTCACAAAGTTTGAAGTGGATCTGTCGAAGCACTTTCACAAAATCGGTCGGACAAATTTCTCACTAAAGAAGAGGAATAATAAGAAGAAAATAATAATAAGAATAACTAGACACGATCTCGTTGCGAGCAACGAGTAGGTCTTCCGTCCGATTTGTTGATGCACTCGGAGTTAAAAAAAAAAAAAAAAGACAAATGAGTCCCAATTTAGTTTCCGACTTTAAGACACTTTAGATATAATCAATTTTTCATATCATAAGCTTCTGAAGCAAAGTTGCGGTGAAATTCGTTTGAAATTCGACTCTCCAGGCGAGCCATAAGGCCCACGGGCCTATTTCTTGATGTCATTTGTTAGCCCTCTATAGACTCAACAACTTTAGTTCTATATGTCTTTACAAAATATTTACCTGTAAAAAGTTATTGAGATCGACCGATATCGACAAAAAATCGACTCTACAGGCGAGCCATTAGGACCATAGGCCTATTTCTTGATATCAATCGATAGATCTCGATAAACTGAACAACTTTTGTTCAATATGTCCTTACAAAATATTTACCAGTTACAAGTTTTTGAAATCGACTGATATCGACAAAAATCGACTCTACAGGCGAGCCATGAGGCCCACAGACCCATTTTTTGATATTGATCGATAGGTTATGACACATTGAACAACTTTTGTTCAATAATGCTTTTCAAAAAATATGTCGTTTTCAAGATATGAGGCGTCAAATATTTACGATTTTGGCCCTTAAAATCTCTAATTACGTAACATATGACCTACTTTTTGATTTGATAAGATCAAGCTCGTTGAGATGAACATTTCCGCTTCTACAACTTATTATAAAATATTAATAGTTTCTGAGATATTCTCAAAAACATTTGGACCCTTCTGAACCCCTAATTTAAAGGGCCAGCCCGTTTTGCTTGATATCGTAAGAAAGGCCTTGTCATTTGAAACATTTTTTGCTCAACAAGTATTTAGAAATTCTTTACCGTTCTCGAGTTATCTCTACAAGAAATATTTAGGGGCCAAACTGTAGCTCCCTAACGGGGCCACATAGGGAAAAAACGAAATGTACATATTGTTTACATTATCATTCTGAACAACTTTTGTTCATAATGCTTTTCAAAATATTTGTCGTTTTCAAGATATGAGGCGTCAATTATTTATGATTTTGGCCCTTAAAATCCCTTATTACGTAACATATGACCTACTTTTTGATTTGATAAGAACAAGCTCGTTTAGATGAGCATTTCCGCTTCAATGACTTATTACAAAATATTAATAGTTTCTGAGATATTCTCATAAACCTTTGGACCCTTCTGGGCCCCTAATTTAAAGGGTCAGCCCCTTTTGCTTGATATCGAAAGAAAGGTCATGACATTTCAAACATTTTTTGTTCAACAAGTATTTAGAAATTCTTTACCGTTCTCGAGTTATTTCTAGAAGTAATTTTTAGGGGCCAAACTGTAGCTCCCTAACGGGGCCACATAGGGTAAAAACGAAATATGCATATTGTTCAGATCATCATTCTGAACAACTTTTGTTCTTTATTGCTTTTCAAAATATTTGTCGTTTTCGAGATACAAGGGGTAAAAAATTTATGCTTTTGGCCCTTAAAATCCCTTATTACGTAACATATGACCTAAATTTTTATATGAATAGATTTGGATTGTTGAGATGAACATTTTTTGTTCTTTGACTTATACCAAAATATTAACGATTTTTGAGATATTTGATGTAGACTTTGAGCCCTTCTAGATCCCTAATTTAAGGGGCTAGCCCCTAAATCTTGATATTTTCGAAAAGATCTCGTAAATGTGCACAACTTTTGTTCTACATGTCTTAACAAAATATTTGCAAGAAAAAAGATATTGGAGATCAAAGGTGAAAAATCACCGAAATCGGCGAAAAATTTTGGCATCCATTTTTTCAGGTCCAGGCGAGCGTTTAGGCAAATCGCCTCCGGTAAAATCGAATCCCCCACAAATCTTCTAGAATGTTTACTCTATCTTGTGTAGAAATTTCAAGACTCTAGCTTCAAAACTAACGGAGGAGATGTGTGGACAACAAGGCCCTTCAAAAAGTCACTAAAAGAGAGATAACTCCTGACCGGAAGTGACATCAAGCACGAAATTTTGCAAGCAAAGTCTCGTCACCAAAAGACATCTTTCCTGAAAATTTCGTGAAAATCGATCGAGAAATGGCTGAGAAAAACGCGTGTACTACCAAGGAAAATAATAATAATAATAATAATAATGAAGAAGAAGAACGCGAACAATAATAGTAAGGTCTTCCGCAGGAGACGGAAGACCTTAATAAGAAACGGAGCAAAAACAATATGTCTCCGACACTTTGTGTTCGGAGACATAATAATAAGAAACAGAGTAAAAACAATATGTTCCCAAACTTTGTTTGGGGAACATAATTAGGACAGGTTCAAATGGCATGGACTTTGTAATCGTACACGTACACCCCCCCCCCCCCTCAATTTCCATATTTTAGAACAAGTTATATATATGCCAAACTGCATTTTTAAAGACGTTTATAACACTAATTATCACAACTAATGCGTTTCCAAACTGCATCTAAGCTATTTTGAAAATTGCAAAATATTGATGGACTTAGGACAGAGAACATCATTGTTTAGAATTTTTAAAATAGGTGTGGTGGAGTTAAAAAAAAACATGCAACATTTTTAATAAGATAGTGTTAGAATATTTGAAAAATGCTGTTTGACCAATGGTTATTTTATTTAAAAATACACCATGTATTTTAACTCTTAAAAGAAAGGGTGGTGGTGGTGGTGCTATGAACGTTTCGTTTATGTCACAGTAATCTCGCACTTGCTCGCGAGACTTGTGCATTTTCTTACCAATGACCCGCCCCCTTCATATCTCCAAAAAGCTCTTCCTCCCTCTCCAAAACATATTGGATAAGGGCAGTTTCCTCATTCTTCATCCTTTTGCGTTTAATCATTTGTTTTTTCTCCATTTTCCCTAATTGCTAACAGCAGACGATGATATATTGTGACGTTATGTTATATTGACATGTAAATTGTAGACATGAATCACATGAATGTAGTAGTGTGTTTTTATCTTAATGATAATAAAAACTATCATGCAAAATGTTCACGTTTTAACTTATAGATCCACCCCATAAAAGTTTGTGGTCATGTGGTCAAGTTTAAAGGGCTTGTATTGAACTTTCATTGGTTCTTGTGACTGAGTTTTATTGGTACTTTTACCAGGGATTTTGAGGTAGCAAGTTGACAAAAAGTTCTAGTTTGCTGACAAGACATGTTTAAGATACATTAGACCTTATACGGACTGGACAATTTATTTCTGGAACATCCAGTCGATATTAAATCAATTAGCTAGTATATGCACTGGGCTCTGTCCCATAGAGAGGGTCGAAAATATATATTTTAAGTGTATATATCAGCATCTTGCATCGATAAATAAATGCATGGATGAACCTAAGCCAGGAGTTTGGTGTTTTGCTTGTGACAATCAGTACTAAACAACCCTTTTTCATATAGGAGGCCCCGATATAGTACTTTATGTTTACATGTAAAACAATCTTACCTTAAAAGTCTGAAGATTTCCAATACCGGTTCTTGAGTACAGTATCAATTTCCGACTCATTGGAGAACGTACTCAAAGAGTTTTATAATGTCGGTTTCAGCGGAGTACATACTCGGAGCACAGAGTACGACTTTGAGTATGAGTACGGTAAAAGTTTTATAACCTCCAACTTTGAGCAGGGAAGGATCACATATGCTGTGGCACGGGGCTTCGGTTTTTGAAGGACCGCCCCATTTAGTCGCCTCTTACGACAAGCAAGGGGCACTGAGGACCTATTGTAACTCGGGATCCCTATTGAATTTATTACCAAACCAAGTTACTGATAGTGTACATATGTCCATTTGAATGATTGATTGTTTTTTACGTCCCGTCGAGAATTTTTCACCAATATTGAGACGTACGTTATCAGCTGTAGGTGAAGTACCATAAATTTAGACCTATGCTCAGCGCTCAGGGCCGTAGCAGTGAGGAATCTTTATCGTGCCAATGCCTGCTGTGACATTGGACCTCCGTTTTTAAGGTCATATCTGAGAGACCCATTATTCTCACTTCTAAACGCCGCGAAGGAGCAAGCACTACCTATTTTAACGTCGTAGGTTTGACGCGGTCATGGCATAATCAGGGATTGAACTCACGACCTCCCGTTTACGAAGCGAACGCTCTACCACTGAGCTACCGCAACCGGTCATCTGTCCATTGACAGAACATGAAAAAGTACTTATAACATCAAGGCTGGTATACACAATTTTGGGCATTTGATTTTGTGAACACCTTTGTTGTTTGTAAACTAATTTTTATTGATACTTGCCATGACCGGGTATCTATTCCAAATTTGCTGGTCACTTTTCTCTATAAAGTCCTACATAGACATAAAAAGCTTGATATATGGCATACAAGCCTTTTAAACCATTACATAGACACGTAATTTATAGGATTGAAATTCTAACATTCAGCGTAAAAAGAAATAAAACCAAAGTGTTTCATATCAAAAGGGAGTTCAATATAATGGGAATTTATTGGGTTATACAAGAATGATTTTTACCTTATCAAAAGGAAATTAAATATATCTGTTGGGTATCTGTAGCATACAGATTAGTACGTAGACTTTGCACTATTTGTAACGGCAAACTGACTAGTTGGTTGGTTGTATATTGTTTAATGCCCCGCTTGATAATTTTTCACTCGTATGGAGACGACACCACTACCGGTGAAGGGCTAGCCTATTTTCTGCACCTACGGCCTTTGAGCAGGGAGGTGTCTTTATCGTGCCACATCAATCTAGTAGTCCTTTAAATAGAAATGATCGACATGTTGAGGGCAGGAACCTTTGAGGTGAGAAATTGATAATAAGGCTTTGAGCATGATGAAGAAGTTTTCTTTATTTGTATTTTCCATTCAATATGATAATGGAGTGTTATCAACATTAGTAACAACGGATATTTTGTAAACTACCTGTATCACCACCCACTCGTACGCTTACTCAAATTTGTTAGATATCTACTCAAAATTTTAGATATCTACTCAAATTTTTAGATATCTACTCAAATTTTCAGATATCTACTCAATTTTTTTTTTTTTTTTTTTTTTTTTTTAGATATCTACTCAAATTTTCAGATATAACTATACAGCTCAAATGGATGTGATGCATATTCATTGGTTTCTCATCAATCCCTAAGTAAGATGAGAGAGAAAACATAACTATAGATATATACTGATTAGATTATTGAAAAGGGGAGTTTATACAGATACCATGCAATTTCAAATAATAATTAAAAAAGATTTAAAATTCTGGTTTGATGTGCCTCTACGGATAGTTTACTTCATTTTGATGAGGCATAAGAATCCGAAGAAGTTTGACACGTTAATTTTTATTGTCTGGTATGAAATAAGATTAAGTGTATACTTTTCTCAAGAATGACCAGGAATTTTCTTCCGTGTTTATGCATTGTTTCTCTTTCATTTTACGACACAGCATTCGATACATTTTTTTATGCAAGGCCTTGCTGAGCTTTAAAACATTTTTAGAGAACGAAGCATGGAACGAACGACATGACACTTATACAACAAATCATATGGAGAACGATTCAATTATTGTCAAGATATCTTCAGGAATAGGGTTATAGTCCTTCATACAGAAAAAATAGATAAAATACGTAAGTAAAGAATTTATAAAGCAATGATCATAATACTGGAAAGCATTTAAATTTCAAAATAAGATTTTCCTTAAAATGTGTATAAAGCACAAAGTAATGCGGCACAATGCGTGCGCAAATGGATACATTCGCCGGACAGCTCAGACGAAATTAACTGGTCTGTGGCAGTGAACCACAAGACTCCTGCAGTTTTGAACAGAAGCCTGCACTTGTTGACAAGTTTTATAATGCAAAAGTCTTATATGGCTGTCACCTCGCTATAGTTTGTTTGCATCAATGTCTACCCGGAGTTGTCGTTCCTTACCTTGGCATGTCTGCTTTCGCGGGACATTTTTAAAAGTATGATCTGCTACTCACAATCGGATCACGCGCTCGTCTTTTTCCGTAACTGGTTTTCAGTTACGGAAATAGCCGAGTAGTTACGATTGCTGCTACTCATACATTTGATGCTACGTAGACTGTGTATGACGTCACAATCACTGATCCATTTTAATGGTTGCATATTAAATCAAATCAAATTCAATCGGAATCAATGACCTATGTTTTACAATTGTAAGCATGACGTAATTTTCTGCCTATGCTACCGAAAACATCAAATGCATATATATGTAATACTACGAAGAGATAAAGTTCAACCGATTTTCGATTTGGTTCCGATTAGGCTTGCAAAATTTGAATGTGTTTCGAGTCCCCCTGCTCTCTTTTAAGTATTTGACTGATCGCAGAACCGCATTACGTAATCTACTGTAATCGGAACCAATCTGTTTGTATACCCACAGTGCTCCCTACCTATATCCAACTCTGCAGGGCCTTCACAAACTTATAATCATTTGTTTTAGAATGTCACTAAATCCAATTCAATTTCAAATATATTCATAGGCCCATGAATTTAATACAAGCAGAGCACACTGCATATACAAAATAGTATAAATACTATGAATGGTTCAAGATATTTGTCAACCCAGGTTCGTGTATTCTTGAACTATGTCCCGTATGAGACCAGAATTCTTGAATTAAAACACCAGTGTAAGAGTTTACAATTTATTAACAGATCGAAAGTTAATGTAATATAGGTTTATTAACATATCAAAAGTTAATGTAATATAGGAATAACAACTGTGAACTTAGAAAAACTTAATAAGTGGAAATAATGAAAAATAACCTGAGAATAAGGGAAGAGTAGACCCAAGAAAAACAAAATATATCTATAAAGTATACTAATGGACCTCCATACTTTTCAAAGTGATTCAGAGCCTTGAAAATAAGTCAAAAATATCCTACACTATCTCTCATGTAGCAATATAAAACTACCACCTATAAATTATAAGTCCTATGTAGAGAGAATCGTATTTAACAAAATAAATAATATTTCCCTAGATAAGAGATCTACTTCACCTTGAGCCAGACTTTAAGATTGGGTTTCAATATTAAAAAGAATTTAATTCATTGTCAAAACGGGACAGTAAGAGAAATTTAGGCGAGAAAATCGTGCAGCAAAAGCTCACACAATGCCTAGCTAATATTAGTAGGGAATAAGAAAAGTGGTCGAACCTGGAGATTCTTTACCACAACCTAAAGTAAAGTTGAACGAGCCACGTTCACGTTTTTATATCCCCTTTAACCAATCAAACTCGACTTCACAATACCCCGCCCAACGAGTGAAACATGAAATCTGAAACGTTTAAAGCTGAGACCCTTGACCAATCAGAAACATTGTTTTATAAATAACTTCGAGAGAACTGTCAAAATGGAGGACCTTTTCCTGTCAAAATACACGTGCTTTCTCAAAACAAAATAAAGGTGGAAATATTCAAACACAGGAAAGAAATCAAAGAATTAAGGACAGGAAAATAACTGAATAGTAAAGGTAACATTATTTACGCTAGATATAAGAAATTTAGACACGTTTTGGAATTATAAAAATCAAAACTATTTCACGACCATCAATATCTTCACAGGTTTATTGTTTGACCTGAAAGGTTCCAAGTACTTTTCATATTTCATAATAAAAATCCTTTCACGGCCTTCTTTCAATATCAGAGAAGTATTTTCGTATTTTACATGTTAGTGTTTCCACATTCATTCACAAGGTGTGTGAAATAGTTGTCCGAACTTCCCTCCGTTTACACGATTTGTGGAAAATTGACTGTAAGACTTGGTTTAATAATTTATATATCAGTACGATAATACGATTATGCTGAATTGTGACATGTGCATAATTATTTCAGAGAAATTAATTATTTCTAGGGCTAATATTAACTTAGGTATAAAGCAAATATTTAAATGAGTGAAATAATGTTATTGAATGTTTCAAAGTATAAACACTGTCAAATGAACTTTTCAGTAAGTTTCAATAGAAATATATTGTCATTTGCTCATGGCATGGAGTCCACGACTGCCACATTGAAAAAGGAGTATGTGATGGTAAGGAACGACAACTCTTAGAGATAAGGTAGTGGCAGGGATGTAGTATCTTGCCCTTTTATTCGTTCGTGTGTACGTTGGTTCAGCCAAATGTACATTTCTTACCCACTTACAATAAAACTTGCACCAATACTGATAGTTGTTGATAATGATTTGCATGATAATCAGTAAAACATGTAATAATTGAAACTTGCAGGATATCCATATTTTGAATAGGTCTGGATTCGTATCCGTTTTTAAGATTAAATGTAAAGTCTTTAGGCCCCTGTTTCATGTGTACACTATTTTCAGAGTAATCGATATTCAATTTAATCCAATCATCTGGCAGTCCTCTCTGGTTCATGGTACTATCCTCGTGCGAAAATACCATATACATCGTTACTGAATCCAAGTTCGGAAAGTTATACAAAAGTGTAATTTATCTATATTCGTAATCGTTTTGTTGAAGAACTCCAGCTATTACATACTACCCGTATTTTGAACGCTCACAAGGCAGAGTTATTATTCCTAGTAGTACTGTCATATAGGCCTACATTGTCAGTAAGTTCGCTGCATTTGTTTGGTAAGCTGTATACTTCATCTGGGGCGCCAAATCCCGCATGATCGTAGGTCTCATTGTCGCCCTGATTCACCTCTGAAACTCCATATTCGTTGTCCATGGTATGGTCATAAATCTCATCATTGACCATTTGTTTTACTTCTCTAGATCCATATAGACCGTCAGTCATGTGACTGTATACGTCATCCTTTGTTGATGTGACGTCACTCCGTATCTGATGGAGATGGTCGTAATCTTCCTCAGTGTCTTCGTGTTCTTTAGCGATATTTTTTGGATGTGTAATTGTTTTATCTTGGTTAACGTATATTTCGTCAGTTGTTGGACTTTTCTCTGACAAGGTTTGATTTTGGGTCCTATTATTCCCTGAAGGTCTGCTCTCCGTGAGAGAGATATCATTGGAGTTAAAGTCCTCTGATGTGTTAACATTTTCATCTCGCATTAACTGTGTACCCATTGCCTTCTTCTTACTAACAATAGAAAACAAATCTATTTTCATTTCCCAGCAATGATCATGTCTTGGAGATACACAATGTAACGACAACCATAGTAAGATGTCATACAACAACAGTAACAGGTGTAGAGTTTACAAGTTTTAATTGATTGATCATTTTGGGGTTAACGCCATTTTGGAAAGATTTCAGACATGTTACGGCGTTTAGATAAATGAAGGGTTTTAAGTTTTCCTGACAGCTCCCATTGGGCCTACTATTTTTCGAAAACCATAAAAGCAATCCAAGGTTTGGTATGATATTCAGTGTGTTATACATGTATGTATCATCATTGGAAACGTCATAAATTTTCCTCGATACTTTGAATTTTGTTAATACGTGAAAAACTACTATGGCAAAGTGCACAATATATTGCCAGAACGAGTTAACTACGTTATTTCAATTTATACTTCTTGAAAACCTATGAAGAGGTGCAAAAATTTAAGCATTTCAGAAAATCAAGGCATAAATTATGATAAAGATATTTAATGTTTTGATTAACAATTGAAGAAATATGGCAATTGAAAAACGAACATTAACTTTCACCATTCCGATTTATTTCCAAACAAGTACTGTGAGCAATGCTCACTAAGAATACCCCCCGTTACCCCAATCTCCCAGAGGGTGTTGTTAATAGGCATAAATTACCTCTTTCCTGAGTGTAAAAATATAGTATGCCTCTGTAGAAGAAAATGGAAGATATAGTCCGAACACAAATCCATGGTATAAACCTATAATTTTGACCTTGAGATCAAAGGTCAAGGTCATGAAGATGTCATGAATGTACATGACACATAGTCTCATGGTGATACAACCATGTCTTATGGTATGACTATGTCAAAACCCTATAATCCATTTTGACCTTGAGGTCAAAGTTCAAGGTCATATAGAGGTCATGAAGGTACCCGACACATCGTCTCATGGTGATACACTCATGTGTCAAATATGGTATGCCTATGTCAAAGAACAAAGAAGTCATGGCCCTGACACGAATCCATTGTAAAAAAAACCCTTTAATTTTGACCTTGAGGTCAAGGTCATATGGAGGTCATGAAAGTACATGACACATCATCTCATGGTGATACACTCATGTGTCAAATATGGTATGCCTATGTCAAAGAACAAAGAAGTTATGGCCCAGACACAAATCCATTGTAAAAAACGTTTAATTTTGACCTTAAGGTCAAGGGTCAAGGTAAAATAGAGGTCATGAAGGTACATGACACATCATCTCATGGTGATCCACCCGTGTACCAAATATGGTATGCCTATGTCAAAGAACAAAGAAGTTATGGCCCGGACACGAATCTGGAGACAGACAGACGGACAGACAGACAGACAGAGTGATTCCTATATACCCCCAGAACTTCGTTCGGGGGGTATAATTAAGAAAAGAAAAGTTAAAAGTCATGATTTTACAATCATACAGTGTTTCATGGAACTATTTCATTCTTGAATTCAGGCTCGCTATATTTTCTAATACTTAAGGTAGCTCATTACACTAAATCTTTCTTTAATGACTCATTAAACACCTCATATGAAGTATGATTTCACCATCGAAAAAGTGATACAAGCTGTCAAGTATTTCATATGATTTGTTTGTGACTCAGATAGACGTTCTAATTTTTTTTAAATTAAAAATATTTATGAAAATTGAAAACATTATTTGCTAAGATTTTTTAAAATCTACGGCTAAAATAAAAAAAACCCAAAACATGTCAGTTAGAAAAAAGATTTATCAAAGAAATATATGTTAAAAAGAAATTGAAATGAAATGGTCAAAATTCAGAAATATTACGATTTTTCTAATTTGACCCAAGCCCGATCGTAATTATAAAAAGATAGTCATGGAGAACATTGTAATTAGAAAACCACATTCCCTTGCTGTAAAATGGATTATAAAGTAAAGGAAACTAATTTTTTGATTAACAGTGTATACAATTTAGCAACAATATGATTATTTCAGTAATTTCTATCTATTTTGATCCGGATCGGTACTTTTTTCTCCAGTTTGAATATAGTGATTATATCTAAAATATAGTCATTTCGTTTCAAATTCTTTTTATAATATATTACTTCGATATATCTCTTTTCTAATTGACATTTTTTAAAAAGATTTTATCCGAAGACCTAAAAAAAATATATTAAAAATAACGTTTTAAATTTTCATGAATTTTTTTTTAAGCATCAAATAACAGCAAATTTTTGACTCAAGAATCTCTTATTTGCAAACCAAACACCTTTTTATCATTCCGGAAAAAACCCATATAAAATAATCGAGAGCTTGTATCACTCTTTCGATGGTGAAATCATACTTCATAAAAGGCGTTTTAACGAGCCATAAAATAAAATTTTAATGTAATGAGCTACCTTAACTCATATCAATAATCGCCAAGACTTTCCAAGAACAAAAGTATCAATGGATCAACTAAATACGTTTCACATAGGTCCCATTGTTAGACGGTCGGTACTCTCAGGTTTTATTGAAACCATCGAAAGCGTGAATTACATTACAGTCAAATTTATTTCCAATATTATGCTAATCAAGATAGTACAAAGTTTGCAGTATTTGTACGAAGGTAAACCTACTTATTGTCCCAATTCAAGATTTGTTTACTCACCGTTTATAAACAGTAACCATGGCAACAACACAAATCAAAACAACAAGAACACAGGCACTCACACCAGCCAGAATCACAACAGGTATTTCTACAAAGACAAAGAGCTTCTGTTCAGATAAATATTTAACATTTGGTATGTATAGATAAACATTTAACATTCTTTTATTTGTGACAGCTTTCAGTTCAGACAAACATTTAACATTTGGTATGTATTGCATATTTCTGTTCAGATAAACATTTAACGTTTGGTATGTATTGCATATTTCTGTTCAGATAAACATTTAACGTTTGGTATGTATTGCATATTCCTGTTCAGATAAACATTTAGCGTTTGGTATGTATTTCATATTTCTGTTCAGATCAACATTTAACGTTTGGTATGTATTTCATATTTCTGTTCAGATCAACATTTAACGTTTGGTATGTATTGCATATTTCTGTTCAGATGCGCATAGTTGTCGACAACACTTTGCGTTTTTTTGCTTTCCCTTTATACCTTTCATCGCGTATACACGTTAAAATCGAGGGCTTGAAATTAGTTGTTCGAGACAAATTGCATTAGCTTCCAATGAACAAATACTGCAATCCAACCCAATCCATTTCTTTAACGAAAATCCCAACATCTGAATGCAGTTACCAGCATAATATAAAACACAATGACGTTGATGCCACGATGTCCAAACAAAAATACAAGCATTGAATGTTTAACTGCAGTGTGTTGTAGCCGAATAGAGTAACTCGGTAGCACCTGCTGTTTCTTGCCGTCTGCACAATTATTTGAAAACTTAAGGTCGAAAAAATAAAAGTTTATTGTCGATATACTTTGTGTCACATGAAAAGAATAAGATTTACAAACATGTATATCAAATGATAGTAGAATAAGATATTTTTTAAAGATATCTTACCACTGCTGATTCCACTGACTTCAGCATTTTGACTTGAATGTGCGTCCTTTGCTTTTGAATACATGGAACACGAGTAATTTCCATCTGAGAAATTACCTGTAACTACAAAGTATTTTATTTGTTTAGTTAAACTTATATTAGTCGCCTGAATCACGCCGAGGTTCAGACGTTTAGATTTGAAATTTTCAAATATTCGGAATCGTCAAGATAAATGTTTACCATTGTTATCAGATGTGTACCCTCTATATGTATATAGATAGTTATCAATGAATGATTGATGGTTTCAAGCCTTCTCTGGGACGCTAAAATTGTAAAGTGTATTGTGTGTTTGTAGTTTATGTGGGTTTCAGGAAACAAATTGTAGTACGTTTACTAGTGTTTGAGGTTATGTGGAGACAAATTGTGATACGTTTACTTGTGTTTGAGGTTATGTGGAGACAAATTCTGATACGTTTACTTGTGTTTGAGGTTATGTGAAGACAAATTGTGATACGTTTACTTGTGTTTGAGGTTATGTGGAGACAAATTATGATACGTTTACTTGTGTTTGAGGTTATGTGGAGACAAATTGTGATACGTTTACTTGTGTTTGAGGTTATGTGGAGACAAATTGTGATACGTTTACTTGTGTTTGAGGTTATGTGGAGACAAATTGTGATACGTTTAATTGTGTTTGTGTTGTGTGGAGATACTGTAAACGTATTATATTTGGCGTGTACGATATTTGGCGGAAATCGTTTTTTCAACAAATTAGCGTATATTTGATTTAGCGCATTCCTGAATTACTTTAAACATCTAGATTTACGGATGGCATTTAGCGATGTACTTGATTTAGCGGAAGCTGCGTTCCGCCAAAGGCGTTAAATAGAATACACAGCCAAATGTAATACATTTACAGTAATTTGTGATACGTTTACTTGTGTTTGTGTTGTGTGGAGATAATTTGTGATATGTTGACTTGTGTTTGTGTTATATGGAGATAATTTGTGATATGTTGACTTGTGTTTGTGTTATGTGGAGACAAATTGTAATACGTTGACTTGTGTTTGAGGTTATGTGAAGACAAATTGTTATACGTTTACTAGTGTTTGAGGTTATGTGGAGACAATATTGTAATACGTTTACTTGTGTTTGAGGTTATGTGGAGACAAATTGTGATACGTTTACTAGTGTTTGAGGTTATGTGGAGACAAATTGTGATACGTTTACTTGTGTTTGAGGTTATGTGAAGACAAATTGTAATACGTTTACTAGTGTTTGAGGTTATGTGGAGACAAATTGTGATACGTTTACTTGTGTTTGAGGTTATGTGGAGATAATTTGTGATACGTTTATTTGTGTTTGTGTTAATTGGAGACAAATTGTGATACGTTTACTTGTGTTTGAGATTATATGGAGACAAATTGTGATACGGGTACTTGTGTTTGAGGTTATGTGGAGACAAATTGTGATACGTTTACTTGTGTTTGTGCTATGTGAAGACAATATGTGATATATTGACTTGTCTATGTGTTATGCGGAGACAAATTGTGAAACGTTTACTTGTGTTTAAGGTTATGTGGAGATAATTTGTGATACGTTTACTTGTGTTTGAGGTGATGTGGAGACAAATTATGATACGTTTACCTGTGTTTGAGGTTATGTGGAGACACATTGTGATACGTTTACTTGTGTTTGAGGTTATGTGGAAACACATTGTGATATGTTCACGACTACTGTTTTCTTTTCTTTGTTTCTTTTGTCTTACGTTTTTCACAAACAAACGGGCGTAATGTATCTCTGTCAAATGTCTCCCAGGTGTAAATTGACATATTCCCGGAAAATCTAAACACCTTCACAGCGCTTGGACTTCTCTCTAGAACTAAGGAAACATAAGTAATGTGTTAGTGGAAATATTACTTGTATTAAAACATTAATGTCTTTCTCCCCTTGGAAAGTCCTCTTAAATATTGCTAGACCTTTAGACTTAATAGCAATGAAATACTTATTTAAGAAATGAAATTTATGATTCTTTATTTGATGCATGTATCAAACGAATAATTGGACGGAAAACTTCATCAATGCGCGTAATATTTCATATGTCGATTTGATATATCCTTGTGAGTTCGAAATAAAGGACACCACAGAGTCGTCCACTTCTGCTTCATACTTAGATATTTTATTGAAAGTAGAAATTAACGGCAAACTGACAACTCAACTGTATGACAAACGGGATGATTTCAGCTTCTCCATCGTCAACTTCCCATATTGTGTAGCAATATTCCATTATCACCTGCATATGGTGTTTATATATCTCAACTGATTCGATATGCAAGAGCTTGTTCTGGGTATAGTCAGTTTTTAAATCGAGGTAAGCTACTGACAAACAAATTGATGGTACAGGGATTTCAACAGTATCGATTGAAGTCAGCATTTCGCAAATTCTATGGTCATTATAACGATCTAGTTCGTCAATACAACCTCGCATTGGGTCAAATGCTGTCTGACGTGTTTCATACCGATTGTTAAGCCGTTCTTGGCACACTGATTTTGACTGCGGATAACTCCGTTTACCTCATCAGGATATAGAGCTCACGGCGGGTGTGACCGGTCAACAGGGGATGCTTACTCCTCCTTGGCACCTGATCCCGTCTCTGGTGTGTCCAGGGGTCCGTGTTTGCCCAGCTATCTATTTTGTATTGCTTATAGGAGTTATGTGATTGATCACTGTTTGTTATCTTCACCTTGCATTCATCAAATAAAGAATTATTAGTTTTATTTCTTATCATTTAATTATGTTTTTAAAATAGAAAAACAAATAGTTTCTCTCATCAAAAAGCTTGAATTAACGTTTCTGAAATGGCGCGTAGGAATGCCTATATGTAACAATGAAAACAACAAAACTGGCTGTGCGTTTGGGTGAGGTAGAGTTACTGTGCAGAATTAAATGGATTACACGCCAAATTTAAGGTGCAATGGTTAGAAGCTGAAATAGATATAAAGGAAGAGAACAAGTGGTGACTGGATGTATGCTGCATTGCATTCGAGACGTTGAACACTGGTTGTATCGTAGGAACGGTGGAATGTGACTCGGCTCCTTTTCAATATCAAGTAAAAAGCTCAACACCTCTTCCATCTAAATTGTGCTCGTTGACTGAGCCCCATATAACGCAGTTCAATTTCATTAATATTTACCAGATAAAAAGTCGCTGCTTGCTCCGTCATGTTATCGAACTCGTAAAGCAGACGATACATACCGTAATCTGTCTACTTCTACCAGTCAGTGCCCTACGTCATCAAGTTTACTGTTCTGCCACGTCATTACTAGGTCTATGTGTGTTATTTCTTTAAATTAATTTGTATTTTATTCACATCTTTGGTTGTGTTTATTTTTTGTAGCATCAAACGAATACATTTCGTTTACAATGCATGTGTGGAAATTCCAGTTCTATAAATAGCGCTAAAATTAGAACGGCCGTTAACGGGGAAGACGCATTCCAGAGAAAAGTAGTCCCGTGTGCTTAATGCAGAGGAACTGCGGACGAATTTTATTTTGACACAGAAATCAAACGAATTTTTCATCCAATCAGCATCGTTGTTAGGTCATCACTTTCAAAGTTATTATATACAAATCAATTACATATACGAACAAGAGGCCCAGGGGCCTTATGGGTCACCTGAGTATCATGTAACAACCTTCCAATGTTTGAATTAGGTTTGTGTTTAAATATAAGAATTTTACTTTTGGATGGAAGAAACATTGAATAGCTATGTGGTCATGAAGTACATGTGTCATTTTTATGTTCAATCAATAATCCTTTCTAGAAAACCTAGGTCTGAGACATCATAAAGAAGAGGGTTATTTACTGATTAGATAAAACCAATACAAGAAGATTTTCAAAGAATTTCTATATTTTCACTATATGACCAATAGAGCCCCACCCTAACACAAGAACCCCTGCCCCAGGGGCCATGAATTTAACAATTTTGGTAGAGGGCTCAACGCTCATTATAATTATGCCCACAGTTTGGCTTCTTGATGTCCAGGAGTAAAGAAGAAGATTTTTTAAAATTGCACTCAGAGAATTCAGAGAAGAAGCTGAAAATGTTCAAATGTTAACGCACGACGACGGACAAAAACAGAAGATTTTCAAAGAAATATTGCATTTTCACTATATAATCAATCAGCCCCGCCTTTGCACCAGAACCCCTGACCCAGGGGCCATAAATTTCAGTTTTGAAAGAAGCATCCTTGGTCATCATTATCATACTATTAGTTTGTCTACTTAATACCCAGCAGCAGAGGAGAAGATTTTCAAAGAAATAAAATGCATTTTCACTATATGATCAATAGGGCCCCACCCTAATACCAGAACCCCTGACCCAGGGGCCATGAATTTCACAATTTTGAAAGAGGCATCCTTGCTCATCATAACCATGCTATTGGTTTGTCTACTTAATACCCAAGGAGAGAGAAGAAGATTTTCAAAGAAATAATGCATTTTCACTATATGACTTATAGAGCCCCACCCTAGCACTAGAACCCCTGATCCAGGGGCCATGGATTTCACAATTTTGAAAGAGGCATCCTTGCTCATCATAACCATGCTATTGGTTTGTCTACTTAATACCCAAGGACAGAGAAGAAGATTTTCAAAGAAATAATGCATTTTCACTATATGACTTATAGAGCCCCACCCTAGCACTAGAACCCCTGATCCAGGGGCCATGGATTTCACAATTTTGAAAGAGGCATCCTTGCTCATCATAACCATGCTATTGGTTTGTCTACTTAATACCCAAGGACAGAGAAGAAGATTTTCAAAGAAATAATGCATTTTCACTATGACTTATAGAGCCCCACCCTAACACAAGAACCCCTGCCCCAGGGGCCATGAATTTCACAATTTTGGTAGAGGGCTCAACGCTCATTATAAGTATGCCCACAGTTTGGCTTCTTGATGTCCAGGAGTAAAGAAGAAGATTTTTTAAAATTGCACTCATTTTGATGGTTTTTGCCCCACCCCTCAGGTCCCAGGGGGGCAGGGACCACGAATTTCACAATTTTTGTTCCCCTCCACCCACAGATGCTATATGCCAAAATTGGTTGAAATTGGTTCAAGGGTTTCAGAGAAGAAGCTGAAAATGTTCAAATGTTAACGCACGACGCACGACGAACGACGACGGACAAAAACAGATAGCAATAGGTCACCTGAATGAATTCAGGTGACCTAACGATATAGTCCAGGAGAAACTGGAAATTAAAACGTCGATAGGGTTTTCTCTTATGATTGTCAAAATAAGAGAAAAGCTTAGCAGCGTAAATTCATTGATTGTTCAGATTTACAAAATAACACAAGACAACTACAATAAGACAAACAAACAATATCATAAACTCCGATACTTGTCGGAAGACGTTTATTTCCATGACAAAATGTACTTTATTCTAACACTCCGTAAATACTATAATCATTAAAGACTATGTAAATTTGACAAAATACCCCTGCCAGTAGGTCTCTATATATATACTAATCATGTATAGGTAGTAGAACATACCCCTGTCGGTGGGTCCGTTCCTCTGTGGTCTAACGATACCTGTCCATCTCTCCTGGTCACTGGATAAACACGGCGTGTTTGGTACCTGGTCTTTTGTAAGGGGGTAAGACCCAAGATTTCTTATACATCTCTCATTTAAATTCATCCAGGTCTTGTTAAAATCTGTTTTTAAACAGAAATGAAAACTACTTAGAATAAGCTACCCATGATTAAATGATAATTAATCAAATAGTAACCCATATACTAATAGCTTTCGGTTGTATAATTTTCTATTGGTGAGAAAATTCACAAACGGTGAAATATTTCCCTGTTAAATACAAGACTGATATTTTTTCTCATTCAAGGCAGTATTGTACATGTATCACATATTTAGAAGATTTGAGAGTTACCATTTTCGTTTATCCGTATCTTGACGTCATCAATAGCGATATATCCCCTATTTCCATTCGTAGTGATGGCTTCAATGCAAAGCTAGGGAAATACGAAAATAACTAGATTAATTAATGCGTTTTCCAAAGTTACACTTCTTTCGATAAGATAGAAATCATAAAGAAATTCATCATAGGCATATTCAGTTAAACCATGCAAACGGATTTCATGATGTACTATATATACACTGTTGTATGAAAATCTTTAGAACATTTCCAGAATCCCTAACAAGACTGAAATCGATAGGTGTACCCCTATCACTTAGTATAAGATCATAATTACAAATGTATATTTATATTCATAACTTCAACATTATATTTAATGTATTTCCTTTGCATATTTTAACAGTCTGTTGGAATTACCATGGATACGAATTGAGTTCCTTTATCAAATGACCTCTTTTTATATTCTTGTGAGAAAGAATTTATTCGAAATTTAGATATATCGACGACGTTTCATCTATTAACAATAATCATTTTCATTCCTATATCGTTTTAAAATATATACCAGTGAACTCGAAATAAAAGACAGCACAGAATCTTCCACATGCACTTCGTACTTAGATATTTTATTGAGCATAGATATTCGTCATCTTCACCCTTCGTGTTAACGGCAAACTGAAAAATCAACTTTATGACAAATATGTTGACTTGAGCTTCTCCAACGTCAACTTTCCATATCTTTATAACAATATTCCATTATGATCTGCATATCGTGTTTATGTCTCTCAACTTATTTCATATGCAAGATCTTGTGCTACGTATGGCCAGATTTTAAATCGAGGCAGACTACTGGCAATCATGTTGATGTTACAGGGGTTTTAATAGCCTCGTTTTACGTTAATATTTCGCAAATTCTATGGTCGTTAAACAATCTTGTTTGTCAATACAATCTGTCATTGGGTCAAATGCTGTCTGACGTGTTTCATACCAATTGTTAGACCGTTTTGTACACGCTGATTTTGATTATTGATCCCTCAGTTTAACTGATCAAGATGAGGGCTCACGGCGGATGTGACCGGTCGACAGGGGACGCTTACTCCTCCTAGGCACCTGATCCCACCTCTGGTATGTTCTATGGTCCATGCCGTGTTTGCGCAACTCTTAATTTTGTATTCCTTATAGGAGTTATGAGATTGATCACTGTTGATTATCTTCACATTTTCATAGTAATTATTCTTTTAATTTTTATAGATGATATATTACTATCATATCTGTTGTTACTATGAGATACTGCTGTGTTTTTGCTATGCACTATCACCGGAAACTTTGCATAGGAAATCAAGTCCTAAGCATAGGATTCACATTATGGGGGTGATAACCGGTATTTTCTGGGTATTTTCTGTCAGAAGTCATCAACACCAGTCATTGATACATACATGTACAAATGGAAGGAGCTGGGTCTTTTGCCTGTAGTTTAAAAAATATTTTGGGAATAGGTTTTAGAAGTGGATCAAAGTAATTATGACTGATAGTTTACCAGACTCTGTCCCTCAAGGCTATATATGAAAAGGTGAAGATAACGAACCTTGATCAATCTCATAATACTAGTAACTCATATAAGAAATACAAAATTAAGAGTTGGACAAATATGGACCCCTAGATATACCAGAGGTGGGATCAGGTGTCTGGGAGGAGCAAACATCCCCCTTTTTTTAATGGAACAAATAATAATGTCCTTGTGTCAATCATAATAACCAGATTTGTAACAGTTCTTAGAAAATAGAGAATGGTAGGAATAATAATCCCTAAATTTGAAAATTGATATTTCATACCTGCCATGTTCCTTCTACAATGAAAGTTTTTTCGAAAGATATCCATCTATTCCCTTGATTTCCAGATTTTCTAACAATATTCCACTCCCCTCGAGTTCTATTTCTAAGGAAAACTGTTAATGTCCCGATGTAGCTTCCATACATATGGTACTGCATGCTGAATGTCACGTTGGTATCTAAGAGTAGTTTTAAATGGGAATAATTTGAAAACTTAATGTTGAACATACACTTTCATGTTTAATCTCAACCTTAAGAATGTAATACCGACGGGTTAATTTCCGGTCAGAGTAGGTGTCAATATAAATAACATCCTTCGGGGCCATGATGAGCTTACTTTCGATCTAAGCCTCATTTTATAACATTAGGTCTTGTTCACACAAATGCACATTAAAGTTTTACTGCGGATTAATTTATTTCGAATTTAATTACTGTGAAATAAATGTATGCCGCGTTCATACGACACAATTAATTCATAGTAAACTAATAAAGATTAATTTTGTTTTGTTTCTTTTGTCATTGCTATCTTGGTGTGATTTTGTCATTAAACTGATGTCATCTGGCGTAACGTGACTTTCTTAATATATATGTAGATATTAAAAAATATCCTACTTTGGAGGTACAAAATAAAAAAAGGAATAAATAATATTTATGATTCAAGCAACAAAATCCCAGTCGGGTCTATGTAACTTTGGATATGTAACGAGTACATTGAAGACACTATTAGAAGTTATTTTTTTTAAGTTGTATTTTTATGAGTGAACAATTCTCGAAAGCCCCTTAAAAAACATTCAAACAAAACATCGTTTTCGATTGTCAAATTCACATTTAAAAACATTCTGTGTCAACGCAATGTAAATTTATTGCAAATAAAGATATGAGTGACAGTTCCCGAAGGGACTTAAAACAAAGAAACATGAAAATGGAGATCGGTATGTCAATGTTATATTGAATGGGGGTACAGACAATGTTATGTTGAATGGGGGTACAGATAATGTTGCATTGAATGGGGTACAGATAATGTTACGTTGAATGGGGGTACAGATAATGTTACGTTGAATGGGGGTACAGACAATGTTATGTTGAATGGGGTACAGACAATGTTACGTTGAATGGGGGTACAGATAATGTTATGTTGAATGGGGGTACAGATAATGTTATGTTGAATGGGGTACAGACAATGTTATGTTGAATGGGGGTACAGACAATGTTATGTTGAATGGGGGTACAGATAATGTTATGTTGAATGGGGGTACAGACAATGTTACGTTGAATGGGGTACAGACAATGTTATGTTGAATGGGGGTACAGACAATGTTATGTTGAATGGGGGTACAGATAATGTTATGTTGAATGGGGGTACAGATAATTTTACGTTGAATGGGGGTACATATAATGTTATGTTGAATTGGGTACCGACAATGTTATGTTGAATGGGGGTACAGATAATGTTATGTTGAATAGGGTACAGACAATGTTAGACAAAGGGAGCAGAAGGAACATCTCTCACCTTATCAATATTCTACATAGCATACCTTGTAGGTCAAACTTCGATACCAGTCGAGCTGTCATATTTCTTTTGCTTTTGGCTTCAATATAGCTATAATACTGTCCTTCACTGCTCCTTAATGGGCCTGTGTCGCTTGTGGGCGTCCTACCACTCTGCAAAACATATGATAAATAGACACCTATAGGAAAAGTAGAATGAAGTACATTTTCTCCAGTCAATAGGGGGTCCTTACTCCTGCTAGGAACTCGGGCTGGGATTTATAAACATGGAGGCGCATTGGATTTTACTTCGCATTAAAAATACGAAGTAAAATGATACGCATTGAATTAATACACTGTTCACAAGGTGGTTATACGAAGTAAACTAATGCTTATCAAATTCGTCTACAATACTAAATTCACGGGTGTGCGAAATAGAAGAAAAGACTATATCAGTAAAAATATATAATTATTTCACATGCATGTTTACAATGTACGTACATATGTAATTGATATGTACACAAGGATTTCACTGTATTTGTAGCAATATTCCAGTATCATTAGCATTTTGTTTAAGTCTCTCAACTCATTTGATACATAAGAGCTTATTCTGTGTATGATCAGGCAGACCATGGCAAAATAAGGTGGTGTTACAGAGGTTTCAATAGTCTCGTTTAATGTCAACATATCTCAAATTCTATGGTCGTATAACGATCGAATTTATCAATATCACCTGTAGTATCATACCAATTGTTCGGCCGTTCCTTACACACTGTTTTTGACAACAGATTACTCCGTTTACCTGATCAATATATAAGGCTTATGGCGGGTGTGACCGGTCGACAGGGGATGATTACTCACTCTAGGCACCTGATCCCACCTCTGGTATGTCCGTGAATCCGTGTGTTTATCCTACTCTTCACGACGTGGGTGATTCCGTGTCTAGGGCTATAATTGCCGCATTCCAAAGTTCGTCTCCCCAAAAATGGATACACAACAGATTCTTTCTTTGTTTTTTCATTCCATGGTGTTATTTGAATTTTTTCGACTGCGAAATTTTACAGATGAGTAGGTGAAAATAACGAAATGTGATCGATATGATAACTCCCAAAAGGAATACAAAATATAGAGTTTGGCAAACACGGGCCCCTGGATAAATCAGGTGCCTAGGAGGAGTAAGCATTTTCTTTCGACCAGTCACACCCGCCGTGAGCCCCATATCCTGATCA
Source organism: Ostrea edulis (assembly GCF_947568905.1). Classification (NCBI taxonomy): domain Eukaryota; kingdom Metazoa; phylum Mollusca; class Bivalvia; order Ostreida; family Ostreidae; genus Ostrea; species Ostrea edulis. The sequence continues at coordinate 26,748,835 of NC_079169.1, forward strand.
GGTGAACATAGTAATCCTTAGTCAGAATATGTGTTCCAAGAACGGCCTAACAATTGGTATGAAACAAGTCAGACAAGATTTGACTCAATGACAGGTTGTATGGGCAAACAAGATTTTTATATAATAACCATAGAATTTGACGTACAGCATGTTGAAAATGTTATCCCCATCTTTAAAGAGTTCCAGAATCATTTGGAAAATAATATGTGTTACTAGAGTGACCTAACTTAAGCTTTCTGTATTACTAAGAACTACACTTAACTGAAAAACGCTAGTTAAACTTTTTTATGAATTGATACTTAAGTTTGCTTTCTTAGTTAATAATTATTTTCGTACTTATCTATTGAATCTAAGAAAATTCTTACCTCTGGTCTGTTCAGGGGTCTGCGTTTGCTTTTCTATTGATTTGATATTCTTTATAGGAATTATGATTGATTGATTGTATCTTATTTAACGTCTCACTCGAGAATATTTCACTCATATTGAGACATTACCAAGACCGGTGAGGGGCTTTAAATTTAGGCCTGTGCTCGGCGCTTACGGCCATTTAGCAGTAAGGGCTCTTTAGCGTGCTACACCCACTGTGACATGGGACATCCGTTTTTAAGGTCATATCCGAGGACCCATGACATTCTCACAAGATGCCGAACGTTTGGCGATGGAACTATCACTGCCTGTTTTAACCACTTAGGTGTGTCGCGGTCGGGATTCGAACCCCGGCCTTCGCATGGGAGGTAAAAGCTCTAACCTCTAGACCACCGCGGCAGTTTAGAGTTATGAGACAGACCACTGCTCCTTATCTTCACATGTTGATTATAATTAACTACAATATAATTACTGCCATTTAGCCTATATCTACAACAATGTTGACTTTAATGAGCAAATATCTATCGTTATTAGACCAATATCTACAATGAAAGGCGAAAATAACGAACCGTGATCAAACTAATAAATCCCACAAGGAATACACAATAAGGGGTTAGACAAGCACGGGACACACCAGAGGTGGGATTAGCTGCCCAGGAGGAGTAAGCATCCCGTATCGACCGGTCACACCCGCCGTTAGCCTTATATAAGTATCGCTATTAAGTCAATATATACGATATACCGCTATTGGGTGTATACCCACATCGTAGATTAGGTTATTGAGTCAACATCTACAGGATATGTCTCTCTATGGAGTCATTAGGTACAATAAACAGATATCAATGGGGTTTGCATATCGGTGTTCATCAATTCTTTGACTCTAGTTAGAGAAATTAAATAGAGATTTATAAGAACTTAATACATTTGTGTTCAAAACTGGTGTTAGCCGGAATGAATAATTTCATTAGATTTCATTACAATACATAAAATGTTATCCACATGGAATGAAGCTGTCGGATTTCATTCTCACAAGAAATATGTCATTTGTAACAAAAAAAAGTACGCAACATAACAACTCTAACCAACTCATAACAATGGATTTTGGTGGATTTTATCACTAAGGATGCTTGTGAATACAACTTCAGTGTGAAAAGTCACCAATAAAACGCAAATAATATAATTCAGAATGTTGTTCAGGAGCAGTGGTGGATTTAGATTTGGTCGGGGCCCTTTTTAATTAATCAATTATTTGTTATGCTTTATCGATTTAACTATGGGTAATATATAGCTAGAGTAACCCATAGAAGTACCCTAAAAACTTCAAACTCCTGGAGTTTTGGGAACTTCGCCTATTTTCCCTTTAAGAAATCCTGGATCCGACACTATGCCGTCTGTCGTTTTCAGGCGAATATCATTTTTCAGTTTTGTCGAAAATTCACATCCAAAAGATTTTGTGTGTTAGTCAAACAATCAAAGGTCATCCAACACTTTATGATATCATGAATATTGTTTACGTTACGCGTGTATCCATTATATGGAGCTCATCATTGTAAGACAATCACATCAATCGGTAAAACGTAAATCAATCTCTAATGTTATACGGGCCGACTTTCATTCTTAACGATTCTATGGCAAAAAAATAGCGTCACAATAAGTTTACAAATGTGTGACTTATAACACACGTGCTAGTGATTACTAATCAGTGATTTATAAGAAAACTTTTTAGTGATTACTAATCAGTGATTTATATGAAAACGTTTTAGTGATTACTAATCAGTGATTTATAAGAAAACGTTTTAGTGATTACTAATCAGTGATTTATAAGAAAACGTTTTAGTGATTACTAATCAGTGATTTATAAGAAAACGTTTTAGTGATTATCAATCAGTGATTTATAAGAAAACGTTTTAGTGATTACTAATCAGTGATTTATATGAAAACGTTTTAGTGATTACTAATCAGTGATTTATATGAAAACGTTTTAGTAATTACTAATCAGTGATTTATAAGAAAACGTTTTAGTGATTACTAATCAGTGATTTATAAGAAAACGTTTTAATGATTACTAATCAGTGATTTATAAGAAAACGTTTTAGTGATTACTAATCAGTGATTTATATGAAAACGTTTTAGTGATTACTAATCAGTGATTTATATGAAAACGTTTTAGTGATTACTAATCAGTGATTTATAAGAAAACGTTTTAGTGATTACTAATCAGTAACGTACAGCACAAACGTGTTAGCTATTACTAACTTACACTGCATCCGGTTCTAAATTTATAATAAATATTACCTGATTCGCAACTCATCACATTATCATCGTCCTGCATATCCTCAAGTCAAGAATAAAACAGATTTCTACTGATATTCTTCAGGAACAGTGATTTAAGTCTTAGACCTGACGCGGCGCTTAGATCGAGAATAAAACAAGGACATCACGGTCGCGACACGAATGTCCTACCCAACAGACTATCTCAACCAGTTTGGTGAATTTTATTCACAACAAAATGCAATTCACATATCAACATGGTCTTACAGGATTAAAATTTTAACAAAATATTTTGAGTTTTGTCAAGTTGTGTTGAAAGTCAATAGTCTTGGAAAGATATTCTGTACGAAGTTTGGTGATTAAGGTAAACGACTATCAGTTTGGCTACTTATAACTTTCGTTTCATTTCGTTTCATTCTATATTTTTTCAACAAAGTAAGAAGGTAATTAGCTACATAGCTCCTAACCAATAAATGATATCCGCCGAAACAAACGATCACAGGTTCTTAGGTTGACTTAAAGTGTTGAGGCTTGATAACTTAGATAAGTCTTACATGGATTGACCGGTGTCGTGATTGGTGGAGCCCTAAAAAGAGCTGATACTGAAATTCTAAACATCGTTGGTATTTACATATATATTTAATTTAGTTAAATAATCCATTGTTTAGATAGTGTATGTCCAGTTTTCTGAAACAACTGATTGGTAGTTCAAAAAATGAAGGTTGCTGCGAATGACCGAAAGTTTTAAAGAAAAATATGTTCCGCCTCTTGACAGGCTAAAACCCCATAGGCAAAGTGTGCAATCGACTTTTATGTAAAAGCCTGAAAATAATCAGACAGTGTAACTTATCTAAATATAGATTGAAACTAATTTCCATGAAGAAGCGACGTAACAGAAGTGGGTTAAGGTTACTTCATTAGATATTCAAATTCATTCGAATTTCTTCTGTTCAAAAGGTATTCGATTTTAATGCTAAAAAAATGTTAACTTTGTCTTTCATTTTCAAACCTGTTTCTCACATTCAGTTTATTCATGTCAATTTAAAAAGTCCAAAGCAAAGATATGCTGTGGCATACTCGGACGTTTTCATTGAAGGGTAACTGTCTAGACTGTCTGTAATAGTGGAGATATATGGAAGCAGGGAACAAGGTCATTAACTGCACAGGTTTTGCAGAAATTATTCGGATTGCTTCCATTGTTTTTTTTATTTTCATGATAGAAACAAGATAGACACACACACACACACACTATATATATATATATATATATATATATATATATATATATATATATATAATTCAATAAAAAAAGCAGGAAAATATACAGTTCCAAAATATATTTAAATCACTAGCGCTTTCTGGATTTTAACATCCATCCTCAGGTGAATACAAATTTTAAATAATACAAAGTTGTTTATCTTAGAGACGTCTATTGTGACGTCATGACACCTGTGCTAGAGGCAACTACAGCGTATTTCCATTTTATAAACTTAAAACAGAATCAACGTCCATGAGACTTGCTAAAGAAAATTATTTCATTAAACTGTTTTCTCCTAAACTAAACAAACTTTAATCAATGCATATATGAAAAATTTTGATTGTTAAACCTCTTAATTCATCAACTTTTATCATGTAAATGTTCATGCTTATTTTGTCCAAGTCACCTTTCCCGAATTTTTGTATTATGACGCCATGTATCTATTCCCTCCTCGCAAAGACTATCATGACGTCATGACGTCACAATAGACGTCTCTAAGATAAACAACTTTGTATTCATTATTTAAAATTTGTATTCACCTGAGGATGGATGTTAAAATCCAGAAAGCGCTAGTGATTTAAATATATTTTGGAACTGTATATTTTCCTGCTTTTTTTATTGAATTATTTTGACTGTGTGATATCAACTCTTTCTATTTGGATTATATATATATATATATATATATATATATATATATATATATAAAGCACTAAATAATCACAACTAGGTACTGGAAATTTTCGCCCCAGCCCGGGGTCGAACCAGCGACGTACGGCACCCACCGCCTAGCAAGATTGTCAAACCAGTGCGTAAGTCCACTCGGCCACAACGACAAGGGAAGTCTGGTTTGACAATCTTGCTAGGCGGTGGGTGCCGTACGTCGCTGGTTCGACCCCGGGCTGGGGCGAAAATTTTCAGTACCTAGCTGTGATTATTTAGTGCTTTATATATTAATTAATTGATTTTCACATGTATCGTTTAGATCCTAGGGGTAAACGTAAGGTTGGGTGTTATAATTGTTTGTTTGTGCTTTATATATATATATATATATATAAACTTTTTATATCAAATTGAAGGCCAGTGCTTTTCTAAGAAATATAAGTGTACAGTGGAAAGGGAAAGGATTGATACTAGCAAAATATTAGTAAATGTAGAATTCAGCTATTGTTCATTTTAGATTATACTTACCTTAAGGTAATTCCCCATACCACGTCAAATAATGTTAGAAACGTTATTTATGAGTCACGAACGTTATGACACATTCATGCAACAAACCCGGTGGCATTTTGGTAAATTTTGTAGACCGTGTTAGGACTGATTTTGTTTGAAAGCAAACAACAAAAATTTTGAATTAAAAAAAAAACAACAACAAACGAATCGCAATAATACGAACAAGCCGGTTCTATACAAAACAACGCTCGGGAGAGAAAGTGCTTATAGTTGTATACATCGCGAAGTCGTAAACTCTGCATACACATTGTGTTATGACACAGTCGTTTAGTAATTCCCGTGAGATTTCTGCAAATATTACAGATTATGATGTTAAATCGTGTTGCCAACTTTCAATGTATTTATTGTAGGCAATTTCTTTTGTGTGATTTCTGATCATTAATGATCGGTGAAAATATCGAATCTCCTATATACAACAAAATGCTAATTTTTGTGTGCTTCATGTAGGCCTACTGACAGTCACATATTTTTGTTGTTTTCCTTATGATTTATTTAAACCTGAAAAAATACGATCGATTTCGTCTTGATCTAAATAGAATATATGCTTAATCTAAAGCTATATGACATTGTAACCCTCCTTGCAAAATTTTTAATATTTATTTACAGGACAAAAATCGCTTTCGAGGCCCTCCGAATCCTTAATAAATGTGCATATACATGTATGTGCATATATATCTCTGTTGAGTCTACTAATTTCAGGGTGTTCATGTCACATATTCAGGCCCTATCTCTAGTCCTAGGTGTCGTACGTTTTTGTTATTGTACGTACAGTATGGATCATGGGCGTTGTAATGTATTTTTCTTTTATCTAAAACACTTTTCTGGCCGGACATGACCTCCACTGATATTTTGATTAAAACGTCTCGGAATGTACGCGGTACTACATGTCCCGTTAACACTCACATCGCATGGATGTGTCGTATTGTTAAAAATTACCAGGAACTAAAAATTACCAAGGGGGCGAGGAATGCAGAATTGGGGTATTTTAAAATATTCGAATTTCCCAAATTTGTAACTTGAGCATAGGTTAGCATTCTCTGAATGAGCGTTAAAAATGTAAAAATCATTCTGATCTGACGACATAATTTTTATTTTTTCATCTATTGTGACGTCATGTCAGTGTTCATGTGACGTAGGCTAAGCTCCATAGTAAAGTTGGGATTTTTCTAACTTCAAGCCCGATCCCAAAAGCTTACGGCAATCAATGAAAGTGGTTTTTAATTATTTGAAGCTTTAATGTTTTAAACTGTTTTTCAAAAACCACCCTGTAATATTTCTTGAAATGGTAATTTAGTAATGTAAATGATGAATGAAACATGTTTGCAGAGATAAGAATTTTAGACACCATTTTCCAATATGCATTTTTTCAAGGTTTTTAACCTAGAGGGGATCATTAGGCTCTCAAATTATCCGATACCCTATCTACTTCTTATGTCAAATGATTGCTGGAGTGTAAAGGTAAAACATATGGAAATGTTTAAAAAATCTGAAGGTTTTTGAAAACAGAATTTCCCGGATATGGTAGGCTATGATTAGTCAAAATTTAACTACTATATGTGCATTTTCATCACCTTGAAACCAAGAGCATGGTTCAGTAGATGAAAAATTATTGAAAAAAGTCAAATGCAATACATTTTCTTCAATTCATATAAAAGAAACATATTTCTATCGTTTAAATAGAGACAGTGCCTTAAAATGTATGTATATTAACACTGCTTGTTTTAAAGTGATGTATTCTATTTTTAGAAGTGGCTGTACTCTGGGAAAGGCCGCTAAACATATTTTTCTTCGGGAATTTGGTCAATATACATCCTCGACAAAATACATGCAAACTTTGATAGAAATCTGTAGGTTTTTCAATATCAAAATGTGGTATGGGGAATTACCTTAATGGACCAATCAAAATCGTCTTCTTTGGATTGATTAAAACATCTATCTCCACTATCTTCAAAATTACATCTCAATTTTCCTTTCATGTACAACAATTGTGTTGTCGTTTCCTCTGTGACGAGAAATATACATACACATCAACATATATATATAAATACTGATCATAATCATAAACTAAATGTTTACTTATGAACTAGAATATGTTTCATAGTAAAATATAATAATTGAAGCTGTGGCAAGCTTACCGCATGTTCCTGCGATCAAGGTTACATCGTCTATTGCGAAAATCGACGGTCCTGTGGCTCTTATAGTTCTAAACATAATCTGAAATAGAGGAAACATATTCATAAACCTCGATGTTAACTTTGTATCAGTACGAGGGTGCATGTGTTTACATCGATTTTAGGCGGAAAGGGTGAATTCAGGACAAGAACAGAAAGACAAACCTATTGGGTCGGATTTGGTTTTAGTATTTACGATACGTGTGCTGTTTATGCATTCGTTATTTCCAAATGATATTTCATTTTCTTGTAATAGCAGTACCCGGTCTTAATCGCTGTGGGGCTAATTGATTACTTACAGAAGCCTGCTGAGGCTAGTACATACATTTTTTTTTTTAAAAATTGCGTTTAGACGCAACAATGATTTTCCGTTTAAACGTAATAAAATTGTTGCGTTTAAACGCAAAAACGTTGTATTTAAACGCAAATTTTGACGATTAGTCTCTATATTTTTTGCGTTTAAACGTGTGTAAAAAAGGTACACAAATTATTGTGTTTAAACGCAAAAGATTGGATTAAATTGCGATTAAATTCAAAATAGTATTGCGTGTAAACACAAAAGATTGTGTTTACAAAAATTATTGCATTTAAACGCAATAATGTTAGCGTTTAAACATATTTTTTTCCTACTCATTATTCTTATTATTCTTATGTCAAACTGTTGGATGTTAGAATGCTGTAGCACGGCGACGCTATATAACAACAAGTTTACGTATGTTATGTTCGTACATTAGCATCGCCATTTGTGCTACACTTTGTAACAATTGTTACATACCGTGTTGCGAATGGCAACGGCTTATTATATAAATATTGCATTAAGTTGAGGGTAACATTGGTCATTTTCACCCCGAGAAAACCATTGTCAACCGAGGCGTAGCCCAAGTTGACAATGGTTTCTCGAGGAATGAAAATCCTCAACTATACGAAATATTTGTTTTATTACACTGAATGTTATACAAACAGCAAAGCAGAAAAACTTATGACTGTGGACATTTGACCATTGTCAACCGAGGCGTAGCCCAAGTTGACAATGGTTTCTCGAGGAATGAAAATCCTCAACTATATGAAATATTTGTTTTATTACACTGAATGTTATACAAACAGCAAAGCAGAAAAACTTATGACTGTGGACATTTGATCAATCATGGTCATGCAATGTTTCTTTTTATATAAATGCGGGTATTGGCGTTAATTACAAACGCTCAAAAGACGTCGTCTAACAATCTACGGCGAACCGTACGCGTATAAATTTGACGCATGTGATAATTTTTACAATAGCACTCGTTGTCAAGTACTGTTACCTGTTGCTAGATAATATCACCCTGGAGCGCGTGCTTTCTGTTCTCAGAGGGTAACAATATGTTTTTTTCAAATACTTCTCCACCAATCAGATTCGAGTATTTTGCATGAAAGTAAAATAAAACAAATCGTTACATGCCGTGCGGGGCTGCACTTTTGGGGGTTATTCCTGGTAAAAAGTGAAGTCATGTAGATTCCATTTAATCAATGTGTTTTGAGATGTGTGTGACTTTCACGTAGATCCACATTCAATATTTGTCTCATTCTTACCTATATTTGATGGGAAGTGAAATGACAAATGGCAGTTCTCGCTCTCTCTCTCTCTCTCTCTCTCTCTCTCTCTCTCTCTCTCTCTCCTATTTCATTTTAATGCGATGAAGCCCAACACTTTCTATGCTTTCCGAGAAAGTTTGGGGGAGCATAAAGTCGCCGTCGTGTCTGTCTGTACGTCCGTCCGTTTGAGCTCATATCTTTTTTTCTTTTTAAAAACCGTTCATCAGAAATTGTACACGAATGTTCCTTGAAACAAGTTCTTGTGGATCAAGGTTTTTAAAGGTCATTTTAAAAGGTCGTGATCACTCAAGACATAAATGTTCCTTATTTCAATAGTTTTTAACATAAAAGATCCTATCTTTTAAACCTTTTATCATAGATTGGTCATTGATTGAAAATATTCCTTGGAACAGGGAACTTTTGGACAAAGGTCATTTTGGAAAGGTCAAATGCATTTCAGGCAAAGGTCGCTCAATGTCATTTTGGAAATGGCAAGGTTACTCATAACATACATCTTATACAACGGAAAAGCTCCTTATTTTAATAGATTTTGAACAGCTATTGATCAAATATCACAAAAATAAGTCATAGGTAAGTGACCTATCAGACAAAGGTCACCCAGGGTCATTTTTGAAGGATAAAGTCACTCAACATATACCTCATATATATATACATATATATGAAGGGTTATTAATATATATATATATATATATATATATATATATATATATATATATAAATAACCCTTCATGTCAACAGTCATTGATCATTGTGCAAGTTATGCATCATATGAAGTATTTCATTGGTTAGATGCCGTTTGGGGAGCATCCATCAGTTTTACTGATATTGTTTTTTAAATGCAACCGATATACCTTAGCTTTCTCACTATACCAACAATATTACAGTATATTTCCCCGTACAAATTAAAAATCCTTTTCGTGGGTAATCTGAACAAGTTAGTTGAGTCTAGCGATAAGAGAGATAAAAAGGACGCAAAAGAAGAGACAGAGAGTGCAAGAGAGAGAGATAGAGAGAAAGAGATTGTGGGTATTTTGTCTCGGCAACAGGGCAACAAATTGATATAGATGAAAAGAACGCATGCAGATAGAGGGAGAGAAAGCAAAAGGAAAGAGAAAAGTGGGAATGCGTGAGAAAGAGGGCAAAACAAAAGAAGGAGATAACGCAAGAGAGATGGAGCTCTTTCAGTAAGAATCTGTAGAGATGGAGCTCTCTCAGTAAGAATCTGTAGAGATGGAGCTCTCTCAGTAAGAATCTGTAGAGATGGAGCTCTTTTAGTAAGAATCTGTAGAGATGGAGCTCTTTCAGTAAGAATCTGTAGAGAGTGTCCCTATTGTGGATATTTTTTTCTTGGCAACGGGGCAACTAAGTGATATAGATGAAAAGAACACATGGAGATAGAGAAAGAAAGCGTGAATAAGAGAGAGAGAGAGAGAGAGAGAGAGAGAGAGAGAGAGAGAGAGAGAGAGTTTGAGAGAGTTTTTCTTCTTCCTTGAGCCTTTCCTTTGTCTTGAATAATAGTTTTCAATATTTTTGCGTTTAAAAGCAATGCTTTTTGCGTAAAAACGCAATCTTTTGCGTTTAAACACAATAATCATTGTGTTTAATCGACAATATTTGAATTTAAATGTAACGTGTTTTTTGTTGTTTTTTGTATTTGTTTTTTTGCGGATGCATTGCGTTTAAACGCAATAAAAATACTTTCTATATATTGGCCTCAACAGACTTCCAGTTTGTGTACAGGAAATTTTACAGTTTGCATTCACTTAGATGACTTTTATATGAAGAATGAATATGCTTTTTAACTAGATTATTGAAGGAATATATACAAATTAATTTCAGCATCGCAAATAATGAATTGTTGATTGACAAAAAAGAAGAAGAAGAAGAATACCCATCAAAGTTGATATAGCAATTTGACTTTTCGGAAAATTGTTCTCCCCTATATTATAGGTCTATTCATTTGTTACCTGAACTGATCCTTTCCCCTGAAAATCTTTATTGAATACTGATTAATGGGTATGAGACTTTCCTGATCATCTATGTGATGGAGAAGATGAAGGTATCCCGTTTGTCATAAAGATAAAGAAAGCGTGACGTCCTTTCATTTCAAGTGAGCCAATAAAGGAACACAATTTGTGCCCATGAAAACATACTTTTGGAAGGTCGACTACAAGACATTGTCAATGAAGAACCCTAGCATATTTTTAATATCTACTTCAGCATGGAATCAGAGTGATGTTTAACAAAGTAATGACAGGTGGTGATTGATTGATTGTATATTGTTTAACGTCCCTTTTGAAAATATTTCATTCATATGGAGACGTTACTATTGTCGGTGAAAGGCTGAAAAATTTAGGTCTATGCTCGGCGCTTACGGCCTTTGAGGAGGGAGGGATATTTATTGTGCCACACCTGCTGTGACACGGATCCTCGATTTTTGAGGTCACATCCAAAGGACCACCCTACTTAGGCGCCTCTTGCGACAAGCAAGGGGTACTAATGACCTATTCTAACCCGGATCCCCATGGCAGTGATGTGGTGATGTTGACTGTAATGTAAACACAATTGCATGTATTGTGGTTATCTTGACCTGCTATCCAATCCTGTCAATATTCAAGATTATCATCCACTTAAGTTTATTACTTATCTTTGCAAAAATTAAGTAACATATCTAAGAATGAGTCATGTGCAGTGTACATGTATTTAATTGTTTGGAATTTTGGGTCCATTCGAAAAATCGCACACAGATTTTAAGATATCACAATCTGCATTTGAAGGACACCAAAATTTGACTTTTGCAGACACTCAATGCCATTTAGCTGTTAAGGTCCTTTATTATGCAAACAACTTCAGTTTTAGGATCTCATTTAAAAATCGGAGAGGCGCAAAATTTGCACTTCTAATGCGAAATTTATGATGAAGCAAAGTTTACTGAATCAAATATTTCTTGATAGTGATGAATGCTGAAGTTAGTATACGTCATACACCACTTCATTACAAATCTAAGTGACTGATGGAAATGGCGGTCTACTCTGAAAATTGAACAAAACGTAAGACAAAGTTTATCAATCCTTCTCCAGGCTGCTTTCATACTGTTGTACTGTGGTCCAGTTGAAGATTGGCTTGTCAGGTTTTAACTGCAGCTACATTGATTGTACAAAGTTTAAAGATAATTTGTTTTTGGACACTCACCTTGAAAACAACTTCAGGATCTATGTTTATTGCTGTATATTGCCATTCCACATTTCGGTTGTAATTGACACTACCCAGTACGATTTTAGAATTATCATCATAGATGGACACTGTCATGCTTGCTGTGGGGTCCTCGCTGGAGATGAAGTATCGGAACCGTAAGCACCATTTTTTAACTTCAATAGAAATACTAATATGAATATATGCTCAATGTAGATTATGATTCGTGCTGTCTGCAAATTTTTATTACGTCTCAGTGTCGTTTATTTTAGATAATACTGATTTTTATACACTGACACTAATGAGAAAATCGGAAAATAGAAGGAAATCCGATTAGTTGAAGTACGTTAGAATGAACAAGTGAAGATAACAAAAAGTGATCAATCTCATAGATCCCTTTAAGAAAACAAAATCAAGAGTAGGGCATACACGGATCCCTGAACATACTAGAGGTTGAATGAGGTGCCTATTATGAGTAAACATCCCCTTTCTACCGGTCAAACCCACCGGAACCCCATATTTTTCAGGTAAACGGAGTAATCCATAGTCAAACTAGGTTGTCTTCAGTTTCGGTCCCGTGACCAAATCTCCAGTCTTCGGTCCCGGTCCCAAATTACGTTATTGGATAAAGAATATATCAGAATATTTGAGTCCCATTTTTCGTTAATTCAGATGTGATATCTCATGCCTGCATTCTGATGTTTTATTAAAATCATATCATTTTCTCTTTTTTTTTAAAAATAACATGTGAAAACTCCGGGACCGATGGTACCGACAAATAAAAACAATGCTAAGAGCCGGTCTCGACATTTTTCATTGACAGCCGCCTTAAATTAATCTACCTTTTCATAAATAAGACAAGGATGTGATACTCAATGACATCCCTTTGTGTACATGAAAAGCGGAGATAACAATCAGTGATCAATCTCATAACTCATATAAGGAATACAAAAAAGAGAGTTCGGCAAATACATATATTTCTGATGTATTGCGTGTGTGGTTTTGTTTTATTCCAATTTTCTTATTTATGTCAAAATCAGACTGAACTACGTGACATTTTCTCCCAAAATGAACGCGTTACATGACCTTTTCATAAGAAGATAAGGATGTAGATCAGAAATAAAATATACATGTACGTAGCACTTATCCTGTCCTGGTGTATTTGTAATTTACAGTTAGTTTATATATTTAACTAATTACGCCAAAAAGGATGAAAGGATCCATAACGATTTAGAGATTAAAATATAAATTTTTATCAATTTTAATTCAGTCTTTTTATGTCTATTTTTATCCAAACCACATTAACACAGGTGTTTGACGATTTATAATAATGATGGTAATTTGGGTAGTTAGTGACAACGGTCAAATTGGCTTTGATAAGTGAAAGTGCATACGGTTTGAGAATTTTAGCTATTACGGACTTCACTTTATGAACTGGGGTAAAAAACTCAACTTAGAAAGGATATCTAATGCTGCACATTCTATGTAATAGCTTGTTACAATGCTCAAACATTCCGTTTAGTCATAAAGTGCCAGGGCCCATCTAAAAGTCACCAAAAAATAATAGGCATTTTTCCAAATTAATTTCTACATATCTTGGGGCGTATACGGAATTTAGTAATGTGTGTTGATTATGTATGAATATATTAGAATACAGCGTAGAATTTTAAACCAGTTGGTTTATTGTTTTTACATGAGTTTTACATGAGTTCTATACCTTATTCTTTAATCAGTATTTTGCAAATTCTATGGTCGTTATGATAATCTATTTCGCAAATACAAACTTTCATTAGAAAAGCCATATTGTGTCTGACGTGCTTCATTCCAATTGTTATAGCGTTCTTTGCATACTGATTTGAACTCCGTTTACCTGATCACGATATAGGGTTGACGGCTGGTGTGACCAGTCGACAGGGGATGCTTACTCCTCTTAGGCACCTGATCCCACCTCTGGTGTGTCCAGGAAACCCTGTAGGAATCATACTGTCCGTCTGTCTGTTCATCATCACGATACTGGGTCAAATGCTGTCTGACGTGTTTCATACTAATTGTTAAGCTGTTCTTTACATATTGATTTTAACTATGGATTACTTCGTTTACCTGATTAAGATATAGGGCTCACGGTGAGTGTGACCGGACAACTTATTCTTACTCTTCTTAAGCATCTGCCACTACTTCTGGTGTTTCCAAGGACCCGTGTTCGCCCCGTTCTCCTATTTCATTATAAGGTTCATGAGATTGATGACTGTTCGGTATCTTCACCTTTGACTACGGATTACTTTGTTTTCCTGATCAAGATATCGGGTTCACCAGACAACCTATTCTACTCTTCTTAAGCACCTGACTTCTGGTGTTTACCATGTTCTCACATATGTATCTTATTATAAGGTTTAACATATCTGTTAATCTGTTCGTTATTTTTACCTTTATATATTTTTATTATGGTACATATATTGTGTTAAAATACTTTGGGCTATATGAACAGTAGATATTGGACTGGTGTTTCATACCGATTGTTAAGCCGTTCTTGGCACACTGATTTTGACTGCGGATAACTTTGTTTACCTGATCAGGATATGGGGCTCACAGTGGGTGTGACCGTTCAACAGGGGATGCTTACTCCTCCTAGGCACCTGATCCCACCTCTGGTGTGTCCAGGGGTCCGTGTTTGCCCAACTATCTATTTTGTATTGCTTGTAGGAGTTATGAGATTGGTCACTGTTCGTTATCTTCACCTTGCATAGCTCAGTGGTTAGATATACTGACTAGCAATTCAGGGATCGCGGGTTTGAATCTATTTTCTTGTTACACTTACCGGTATTTCATGTTGTTCTTCTTGTAAATGTTGAATTTGTTGGCTACATGTGCCATGTAGACTTTTGTATAACGTGTGTATTACATGTAACTACCATAAGGTATACCTGTAAAATCAGTATAAGAAAGGAGGTATGATTCACGTCCAGGACTGTAAGAGGAATCGTCCACGTGGGCAAACCTGGTTCCCTCATATGCTGTTATTGTCGTTCCTCTTGTTATCACCTAACGCCATGTTAAAGTTGTAGAAGGCAAGAATGAATATTTATATTCCTTCTCATTAATTTTACATTGACAATAACATACAGAATATTGAACAGAAACGCAGTCGTCACGAGTTCTTTACAGTGTAGAAAGCATGTTAATAAAACATATATCTCAATAACAGTCAACATGTATCTCAGTAACAGTCAACATATACCTCAATAACAGTCAACATATACCTCAATGACAGTCAACATATACCTCAGTAACAGTCAACATATACCTCAATAACAGTCAACATATACCTCAATAACAGTCAACTTATACCTCAATAACAGTCAACATATAACTCAATAACAGTTAACATATACCTCAGTAACAGTCAACATATACCTCAGTAACAGTCAACATATACCTCAATAACAGTCGCATAGATATATATTCTAGTCTGAAACATAACTTACATTAGTTATTTTCCAGTCAAAATCCCCGCGAACAAAAAAACAGGGATCTCCAACCTCAAACGTACACGAAAAATAATCATCTGGAATAAAATAAGGCGTTTGAAATAAAAAATAGTTAGTCATCTGGAATAAGAGTAATTATCTGGAATAAAAACATCCGACGATCTTGAAAAGAAGCCGTGGCTTAGTTCAAGTTCTGGTAAAGAAAAAAACAACCTGAAGCTTATTTTCAAAGCCAGCTTATTTTCAAAGGAAAATAATCTGCAGACCATAACAATTGAGAGAGAATATTAATCTTTTTTCAAATATTGAATAAAACAGATCAGATAAAAACAATTGTTTTAAACAATTTTTTTTAAACAAATATTGAACAAGAATAGTTTTTCATATGAATGATTATCTTAAATACATTAAAGTAGAGTTATTATTAAAGCTGGCTTTTCTGCAAGTATTTTGCCACTGAAAGAAATAAGAAGCTTATTTTGAAAACCGGTTAATTATCAAAACCGGCGAATTTTAAAGGTTTTAGGGTATAAGGAAATTCTTAATTGCGAGAGGGTTTCTCGCCTTCCAATATCATCAGGGAGAGTCATTGGGTTATTCCACACAAGTTGAGTAGTGTGATAGATGTAAATTGTACTCACTGCAGGCGACATCAGTAATAGAAGAGTCTTCACAGTTCCTCTCCGTTAAGGTATGGGTGTTGTTAAGACACTCATAGGTCAGACATGTTGTGTAATGTGGGTCCTCTACTAACATCGCTCCATCTAAATCGGTTTGTTCCACTGAAAGTTACAAAATCTGTGTATTTTTCATTGGGAATATGTTTTCACACATTTGTAGCATATGAACCAGCAATTTGTTATCAACATTCCTAGACACCTCTTTTTAAATTTCTTTCATTTTCTGTAATAAAATTTACTGATATAGGTGTTGCAAAGATCAAAATAATCTATAAAAAAAATAGAGACACATAGTCAATCCTTTGGATGTAAAAGTGAAAAAAATACTGACCAATCTCATGAATACTATAAAGGGTATGATTTAAAAGAAACATCCGAGTAATCATTAATTTCTTGTGGTCCAAAGAATGATTACGCGTACCTCCATGTTTTGTATCTGCAATAATATAATGTGGTGTTTCACGATTTAACACTCTGATATTTTTATGGAAAGCTCAATTTTAGAATGTCTTATATATTTATATGAACAAGTGATCAATCCCATCAATTCCACAAAGAACATAATTTTTTTCTTCAAAAAGCAATCACGGACTCCTGGACACACCGGAGGTGGGATCGAAGTAATCATTCCATGTTGACCGGTCACGCTCGCTGTACGCATGAGCCATATATCTTGATCAGGTAAACGGACTATTCCGTAGTCAAAATCGTTATGTAAAGAATGGCCCAACATATCAAAAATCATAAGTTAAAAAATAAATGTACATGTATGTACTTTAGAGATGTTGTTGATTTCAACATCTTTGTCATCTGTATACAAACACACTCTCTATTGCATTGTTTCAATATAACTTTGAAAATAATCAAATTTGGCTCATAACTCTACTCCCAAATTCTGATTCATGTTGGCTCTCAAATTAAAATAAAATGGCAATCGATGCTGGTAAAGACATCTTTGTATGACGGTGGCAATCAAGTTCCAAAGTTGAGATATTTGGTGTACTTTGAGTCTTGTACACCGACAGATATAAATTAAGTACTGTGGATAGTGGATATGAATCACGCAAGAAGTCGCGTCAAATAAATGTAGCTCCACCAACAAAAGTGTCACGCCATTTACAACCAGACAGGGCTATATTACTGCAGCGAGGTATTTCGGATTCTTCTCCAGCTCCATCGACGATGCATATATTGTAAAAAAAAAAAAAAAAAACACAAAAAAACAACAACAACAAAAACACTTGATTATTGTTATTCATTTAGGTTATTCTGAAAATGAAAAAAAAGACAAATTTGTGACAAGTCACGATGATCAGTGAGTAACACTTTAACGAGGATCAGGTTTCCATCAATCCTGACGAATCATCCTGTTTGATTGCCTGCATATCGAGTGAAGTGAGAGGTTTGATTTAATCAGACTGGTTATTCCAGACAAAGTGTAAAGTGATGATGAACGGGGCATCCTACAATACAATGGGAGGGGTGTATTTTAATAATGAATAAAGCTTAATCCAAAATGGGGGATCATGCAACCCGGTGTGGGTCTCTAGATCCACCACTGAACGCTTTCATGAATTCAATGGTTTCAATATTGAATATTGTCTTGCATTTTCACATAAAGAGGTCAACCATTATCCAGTTAGAATTGATTTTTTTTAATTAAATGAAATATCTTACTAATGTTGTCATACTCCATATCTATACATGTAAACGACTCATCATTCCATTACTATATATTTTGAAAAAAATATAGTAAGAAAGGAAATGAATTCAATTTGCAAAAACCTATTTTTAGAAATACGTATTGTGAGGTCAATATTCGTCTGATTTCAATATTTTTTTCACTTGCATGTAATTATGCAAACTTGTCCAAATGTGTTTTTTCCTGAGATGCTAATCAAATTGTGATACATTGATTATTGAGAATGTTTTACGAATCATCAAGTCAGATTTCGAACCTCAAAATGCTACAATTCTTTAACTTTGTGAAGAAACTACGAACAATTGACATTTTATGTTATTGAATCTATGTAAAAAAAAAAAAAAAAAAAAAAAAAAACATGTAAAAGGGGGCTATAAATAAATTTACAATGAGGGTTTGTTTTTTTTTACTCAAAAAGGCATCTATCAATTAAATATACATAGTTAAATAATCAATTGATGACTCATTTATGGCCGGGTATTGTATATTAGGTGTTGGTTTTCACAATCTAATTAGATCTAATTAAGATGCAAGGTGAAGATAACGAACAGTGATCAATCTCATAACTCCTACAAGCAATACAAAATAGATAGTTGGGCAAACACGGACCCCTGGACACACCAGAGGTGGGATCAGGTGCCTAGGAGGAGATCAAATCCAATGATCCGCTCACCCATGATTGCTACATTTAGATGAGCGGATCAAATTAAGGACGTCAAATATATTACGGTTTCAAGTCAACTATTCGCTTTATTTCCTTTTAGAATACAAAGGTTATCTTTTGATAGACTATCATTCCCAATATTATTACTGATTCTTTATGGGCTGGCCCGGTAAATAATTTCTAGCCGAGATTCCGATGAGATGTCACTATCTGGTGGCAGCATACATCTCACTATTAGAACATGGAGCAATCATCACACATATCGGGTGCAGGTTCAAACATATATACTATGAGTGTGGTTGTATCCCTAAACTCAAGTGTATCTCCGGAATTCCACCATCAATATATCCACGGTGTTGCTAAAACTGGTCATTTCTCACAAAAGTCTTATAAAAACGATGATTTAATGGCGTAATTTGAATAAACATCGACAATTGTCTCAGATAACGTTATAAGAAAGAGCGACAATTCTGTCATTCGCTTTTATGAATAACGCTTTTTGAACAGGTATTTGCGCATTTACCTGGATTTCTTTAAAAACTTACACAGCAGTAAACTTTTAAAACGACTTTTGATGAACTGTAAACTTTATTTTCAAATCTATTTTACCGTACTTGACCTTTAAGTGGAGGTATCAAAATCAGCACAGTAAGCTGAGATATCAAAATCAGCACAGTAAGCGGAACTATCAAAATCACCACAATAAGCGGAGCTATCAAAATCACCACAATAAACGGAGCTATCAAATTAGCACAATAAACGGAGCTATCAAAATCAGCACAATAAGCAGAGCCATCAAAATCGGCACAATAAGCGGAACTATCAAAATCAGGACAATAAGCGGAGCTATCAAAATCAGGACAATAAGAGGAGCTATCAAAATCACCACAATAAGCGGAGCTATCAAATAACCACAATAAGCGGGGCTATCAAAATCAGCGCAATAAGCAGAACTATCAAAATCAGTACTATAAGCGGAGCTATCAAAATCAGCACAGTAAGTGGAGCTATCAAAATCGGCACAATAAGCGGAACTATCAAAAACAGGACAATAAGCGGAACTATCAAAATCACCACAATAAACGGAGCTATCAAAATCACCACAATAAGCGGAGCTATCAAAATCAGTACAGTAAGCGGAGCTATCAAAATCAGCACAATAAGCGGAGCCATCAAAATCGGCACAATAAGCGGAACTATCAAAAACAGGACAATAAGCGGAGCTATCAAAATCACCACAATAATCGGAACTATCAAAATCACCACAGTAAGCGGAACTATCAAAATCAGCAGAATAAGCGGAGCCATCAAAATCAGCGCAATAAGCGGAGCTATCAAAATCAGCATAGTAAGCGGAGCTATCAAAATCAGCACAATAAGCGGAGCTATCAAAATCAGCACAATCAGCGGAGCTATCAAAATCACCACAATAAACGGAGCTATCAAAATCACCACAATAAACCGAACTATCAAAATCAGCACAGTAAGCGGACCTATCAAAATCAGCACAATAAGCGGAGCCATCGAAATCGGCACAATAAGCGGAACTATCAAAAACAGGACAATAAGCGGAACTATCAAAATCAGCACAGTAAGCGGAGCTATCAAAATCAGCACAATAAGCGGAGCGGAGGTATCAAAGCTAAATCATCAGTAACGGATTTAAGGGGGGGGGCGCAGCCGGCTCCCCCTACAAATTTAAGGTAAATCGTGGTATCTTATTTAGAAAAATGTACTACATGATGAAAGAAGCAATAGTTTCTTCTACTCCGGGAGAAATCAATGACATTTTTTTTTTGATTTCTTGGATTACTTTATTGGGAAAACTTAATTTTTTTCCAAAGCCCTTAAAATTTGCGTCATTTTATAAATTTCAACTGATCAAAAATGATAGAAAATAGAACAAATTACTTAAATAGGAGACATATTTCATGTAAAATCTGTAAAATCCAAGAGATTCCGGGGACTTCACCCCTTGGGCCACCCACTCAGGGCCTCAAGCCGGCCCCTAGATTCCCTGCCTCATAAAGTGGCGCCCCCGTATCCACAATTCCTGGATCCACCCCTGATCATAGTGATGTAGCTGTATACACGTAACTCCGTCAATGTATTTTTTCTTACTTAATGAAAAGTGTAGCATAATTGTGTGTATGTGTGTGTGGGGGGGGGGGGTGCATGTTTTCTTTGACTGCTAGCAAAGGACCATCAAATGTTCATGTAAACTACAAACCCCACACGCATTTAATAAACCGATAAAGCATTGCATGTCTCTACCAATACATTGCATGTCTCTACCAATAGATGATACATTGCATGTCTCTACCAATAGATGATACATTGCATGTCTCTACCAATAGATGATACATTGCAGGCCTCTACCAATAGATGATACATTGCATGTCTCTACCAATAGATGATACATTGCATGTCTCTACCAATAGATGATACATCGCATGCCTCTACCAATAGAAACATCGAACTCTTACTCCAAAATGGTTTGTTCCAGATATATTCCTTTCTTTAGTAGAACTATCTTGATAACAATGAAGTAGATATGTACATAACATGAAGAAACACTTACCGACATTATAGATATTTATATAATCTTTCCCGCCACAATACATGTCTTCTTTACAAGTGATGTTACACATACGTGCATTCGCACGTGCTCCAGTACTGTTACCATCTTGTGGGCATGCGCATTTGTTATCCTGAATAACAATAAACCAACAATAATTCTCAACTGTGGCATACAGAGTAGATATCAAACATTTCAAATCATCACAAAAATATTTAGAAAGATTTTTTCATGAGAATAAACACTCTTATGAATCGATATAGTTATTGTCTACTAAATATAATTCAGAAAGATTAATTGATTGTATCTTGTTTAACATCTCGCTCGAGAATTTTTCACTCATATGCGTATAGTAAGTTTTTAAATAAATAAATAATTTTTAAATAAACAAGTTGATGGTACAGGGAATTCAACAGTCTCGATTGAAGTCAGCATTTCGCAAATTCTATGGTCGTTATAACGATCTAGTTCGTCAAGACAACCTCGCATAGGGTCAAATGCTGTCTGACGTGTTTCATACCGATTGTTAAGCCGTAATTGGAACACTGATTTTGACTGCGGATAACTCCGTTTACGTGATCAGGATATAAGGCTCACGGCGGGTGTGACCGGTCAACAGGGGATGCTTACTCCTCCTAGGCACCTGATCCCACCTCTGGTGTGTCCAAGGGTCCGTGTTTGCCCAACTATCTATTTTGTATTGCTTATAGGAGTTATGAGATTGATCACTGTTCGCAATCTTCACCTTGCATGGAGACGTCATCAGACCGGTGCAGGGCTTCATATTTGGGCCTATGCTCGGCGCTTACGGCCATTGAGCAGTGAGGGTTCTTTAGCGTGCCACACCTACTGTGACACGGGACGTCCGTTTAAAAGGTTATTTCTGAGGACCCGTGACATTCACACCTGATGCCGAGCGTTTGGCGATGGAACTGTTCCTACCTGTTTTAACGACTTAAGTCTGTCGCGGCAAGGATTCGAACCCCGGCCTTCCACATGCGGGACAAACGCTCTAACCTCTAGACGACCGCGGTGGTATAATTTTAGAAAGAATTTCAGAAAGAATAGAATGTAAACAATATATTGAACGCGTACTGATATCTCACTGTACAATGAATGTAAACAATATATTGAACGCAGAGATATCTAACTGTATAATGAATGTAAACAATATATTGAACGCGTGCTGATATCTAACTGTACAATGAATGTTAACAATATATTCAACACAGAGATATCTAACTGTACAATGAATGTAAACAATATATTGAACACGTAGATATCTAACTGTACAATGAATGTAAACAATATATTGAACACAGAGATATCTAACTGTATGATGAATGTAAACAATATATTTAACATGTAGAGATATCTAACTGTATAATGAATGTAAACAATATATTGAACACGTAGATATTTAACTGTACAATGAATGTAAACAATATACTGAGCACGTAGATATATCTAACTGTACAATGAATGTAAACAATATATTGAACACAGAGATATCTAACTGTACAATGAATGTAAACAATATATTGAATACGTAGAGATATCTAACGTACAATGAATGTAAGTAATATATTGAACATGTAGAGATATCTAACTGTACATTGAATGTAAACAATATATTTAACACGTAGATATCTAACTGTATGTTAAATGTAAACAATATATTGCACCCGTGGATATCTAACTGTACAATGAATGTAAACAATATATTTAACATGTATAGATATTTAACTGTATAATGAAAGTAAACAATATATTTAACACAGAGATATCTAACTGTAAACTGAATGTAAGTAATATATTGAACATGTAGAGCTATGTAACTGTACAATGAATGTAAACAATATATTTAACACGTAGATATCTAACTGTACAATGAATGTAAACAATATATTGAACACGTAGATATCTAACTGTACAATGAATGTAAACAATATATTCAATACAGAGATATCTAACTGTAAAATGAAAGTAAACAATATATTAAACACATGGAGATATCTAACTGTATAATGAATGTAAACAATATATTGAACATGTAGAGATATCTAACTGTACAATGAATGTAAACAATATATTGAACACGTAGATATCTAACTGTACGTTGAATGTAAACAATATATTGAACACGTAGATATCTAACTGTACAATGAATGTAGACAATATATTGAATACAGAGATATCTAACTGTAAAATGAAAGTAAACAATATATTAAACACGTGAAGATATCTAACCGTATAATGAATGTAAACAATATATTGAACATGTAGAGATATCTAACTGTACAATGAATGTAAACAATATATTGAACAGGTAGAAATATCTAGCAGTACAATGAATGTAAACAATATATTGAACATGTAGAGATATCTAGCTGTACAATGAATGTAAGTAATATATTGAACACGTGGAGATATCTAACTGTACAATGAATATAAACAATATATTGAACACGCAGAAATATCTGACTGTATAATGAAAGTAAACAATATATTGAACACTTACAGATATCTAACTGTATAATGAATATAAACAATATATTGAACACTTACATATATCTAACTGTACAATGAATGTAAGTAATATATTGAATACGTAGAGATATCTAACTATAAAATGAATGTAAACTATATACTGAACAGGTACAGATATCTAACTGTACAATGAATATAAACAATATATTGAAAATTTGGAGATATCTAACTGTATAATGAATGTAAACAATATATTGAACACGTGGAGATAACTAACTGTACAATGAATGTAAACACTATATTGAACAGGTAGAGATATCTAACTGTACAATGAATGTAAGTAATATATTGAACATGTAGAGATATCTAACTGTGCAATGAATGTAAACAATATATTGAAGACATAGAGATATCTAACTGTACAATGAATGTAAACTATATATTGAACACATAGAGATATCTAACTGTACAATGAATGTAAACAATATATTGAACACCTGGAGATATCTAACTGTACAATGAATGTAAACAATATATTGAACATGTACAGATATCTAACTGTACAATGAATAAAAACAATATATTGAACACTTACAGATATCTAACTGTACAATGAATGTAAACAATATATTGAACATGTGGAAATATCTAATTCTACAATGAATGTAAACAATATAATGAAACATAGATATATCTAACTGTACAATGAATGTAAACAATATATTGAACACCTGGAGATATCTAACTGTACAATGAATGTAAACAATATATTGAGCACGTACAAATATCTAATTGTACAATGAATGTAAACAATATAATGAAACATAGATATATCTAACTGTACAATGAATGTAAACAATATATTGAACACGTACAGATATCTAACTGTACAATGAATGTAAGTAATATATTGAATACGTAGAGATATCTAACTGTACAATGAATGAAAGTAATATATTGAACACGTGGAGATATCTAACTGTACAATGAATGTAAGTAATATATTGAATACGTAGAGATATCTAACTGTACAATGAATGTAAGTAATATATTGAACACGTATATATCTAACTGCACAATAAAAGTAAGCAATATATTGAACACATAGGCGGAGGAAAAGCGGTAAACGATAACGATATAAAGGCATTGTTATTTATTGGACAACAGAGAGATAACATTCTTATTTATTGGACAAGAGAGAGATAACATTGTTATTTATTGGACAAGAGAGAGATAACATTGTTATTTATTGTACAACAAAGAGATAGCATTGTTATTTATTGGACAACAGAGAGATAACATTGTTATTTATTGGACAACAGACAGATACCATTGTTATTTATTGGACAACAGAGAGATAGCATTGTTATTTATTGGATAACAGAGAGATAACATTGTTATTTATTGGACAACAGAGAGATAACATTGTTATTTATTGTACAACAGAGAGATAACATTGTGATTTATCGGCCAACAGAGAGATAACATTGTTATTTATTATACTACAGAGAGATAACGTTGTTATTTATTGGACAACAGAGAGATAACTTTGTTATTTATTGGACAACAGAGAGATAACGTTGTTATTTATTGAACAACAGAGAGATAACGTTGTTATTTATTGGACAACAGAGAGATAACATTGTTATTTATTGTACAACAGAGAGATAACATTGTGATTTATTGGACAACAGAGAGATTAATAGAGGGCGAAGCCCTCTCACGGCCCGAAGGGCCGTGAGAGCGGAGCTCTCCCTATAGGTAACACGTATATACATGTTTAAAAGGAAAATAGTGAAAAATTAAACCATACCTATGGAACTTGAAAAGTTTGGTACCAATGGCGTCGATTCGAATATTAGCGCGTGGACATGTATTCCTCCATTTTGAATCTCGTCTACCCTAGTTCACGTCGTTCTGAGATTTTACATAAAATCCGTAAAAGCATGTAAATCTTATTTTCCTAATCATATATGATCACTCCACGATTAACACCATGTTTTTTGTAGTGGTTCAAACGCTATGTTTGTAAATTTGCTAAATAACGACGCTGAATATGACGTCACAATTTACTGTTTACATCGATTGCGTTATATTTCCCGCGTTCAATATATAGGCGGATTAAATGTCCAAAATTAGGATGCTTTGATACAGCTCCGTCCGCGTGCTAACTTCGGGTTGGTTTTGTCCTGTTTTGGATATAGATAATAATGCCAAAACTTGTTTGCTTCGCCCTCAAACACGGTCACGCCGTAAAACATATTAGAATCCTTTATTAGTACGAGTGTGGGATAGGGAAATTCCACCGAGGGGTCAATATTCTCAGTCTAGGACGAGGCTTTGGCGAGTCCTAGACTGCGAATCTTGTTCCAGAGGTGGAATTTCCCTATCCCACACGAGTAAATAATGAAGAATTACTTTTCTCACATTTTACCTATAGTTTAGTGCATAAATTTAGGAGCTTTGAGAAAATTCTAAATTATCAAATTCTTCATTTCAAATTCGATGCTAAAAGTAATTAGATAGGCAGAAAGAGGATACCCGAAAATGGTTTACACTGTAAGTGTAAACTAAAAAACCCAAGGTTGTCCAACAGAAAGCTATATACATTAAAACTTAAAGATAACAAAGCAAAATAATTTTACTTCACCGTGTAACGTAAATCTTCGCCGTGTAACGTAAATCATAGAAAAATGACGTCACAATCAAATGACGTCGCAGCAGTGTGAGACATATAGAATATCACACTCTAATGTTGATCTCGGACCTGGGATTGGCCCCGAGAGTTGATCTCGGCCCGATCCCGTAGGGCGAGGGCCAAGATCACTCGAAGGGCAATCCCAGGTCCAAGATCAACATTAGAGTGTGATATTGTTTATATCATATACCTAAAACACAACAAGTTGATAAAAAAAATTGAAAATTGGGGTGGGGAGGTATTGACCCAAGCATAAATACATGGTATACTGTACAATTATATTGGACTATTTTATTCCTTCAGTGAGTTTACTTTAATGGTTATGTTTCCAGTACTATTGGCATTGTGAAACATGCTAAAGTCTGGGTTTTGTAGCTTTATTCCATTGCTGTTCACGATAATTGGATGATTAATTATGGACATCCCCTCATGTGGTTTAGAATCTTGACGATTCAATTATAATAACTGAACTGCTTGGCTGAGAAACTCGTCATATCTATTGCTGTGTTGTTCATGTACATGTATATACTATTAAGCAGCTCCTAGGGGCTTGCTAATTAATACTAAAATTGGAAATAAGTGAATTATTTTATTTCTTTTTTTCAGATTTACCAAACTCGCCCGTTTTTATTATTTCATATAATTTGTAAGAGTTGTAGAACTTTGTTTACGTGGCGTCATCTTATGAACGGGAATGTTTACAGATCTGATGCTGCTATTTCTTTGCTCTAGGGAATTTTACATTATACTGAAATAAGTTTTTTTTTTTTTACCGTTTCCCATCTGTTTAGCATCTATAAGTAGTTGAAATACGTCGGAAGATAATGGTTCTGCTTTTCTCGTTTGATTGCCAAGTCCTTGGGATTTTAGATTTCAGAAATCGTTTTAAAGCAGTTTTCTACATCAAAATTGCCGTAAATGAACTTTTTATCTCCATTAGGACCGGGAATTTCTGAAAATGCTTCAGTATCACCCTCCATAATCCCCCTACTGTTTTCTGTCGCCTAGAACGTTGATTGTTTTTAAATGAAGTTAAACGTGTTATTGTTCTAAATAAACAATTGTTACTTGGGTTACCCCCCTTTGCTTAGATACTCGCTACAATTTAGCGCTGTTTTTGAAAACGTTTTTATTTAATTTTTCTGCTTAAATTAAATTTTGTCGTGGAAGAAAGTATTGTATTTGAAAAAAATTGTGTCTAACATCATTTTTTCATGTAGTTATGTTAGATTTCAAAAGATTAAAGAAGAAATAGCCATTTGAAATTTGAGGGCGAGACAGCCCCTTGACAACGAACGGGCCGAGACAGAGATATCTCGACCCTTAGGGCGAGACAGCCCTACCTACTTGCAGCTGTCTCACCCTAGCCAAGATAGGTGTATCAGGGCTGATACACTACTAGGTATATGATATAGAAAAATCTCACATGGTTGTCTCACATGGGTAAAGTCGATCTCACATAGGTGAGAATGTGAGAAAATATTGTGATTAAAGTTGATGTTGGGGACAATAAAAGTGATTAAAATTGTTCCTTTCTAGTGTGTGATACAACGCGAAATAGAGTCCGATTTTGAGTTGATACTGAAAAACAAACCATTTCGTCAGAGGTGGATCAGTCCATTGAATGAATAGATCGTGTCCTAATTCGCTCCCCAGAAAACATTGATTAATGATTAGCAAGTTAAAAACAATATCTAAGCACCCCTGTTGGATCCGTCCATCTTTATGTACATACAAAATTCCGTTCAGGTGTATTATAAGATTTCTCTCATTGAATACTGCAGTTTCTAAAACTTGAATGACATTTATATCTTTGAAGTTTATCTTGTAACACTTTGATATGGAAGATTATTATCATTAACTTACCATTACTGCAAATGTCGATCTATTTCTACAGTGATATTGGCAGTCCACTACCGAGGAGCTGCTCAGTGTAGTAAAATCCATGCTGTCATCAACCTCAAAACAGCCTAATAGTAATAAACATATGTATTAACACCAGGCTATGATATTCAATAAACTGTTTTACGAGAGAAAAATCCCATGTCAACTGGATTAAGAGTTGTTATGATTCCGATCTCATAACTGAATTTTATACCGTTAAATTAATCTTTATTGTTATACACCTAAAAATATTTCTTATATAAAACTAATACGATTTAAAAGTAACATTTTTACTGTTAAACCAATTCTCACACTCGTGTTCTATTGACCGGTCAACAGTTTACGAACTGTTGACCGGGCAATAATCTGCTTTATTTCTATTGGCTATGTAAGTCACGAGGTTCTCAGTCTGTTGCTTTGCTTTAGGTAATGGCGAGGTTCTCTGGTTTGACTGATGTAGATACAGAATTTATTAGATGGAACGCAGAACAGAAACACGAAAAATGTAATTATTGATTATTAATTAGGATGTTACGTAGGTTTTCTTTTAAACTAGTGGATGCGTTGATAAATATATACAATTTCTGTCACGTAATGTTAAAAGTTCAAAGTCAACAAACCATGTGCATCTAGTAAAACATCCTAAAAATTGAAAGTGTATAACAAAACAGTTATAAGACTGTGTCCTCGAACGGATCTGTTGCCCTCAGCCTACGGCTTCTGGCAACAGACCCGTTCTCGGGTCAAACAAAACAGCTGTTGTCCTCGAACCCAGTCAATAACTGTATACCATTCATCACAGAACTACAATATCCTTGTCGTTTTATTGATAGGCGACATAACTTCAGGTTTTGATATTTGATCCACTCAAAAAGAAGGCGACATGAATCATAAGGGAAAATCTTTTAGCATACTTAGAGGCGTGTAAGTTTCAAAAGCTTGTATCATGAGATAAATTTTCTCTATGGTTCGTAATTCGTAATGTATAAACAAACGCGCCAAAATTCTCGGGTAGGTCGTCTAGATTCGTAAAGTTGAACGATAAGGAATCTGGCTCCCGAATGGCCTTGTCTTTTTTTTCTCTCTTAGAAATGTTTAAATAAGCGAAAAAATCCCTACATGTACAATTTTTTATGACATGAATTCAAAATACTTTTTCATTTGAATTACACACCACAAGAAATTGATATTTCACCACTTCACATTTTGACCCATACAATCGCAAAAAATTGTACTTTACAGTAGTGAAGTGATGAGCACTGTGAAATGTCACCGACATTGGAGAACCTACTATCGTTCCGATAACAGCGTGTCACTTCGCTTGATCTACCATGTAAATTTCATCCATTGATTGGCCGTATGGTTTCAATAAAAGTCAGCATTATGCGAAGTGACTGTTGTTAGAACGATAGTACCTGATATGAAAAAAAGAAACATGTAGTACCGTAACGTCAGTACTACCACAGCGACAAGAAAACGACAAGGACAGTGTGGCACTATTGAAAAGCCTTTTTCTAGTTTAGGTTTTTTGTTTATCATAGTCTGCAGATAACATTTTTATCACATATTTATTATCCGAGGTACCTGTTAGAGATAGATATGGAGAGGTATGCCTGTAAGTATTCGTCCACAAATCTACGGAGTCATTCTTTACACATTCCCGCAGTACAACTTCAATATTTTCTTCGTCAAGGGCAGAGAAATTTTTTCCTTCTTCTCGACAGAATTCTATTGCATCAGTCCAGGTCTTGTTCATGTCGACGAATACATATTGGTTTTCTGAAACTGATTATGTTTGAAAATGTTTGAAATGTACATTGTGACACAACATTCAACATATGTGATACAGAACATTTTTGAGAGAGAGTGCTATATGAGGACAGTGTTTTGTATTTGTAAACAGTCTCCGATACAGATCGGTATGTCTCTCCTTTTTTATACTACAACCTTTAAAAAACACCGAGGGTTAAATTGAAATCTAAAATCTTAACTTTAAATCAACTACCTGATATTAAGCAAAATAAATGGTGATATTTTTTTCAAAAAGAAGAATGCTTTTGAACATATCATACTGACAATGCTTTTTGACAAATAAATGTGCTTATTTCTTGATGCCAAAATTAAAGCTACAATTAGTCAACACTATTTTATCATTAGCAGTTCTGGAAAACAAACACTTCACTCTCGTAACTTTTTGTTGGACACCCACTATCACACATAATCTGTTTTCAGTTGTTAGCTGACCAGAGCTAAATGCTAGTGAGCTGTTTTCGTCGGTCTGTCGTCTGTTGTCGTTAACGTTTCACATTTCCATGTTCTTTTCCAGAAACACGAATACAATCTTAACTTGCCACAAATCATCACGATTGTTCAAATAAAGGGCTCTGTCCCCTTCAAAGGGAAGATAAGCAAGAAAAGACAAAAACGGTGAGGTCATTTAAAAAGTTCTTCTTAAGAACCAATGGGCCAGAAAAGTTGGAATTTACAAAACAGTGTTTCACATGTTTCATACCAATTGTTAGGCCGTTCTTTATGTTCTGATTTTGACTTTGGATTACTCCGTTTACCTGATCAAGATATATGACTCATGACAGGTGTTACCGGTCAACAGGGATTGTTTATTCCTCCCAGGCACCTGGTGGCACACCTGGTGAGAAGAGGGACCCGTGTTTGCTCTGCCTTTAATTTTGCATTCTTTATATGATTTATGAGATTGATCACTGTTCGTTATCTTCACCTTTATAGGATTTATGAGATTGATCACTGTTCGCTATCTTCACATTTTCGTTCATGTCCATATTGAACATCCCGGGTCCTGATGTTTTGCTAGCTATGTTCCAAGCGTGACCATAATCTTTGATTTTTCTGCATTTTCTGAAAGCTTGCTCAAGATCTAAACGGCATCAATATCAGGGGCGGATCCAGGAATTGTGGTTACGGTGGGCGCCACTTTACGAGGCAGTGGGTCCAGATTTTATGGGGCTTGAAATATTTCTCCTATCAAGTCATTTGTACTATTTTCTATCATTTTGATAAGATGAAATTAATAAAATGATCCAAATCTTAAGGGGTTTTTGGAAAAAATTAAGTTCTCCCAATAAAGTAATTCAAGAAATAAAAGGATTTTGTCATTTATTTCTCCTTCTTTTATCGTTTAGTACATTTTCCGAAACAAGATACAGCGATTTACCTTAAATTTGAAAATTTTAAGGGGGGGGGGTGTGTGTCGGATGCGCCCCCTCTAAATCCACCACTGAATATGATTGTTTGATTCAGTGAGGAACTATATTAAAACATAAAAGATATTCCGATCTCGTATCACAAGTTATTAAGAGTACTCTTTTTTTCTGTGTATTTATGTGGCAATATTCCATTATCACCTGCATATACTGTTTATTTTTTTCAACTAATTCGATACGCAAGAGCTTGTTGTACGAATGACCAACTTTTAAATCAAGGCAGGCTACTGGCAAACAAGTTGATGTTACAGAAGTTTCAACAGTCTCGTTTTTGCAAACTTTATGGTCGTTATAACGATATAGTTTGTGTATACAACCTGCCATTGGACAAATGCTGTCTGATGTGTTTAATACCAACTGTTAAGCCGTTCTTTAAACACTGATTTAGACTACGGATTAATCCGTTTATCTGATCAAGATATAGGGCTCAGGGCGGATGTGACCGCTCTACAGGGGATGTTTTCTCCTCCTACACACCTAATCTCTCCTTTGGTATATCCAGGGGTCCGTGCTTGCCCAACACTTGCTTCTGTATTTCTTATAAGAGTTATGAGACTGATCATTGTTCGTTATTATCACCTTTTCATCAGATATATAGCGAGAAGCTATAACTCTCGCCTTAATCATACGAGTACAAACTCATTGTCTGAATACTAAGTATTGCATTAGAATTCAGGAGTAATCCACCACTTGTAGGGTATGTCCAGTTCTTTCTTACACTAATCATGACTCATAAATTTACTTTACAACCTTACCCACAATTTTAAACTACAACACCAATCCTTACCCACAATTCTACACTACAACACTAATCCTTACCCACAATTCTACACTACAACACTAATCCTTACCCACAATTCTAAACTACAACACTAGTCCTTACCCACCATTCTACACTACAACACTAATCTTTACCCACAATTCTAAACTACAACACTAGTCCTTACCCACCATTCTACACTACAACACTAATCCTTACCCACAATTCTAAACTACAACACTAATCCTTACCCACACACCGACACTAATCTTTAACCACAATTCTATACTACAACACTAGTCCTTACCCACAATTCTGCACTACAACACTAATCCTTACCCACAATTCTAAACTACAACACTAATCCTTACCCACACACCGTTACTAATCTTTACCCATAATTCTACACTTCAACACTAATCCTTACCCACAATTCTACTCAACAACTCCGGCACTAATCCTTACCCACAATTCTTCACTTCAATACCGTCACTAATCATTTTCCATAATTGGAATAGATATCAATCTTTACCTAAAGATGTATTGCTGTTCCTAACCTAAAATGAAACCCTGAACTTAATCTTTGTCCTACCATGCTATAATTCGAACATTTACTCTCACTACTAACCATTAATTGTTTAGAATTATTGTGTTAGGTATATGCAAAAATTTGTTAACTTAGCATTTTAATAATGCTATAGATATTAGGGTTAGGTTTTCTTGTTTTGGACAGATTACAAGGGTTAAAAGCGTCAATTTAGGCGAAGAGTACAGTGCAAGCATGAACTTATGTGAATAGTATACATAGATATTGTGATATCGACAATGTTAAATACATGCCGACCATGTGAAAGAGGTAAACACGATATCGTTTCAAATTTGTAGACATCGTGATATCGACTTGACATTCTAGATATCGTGACATCGACATGACATTGTATACTATAGGGTTATTGAACTGATATAGGTGATTATTGGCACGAGTTGGCTGTAAAAATGCACTCGCAAGCTCGTGCATTTTGACAGCCAACGAGTGCCAATATTCACCTATATAAGTTCAATAATCCTTTTATTATATAGCTAAAGTATTTAGTTGTTAAATTATATCCCTTTTCACTCAAAATACTCCAAAATAGACGAGAATTCATCAATATTGGCATCTAAGGTGGTGTGCAATATCAGCATGCATTTCTTAACTGTTCAATATTTAACCCGTCATTAATGCATGAAGTAAACTGATTTTGTAAATGGGGACATCATAATTTATGTACAGTAAAACATTTTGCTTAAGTAAATATCAAATACCGGCTCTGTCAGATTCGGAGGACCGTCGTCTTCCATTTTGGCTTGTTTACGTCGTTACGGTAACGTCAATATTGAACGCTCATACTCGGAATGTTTCGGGCGCATACAATTTACGTCATGCAAAGTTAGCGTTCAATAAATTCTCAGGATATTGAACGCTAACATCCTCTAGATTTTAAGCAGACTTTATATTAGACTATTTATTAGCTATATAATAAATTGTGATATCGACTTGACATTGTACACATTGTGATATCGAATTGACATTGTAGATATAGTGATATCGACTTGACATTCTAAGATATCGTGACATCAACTTGACATTGTATACATCGCGATATCGACTTGACATTGTACACATCGCGATATCGATTTGACATTGTAGAATGGACATGAAAGTTAAATGGACATAAATTAGATAAAAATGTTGAAAAGCTATCTTTACAACGTATTAACCGACAAATTGTCGCTATGAATTCAATTAACGTATTAACTCATTGATTGTCACTATGAATGTAATTCACGTATTAGCTTACAAATTGTCACTATGAATCACAAGCACTTGTTTCATACATGAGTCCCCCCTCCTAAATAATATCATAAGGTACCTAACTAGATTTCGGACACCTCTCGCTTCAAGTCTCATTTGACGATTAGTTCGCTATGCATCCTCACTTTTGTGATATAAGTCGCTTTAATAGACATTGTCCTTGCTGGTATATCGTTTTCAGTACCTTACACGAAGCACCATGTCTGTAAACTCCTTTTTTAATCATCGATTCCTCCCATTGAACATTTTCAGACGATCCATCTACTACAACAACTTCCGGTCGTAAGATTAAAACATTGGAACCTAATTTGATTGGTTACTAAGTAAACTCACAAACTTAAAGGCCGGCAATTAGGTATGAAAGCAGCCAATCGGTGAAAATGGTGGAATATATGAATTTTCTGGTCACATTCAGATTGCAGCACTTATTTTGCAAAAATAAAGATTAAGCTGTTGTACTGAAATTTTAAAATAGGTATGCTTGTTCCCCTCATAAATGTGCATATATTGGCCATATCTATTTTAGATATAAATTCTCATGAAGTTTTAATTTTGGCCTCAAAAATCTGAAGCAGGGCTAAATTTGTATTTCAAACTAGAGATTGGCAGTTTGTGGGTGTGATTATCTTTTGTTATTGTTTACACCGGATGTTGACTCACATATTGCAGGAGCATGCTTGTCTAGTTCTAGATAAGAGGGATTGCACCAAAGGCAACATGTAATCAAATCACTGTATAACGTGGAAAAAAAGTACTTACTCATATATCATTGGTAAATCCAAATTTTATTTTTTAATAATATATAATCACATTCCATTAAAAAAAATTGGTTAACTTTATGAAAATAACTCATTAGGACTGTTCAGTCTGATCACTGTTTCAGAGT
Source organism: Ostrea edulis (assembly GCF_947568905.1). Classification (NCBI taxonomy): domain Eukaryota; kingdom Metazoa; phylum Mollusca; class Bivalvia; order Ostreida; family Ostreidae; genus Ostrea; species Ostrea edulis. The sequence goes on from NC_079169.1 coordinate 26,783,837, forward strand.
TTTGCAGGATTGCTGGTACCTTTTCTCGAATAATGTCAAACATGATGTTTGTCTGATTAAGCAACAATCTCCTAGGCCAGTTGTGTAACTCCCATTAATTGTCTCTAACCAATGATGACAAATGTCCAATTGATCAACCATCATTCTAAAATTACTCTCAATCTGAACTCTTACATGTGAACATTACAATGTCAAAAGAGACAATCACAGATAGTATAGGTCTCCAAATATCATAATGGACAAAATGTTTCTTAATAACCCTTCAATGCACATGTCCTCCATTGCACAGCTACAATTTCCCCCTAAATTCTTCTCATAATTGAAAGGTACCAAGAGGAAAATCATAAGTATTAGTATATCATATATACCAATATTTGTGTATATTATAAAAAAAACTACATGTTTTAAAAGACATGGATAAAACAATGATCAATTTATTTTGTAGTTCCTAGGGTGAAGTTTTGTTAAAGTAAAAACATAGCCTTTCAGTGCCTCACAGATCGAGCAGAGTGGTACAAAAATGCGGGAAAACTTTAGTTTATTTTGATAAATCATGCCAGTCTCCCTGTTCAAAATATCGTCTGCTACAGAGCACGTGTAGAGTCAAGCATCAGATTGCTGCTTATTCTGATAACACTGCTAAGCCCTGCCCTCTTGCCATATATGCTTAATTGCTGTAGGGGTGTAAAATTTTCTAGGTTACTCCCGGCCTTTTTAAAGGTAAACGTCATGTCGTTGACAACAACGCAACAGCTGATTTTCGACAAGGCGAAGAATGGCCATTCCATACTGGTTTGGAGGCAGAGCGGTACCGGTAAAAGGTAGTCATTTAGTAAAGGAAATCGATCGAGCATTGATTCACGATGGAAAAACCGCGTCCATAACAGCAACAACTTTGTCATATCTCATTAGCGGATTTAAGGGGAGGGGCGCAGCTTGCCCCCCTCCCCATAACTTTTCAAATTGAAGGTAAACCGTGGTCTCTTGTTTAGAAAAATGTAAACGACAATAGAAGCACTAATCTCTTCCACTCTCGGAGAAAAATGACAAAATCTTTTGATTCATTGAATTATTTACTTTTATTGGAGAACTTACATTTGTTCCAAAAACCCTTCGTCATTTGATTAATTTCACCTTATCAAGGCAGATAGAAAATGGTAGAAATGACTATATACATGTAGGGAACATTTTTCAGGCCCTATAAAATCTGTAAATTTCAGGAGCTTCCGGGAGCTTCGCTTCCTGGGCCCCCACCAGGGTTTCGCACTAAACCGCCCACTGGGGGTATCAAGGCGTCCCCAAGACCCCCTGTCTCATGAAGTTGCGCCCCCTAACCGTGATTGATGGATCCGCCCCTGAATATATATATATATATATATATATATATATATATATATATATATATAAATTAATCAATACTCGATTTGAGTCCTATTTTATTATTAAATTCGCCGAAACAAACCTATTCTCGGACACGGTTAAGATCAGAAAGGATTTTCCTTCTCACCCGTCGCTTCAAAGGTCTAAACTCCGTCGCAACAATCCAACAACGGACATATCTTACCGATATTTAGAACAATCCCACCAACAAGGTCTGACTACCATGTCGTGACGTCACGAAATTGAAGTTTAAACGAAAGTCTTTTTTTTTTTTTATCAACAGAGCTCAATTACTTTTATGTTAGTCCTACATAGCCCCCAAAATTATATTATTCCATAAAATAATTACTATTTATTTTTCACAAGCAGTATATTTCATATCTATAAAAAAAAAATCTGTCCGTAGATCTCAAACCGGAAGTTGTTGTAGTAGATGGATCGTCTGAAAATGTTAAACGATAGGAATCGATGAATAAACAAGTAGTTTATAGACATGGGGCTTCGTGTAAGGTGTTGAAAACGATATACCAGCATGGACAATGTCTATTAAAGCGACTTATATCACAAAAGTGAGAATGAATATCGAACTAATCGTAAAATGAGACTTGGAGCGAGATGTGTCCGAAATCTAGTTACAGTTAGGCATCTTGTGGTATTATTTAGGAAGGGGACTCGTGTATGAAACAAGTGCCTGTGCTATGAATGTAATTCACGTATTACTTCATAGATTGTCGCTATGAATGTTATTTACGTATTAACTGACAAAATGTCGCTATGAATGCAATTCACGTATTAGCTTACAGATTGTCGCTATGAATGTAATTCACGTATTAGTTTACAGATTGTCGCTATGAATGTAATTCACGTATTAGCTGATAGATTGTTGCAATGAATGTAATTCACGTATTAGCTTACAGATTGTCACTATGAATGTAATTCACGTATTAGCTTACAGATTGTCGCTATGAATGTAATTCACGTATTAGTTTACAGATTGTCGCTATGAATGTAATTCACGTATTAGCTGATAGATTGTTGCAATGAATGTAATTCACGTATTAGGTTACAGAATGTCGCTATGAATGCAATTCATGTATTATCTTACAGAATGTCGCTATGAATGTTATCCACATTTTAGATTACAGATTTTCACTATGAATGGTATTCACATATTAGCTTACAGATTGTCGCTATGAATGTAATTCACGTATTAGCTTACAGATTGTCGCTATGAATGTAATTCACGTATTAGCTTACAGATTGTCGCTATGAATGTAATTCACGTATTAGCTTATAGAATGTGGCTATGAATGTAATTCACGTATTAGCTTACAATATGTCGCTATGAATGTAATTCACATATTAGCTTACAGATTGTCGCTATGAATGTAATTCACGTATTAGCTTACAGATTGTCATTATGAATGTAATTCACGTATTAGCTTACAGATTGTCACGGAATGTAATTCACATATTAGCTTACAGATTGTCGCTATGAATGTAATTCACGTATTAGCTGATAGATTGTTGCAATGAATGTAATTCACGTATTAGCTGATATATTGTTGCTATGAATATTATTCACGTATAATCTGACAAAATGTCGCTCTCAATACAATTTACGTATTAGTTGACAGTTTGTCACTATGAATGTAATTCACGTATTAGGTTACAGAATGTCGCTATGAATGTAATTCATGTATTATCTTACAGAATGTCGCTATGAATGTTATCCACGTATTAGCTTACAGATTGTCACTATGAATGTAATTCACGTATTAGCTTACAGATTGTCGCTATGAATGTAATTCACGTATTAGCTTACAGATTGTCGCTATGAATGTAATTCACGTATTAGCTTATAGAATGTGGCTATGAATGTAATTCACGTATTAGCTTACAATATGTCGCTATGAATGTAATTCACATATTAGCTTACAGATTGTCGCTATGAATGTAATTCACGTATTAGCTTACAGATTGTCATTATGAATGTAATTCACGTATTAGCTTACAGATTGTCACGGAATGTAATTCACATATTAGCTTACAGATTGTCGCTATGAATGTAATTCACGTATTAGCTGATAGATTGTTGCAATGAATGTAATTCACGTATTAGCTGATATATTGTTGCTATGAATATTATTCACGTATAATCTGACAAAATGTCGCTCTCAATACAATTTACGTATTAGTTGACAGTTTGTCACTATGAATGTAATTCACGTATTAGGTTACAGAATGTCGCTATGAATGTAATTCATGTATTATCTTACAGAATGTCACTATGAATGTTATCCACGTATTAGCTTACAGATTGTCACTATGAATGTAATTCACGTATTACCTTACAGATTGTCGCTATGAATGTTATCCACGTATTAGCTTACAGATTGTCACTATGAATGTAATTCACGTATTAGCTTACAGATTGTCGCTATGAATGTAATTCACGTATTAGCTTACAGATTGTCGCTATGAATGTAATTCACGTATTAGCTTACAGATTGTCATTATGAATGTAATTCACGTATTAGCTTACAGATTGTCATTATGAATGTAATTCACGTATTAGCTTACAGATTGTCGCTATGAATGTTATCCACTGGTCTGTAACTTACTTACACTTATGTTCACGATCTGGTGACATAAACGCACATATCAGGGTCATAGGATATCCAGATTGTTACAGAATTTTGTTAAACTATTTGTATATATTTTGATATTGCTAGAAATCTATATCTATCATAAAATTTTCTCATAAAACCATCTTTATTTTTGCATTATAAATTAAAGACCAAAACATTATCCAAAAATTGAAATCCTTCAAAAAACGTAGTTTTATTTGTACATTTCATGCATGAATGCATGACCACTTGTTGTTTGATTAAATAATAGAAAACTCCACGTAAACCGGAAAAATCCTACTTCATTTGATGTGTCCAACATCGTGGGTATACTGTGATCTCAATGGATTTGTCATATTGTAATGTTTAAATTAACTGAGTGGGTGTCGATTCACAAATTACAAAATGACATATTTATACCGTATTTTTATATTCCTCCTGGACAAATAAATATCACGTCATGCTCTGTAATGTACAACTGTAAATATCCTGTATGTGGCACCTAAACAGGTCACTTACCTGTACATCTCAGGTAGACACAAAGAGTTATCACAAATGTCAGGTAAAACATGGTGTAGCTAATCATAACTTCACAAGCTCCTCATCACAAAGTGTCCCTTCAAGACTGAACCGTAAGTACATCAGAATTTTAAAAGTTAGACAACATTCAAATTTCCTAGTACTTCAAAGATCTCGACTTCCTTGTTTTAATTTGTTTTTAACTTCAATGGTGAGGCAGTAAAATTCATGCAATCATTTACAATGGAAATTCAGAGTTAATCTCCGTTCCAAGATTTCTCAACAGATATAAGGGTCTATTTGCATTTATGTTTACAAATGCTCGATCGTCAATAAACCACCATCGTCATTTCCTTCTGACAATTCTTCAAATCGAATGGAATGTCACAGAAGATCTTTTTTGCGCATCTTTTTCAATCACTTTTGGAATACAATGTTGTGTTGATAAAATCCACAGAATCTGAATCATGTGTATGTTTAACGATGCGCAGTGTGTCCTAGAGGCTTTAGTGTCATTTCCTCCGGGAGTTAAGATTGTTCATCCTCTTAATCTATCCCCTCACAAGTTTTACAATATACACATTGATACAAAGTAATGCGTAAATACTCAATTCAAGTCTATTCAAATTATATAGACATGAAAAAAAAAAACATTCTTGATGTCTCACACTTCGCGATTTTTAAATTCTTTATGGTGTATTATTTTAATACAGTAATGCACCTCGGCGTATAAAGCGCAATGGTGAAGTAAAATATCCCCAAGAAAGAGCTATTTTTATCTAAGAAATCTAAGTATCTTCAGTTGATGGATGTTTAAATTCAATATGCACAAGCTGTGTATAATATATGTATCTTAGCATTTCCTGTCTAAGATTCCCATATTAACTCCAAACGGAGTCAGAATTCACTGGACCGAATGGAGTCAAAATTCAGTGATTCAGTGGACCGAACGGAATTGTGATTCAGTGGACCAATTACTAAATGAGAGGACATGTGCATCAGCTATATAAAGATATACAAATAGCCAAGAGCACTCTTATACCCAAAGGTGCCGAACCCAAAGTCACAGCAAAATGACATGTAAAGTGCTTAAATGACAAACAACATGTACAAAAATAAAATCCTAGTCTGATAGGTGAAAACATGTCCCCTCACTTAAGAGAACTGATCAGGAATGACATGGTTAACATATAGGTGAAGAAATACTGAATATGTTAAACTCATAACAGAGAATGTACTTTTAGGGCATCTATCTTATTATATGATACAAATGCTTTAATGATAAAATATTTTTAAAATTCAGAGTGTATTTTGTATGATCTTAGTTTATTTGTTTCTCCAGAATTCAGCCCCGGACCAGGGTGAATTTCCTTTACTTAGGGCAATTATTATTGGTTGAAACGTTATTTCTGCAGTATCTGCATTCATGTTTTCTATTTCATTCCCTCTCATTCTATCTTCTCTTTCTCTCTCATCCTATCTTTCTCTCTCTCTTTCCCAATCAATCAAACAAACAAAAGTGGATAATAAGATGTAAATCTGTACTTCATGACATAAACAAGAGTGTTCGTCATCTCATTAAACAGGAAGACTACTTCCCATACTAACAAGTTATTCACCCATTATCAGGGAGTTTAAAGCCCTACATAATTTCTTTTCAGTAAGTGCATCTTTTAAAGCATAAGTCATTGATTTTTTAGGATGATGCGTGTATTTTTTCTCCTCAGATAGCAAAACGGTTCAAAGGTCATACTTATCACATTATTACTAAACATTATGGATTATTCATTTCACTCCATTAAATCAATAAGTGATTCAAAATTCATATTAACCTATCAAGTTTTGATTTCACGAATAGTTTTTTTTATACAGACAAATACTTAGATTACATTTCCGTGTTCAGAGGGACACTTGACACAAACGAAAACATGGATGCATTTGCATAGTTTGGTTGTAATAAGTACAAACATAAAAATATTAAGTTTGTAACAGTTTGTTATACACCCATTATCAGGAAGTTTAAAACCCTACATAATTTCTTTTCAGTAAGCACATCCTTTAAAGCATAAGTCATTGATTTTTTAGGATGATGCGTGTATTTTTTCTCCTTAGATAGCAAAACGGTTCAAAGGTCATACTTATCACATTATTACTAAACATTATGGATTATTCATTTCACTCCATTAAATCAATAAGTAATTCAAAATTCATATTTTGGATTTCAAGTTTTGATTTCATGAATAGTTTTTTTTTTATACAGACAAATACTTAGATTACATTTCCGTGTTCAGAGGGACACTTGACACAAACAAAAGCATGGATGCATTTGCATAGCATAAAAATATTAAGTTTGTAAATAACATGCATATTTAAGGTCTATTTCAAATTATTAATCCACTGACTTGCAGGCATAGATACATGTATGCTGTGCCCAGCCTGTTCAATATCATTGACAATTTTAACGATCACGGTGAAGGAACAGTTCATTGGTAGAGCGTATATTTAACTATTATGTAAAAAGAATGTTGTGGATTCTCGTTCCAGCCTAATCAAAACATGTCCCCAAAAGTAATGAGACCAGGCGGAAGCTAGCAGCCACTAACCAGCAGCCAATAAGCACGTAGAAGCTAGCAGCCACTTCCTTCCATCCTTTCATTACAAATTACTGATATAAATTCATTTCACCATAGATGTACAATTATGTGAACTAAGTTGCTCATGAGTGTTGCGATTGACATTTATTGATTCAAAACATGAATTAAATTAAAAATTCCTTTAACATAGGTTTAAAATCAAATATTTTCTATGAGCACTCTCAGTCCTTTGAAGATTTTCCTTAGTGGCTGCTAGCTTCTACGTGCTTATTGGCTGAAGGTTAGTGGCTGCTAGCTTGAGCCTGGTAGTAATGAGAGGGGCCTGTCCTGTGCTATAAACATTAACAAATAAATGTATATCATCTTGGCATGTGGTCTTTAACTCAAAGTGAACGGATCTTTTGGAAATGACTTTGACAATAGGCATCCCTTAATACGATAGACATTATTAAGGCCAGGCTTTTGGAAAGGTGGCTCACTTTAATACGGCATCATCTTGCTGTTAACATCTGTGTTAAAATTAATCATACGATGATCTGTTAACATCTGTGTTAAAATTAACCATACGATGATCTATTAACATCTGTGTTAAAATTAACCATACGATGATCTGTTTTTTCAAAAGCGAGTTTGCGTTAACTTTGTGTTAACATTGTGTTAACTTTAATCTACCTCCAGTACCTGTCTCAAGTCTTAACACAGTGGTTAAAACTGACCACCGACTTCATTTTCTAACCGTCTCGGACCAAAAATCATGAAAATTTCAAGGGCTCAGACATTTTGAGGTGTGGATTGATGCTGAACTATGACGGTACATTGTTTTTGTTGTCATGAATTCATATATTCATATCTCATGAAACTGACCTTGGGGAAATAGCTAACAGAAAAAAATGGACGATAATGTTACACCTTTTCGTCAGTGGCAATATCACGCAGGTATTGGTAAACACTTTCAGAATCAACTTTAAAGGGGCAGTTGCGGTTAGTTATTCAATAAGATTCATATTATATTCAAGTATACAATAATCCTGTGATATAATCCATGCTTAAGATACAATTTTACCTAATTTTTTTGGCTTCCAAATGTCATAGTGCATCAAGGCCTGTTCATCTGATGAAAATCTCCATGTTAAGCTAATACACTGATCCACAGAGGTTCGTGAACTTATATTTTGAACAATGAAATCCGCTGCTGAAAAAATAATCTCCACCAACCACCACGAGCCTCGGACAAACATTGGACATCCGCCATTTTTTTAATCAATAGTAAACACAGAAATGTATCGACCGATCATGCGTTAATAATACAGTGTGTACGAGTACATATATTTTTCTATGAGAAATGATTAAACATTTTATTTTGGAATCTGTAAACCAGACAGGTGGTATCCAGACAAAGTTCATGAAGCCACAGTCGTACCATTTCCCCCAACCAAAGACAAACTCGCAGAAGTGTACGCCGCGGATTGCCTTACGTACGTCACATCATAATCCTCAAAATCGGCTAAATTTCACTCAATAAAAAAGATGCGTATATGATCGAAGGTAGGATGTTTTGTTGTTGATTGTAGTACACAGACATTTACAATTCAGGCACACACACATGTAGCATAGCTTTTCAAAGGGGGGGGGGGGACTTCAATTTTCAATACACGCTGTTTTGTCTTGGTCACTACAGTGGAGGGTCAGGGGAAGTGTATATTAGTATGTTATAGCTGAAAAGAGAAAAACTTTCAGCACAAAATATACTTTTACAATAAACGTGGTTGAACACTATGGTTATTTCACTGATGAATAGAAATGTGTGAGAACAGAATTCGAGCAGCTACACACACCTGATATTGATTGATACTTTGTGAGTATGTAAAGCTGAAGAAAACGAATAGTGATAAATCTCAATACTCCTGGAGTTATTACTTTAATTTTCTATAAAACCCTTAAAAGGATTAAATGATAATGAACCGGAAAGCTATATTTCTTATGTTATCTTTCTTGCGAGAGTTATCGCCCTTGTCATTTTTAATTGCTTATTAGACATACTCAAATAAATATTTTATGAGGGTTAGTTTTGAATTAAAGTACATACAATTATAATCATTGTGTGTTTCTATAGTAGATTCTATAAAGATTAGCCAGTTTGGGTATAATTAGTATTTTGTTTTAATTTATAAGTAATTATACACTACGGATCATTATGGTATTGCGGATATATAGGATTCTTCTACACGATGGGTGAAACAAAAACGGGTCTAGAGGTAAAACTCGACAAACCCTGTAAAATACGTATAGGTGTGCGGACTTCCCTACATATATTGTACGTGTTGGTAGTAAGTGTGCGGTCATCCCTGCTAGATACTGTCAGAGTGAGTGGTCAAACCCTGCTCTGGATTTGGCTTTTCTTAGCTAGAAGTGTGCGGACATCCCTACTTGTTGCTGCGCAAGATCTGGTGTGAGGACATCCCTGCCTGTCTTGTGGTAGAGCTCTGGTGTGCGGAAATCCCTGCCAGTGTCTCTGATTAGAACAGGTATTTAAATAGTGATAGGTGTGCGGTCATCACTGCGCAAGGGCAGGTGTGTGGACATCCCTGCTTGTCCTTGTGGAAGTGCGCTGGTGTGTGAAATTCCCTGCCAATGCACTTCTTCGCTACCAGTCCATAGATCCTAAATAGGCGCAGTACAACTGATTAAGTCTGCGCATTGTACATATTTGCAGCATCTCAGGCCTATCCGTTTCTATCACGGGTACGAGCCCGCGGGGGTTCACAGGCAGTGACCTCCCTTGCACGTTACAATAACAAATAAATGATAAACGTCGTAAAGTATTTCACAATTTAAAAATAATAAATTCCTATGCGTTGCAATTCAACTACATACTATGAAGTCATTTTCAAATAGATGACGCTTTGTATATAAAGACGCCGTTTTTAGCATATAATTTTTATTTGTTACATCAAATATACATAGATAGATTATATACCAATGAACTGTATAGATCCTAGGATTTTGACTCTGTGAAGTTTTATGGAATTTAGAAACGCAACATATTTCGGCCAATACCTTACCTTGTTTTACTCGGGACGACCTGTTCCTTCCTCAGGACAAATAATTATTTTCTTTATATGAAAGGTGAAGATAACGAACAATGATCGACCTCATAACATAAATAGGCCAATGAAAAGACGTACAGAAAGGTGATTGTTATAAACTTAATACATGGGTCAATAACAAAATTCGACAACAAAAGGACATAATCTGTGTAAAACATAAATAAGGTGTTCATACATGTATTTCAAAATACCATCTGTCACTTTTCCGTTTTCAGGCGGTCGTAGCATGGCGGTTCTGTTTTCTCCGTTTTGAGATCTTCGTAACATGCTGGTTCTGTTTTCTTCGTTTTGAGATCTTCGTAACATGCTGACTCTCTTTTCTCCGTTTTCAGATCTTCGTAACATGCTGACTCTCTTTTCTCCGTTTTCAGATCTTCGTAACATGCCGGCTCTCTTTTCTCCGTTTTCAGATCTTCGTAACACGCCGGTTCCCTGTTTTCCTTTATGAGATGCTCGTAATGCTCCGGATTTTCATACTCCATTCTTCCATCATTTTCAAATGATCGTGTCCTTACTTCTATACTGTCCACTTCCTTATTAACGTGTTCTTCCCCTGAGGAAGGACCAGTCATTCTATCTGCTGTAGTGTTTTGTGGCGTGGATACATTCTGCGGTTGCTTTTCTGTGGAAACAATTTGTGTTGATGGCGTCTTAGCTGTGTTCTTTTGCGTAACATTCACATATGACACTTCTGTACCGGGTATGTTGTCGTGTTTTATACATCTCATCTCTTTCCTATCAAAAGACATTTATACTTGAAAATTAATCGGTTACACAACTTTCGATGTTTGTAAGGTATGTCAGTCACTAATTGCCAATAGTGAACGCTCGAGAACCTTCTGTAGTGGTCGATCGCTCTACGCCTGTACTAGACGGTAAATTATTGTCTATGATAGACGATACTCTCTAACACTTTATACTTTACGGTAACATACTCTCTGTAACTACTCACTGAAGTGGATAATTACTTACTGTCTATAGTGGATAATTACTTACTGTCCATAGTGGATAATTACTTACTATCTATAGTGGATAATTACTTATTGTGTAGTGGATAATTACTTATTGTCTATAGTGGATAATTACTTACTATGTGTAGTGGATAATTACTTACTGTCTATAGTGGATAATTACTTACTTCTATAGTGGATAATTACTTATTGTCCATAGTGGATAATTAGTTACTGTCTATAGTGGATAATTGCTTACTTCTATAGTGGATAATTAGTTACTGCCGGTAATAGATAATTACCTACTTTTGTAGTGAATGATTACGTAATGTCTGTAGTGGAATAATACTTACTGTCTGTAGTGGATAATTAGTTACTGTATATAGTGAATAATTGCTTGCTTCTATAGTGGATAATTAGTTACTGTCTGTAATAGATAATTACCTACTTTTGTAGTGAATGATTACGTAATGTCTGTAGTGGAATATTACTTACTGTCTGTAGTGGATAATTACTTATTGTCTATAGTGGATAATTAGTTACTGTCTATAGTGGATAATTGCTTGCTTCTATAGTGGATAATTAGTTAATGTCTATAGTGGATAATTGCTTACTTCTATAGTGGATAATTAGTTACGGTCTGTAATAGATAATTACCTACTTTTGTAGTGAATGATTACGTAATGTCTGTAGTGGAATATTACTTACTGTCTGTAGTGGATAATTACTTACTGTCTGTAGAATATAATTACTTACTGTCTTTAGTAGATATTCACTTACTGTATATAGTGGATAATTACTTACTGTCTATAGTGGATAGTTACTTCCTGTCTGTAATGTATAATTATTTACTATCTGTTGTTGAGAATTTATTTCCAACTGTATTGAACAACTGAATTAGTGTACAATCACTTACCGTCTGTAGTATACAATCACTTACTGTCTGTAGTATACAATCACTTACCGGCTGTAGTGTACAATCACTTACTGTCTGTAGTATACAGTCACTTACCGTCTGTAGTGTACAATCACTTACTGTCTGTAGTATACAATCACTTACCGTCTGTAGTATACAATCACTTACTGTCTGTAGTGTACATTCACTTACTGTCTGTAGTATACAATCACTTACTGTCTGTAGTATACAATCACTTACTGTCTGTAGTGTACAATCACTTACTGTCTGTAGTATACAATCACTTACCGTCTGTAGTATACAATCACTTACCGTCTGTAGTGTACAATCAATTACTGTCTGTAGTGTACAATCACTTACCGTCTGTGGTGTACAATCACTTACTGTCTGTAGTGTACAATCACTTACTGTCTGTAGTATACAATCACTTACTGTCTGTAGTGTACAATCACTTACTGTCTGTAGTATACAATCACTTACTGTCTGTAGTATACAATCACTTACTGTCTGTAGTATACAATTACTTACTGTCTGTAGTGTACAATCACTTACCGTCTGTAGTATACAATCACTTACTGTCTGTAGTGTACAATCACTTACTGTCTGTAGTATACAATCACTTACTGTCTGTAGTATACAATCACTTACTGTCTGTAGTATACAATCACTTACCGTCTGTAGTATACAATCACTTACTGTCTGTAGTATACAGTCACTTACTGTCTGTAGTATACAATCACTTACTGTCTGTAGTATACAGTCACTTACTGTCTGTAGTATACAGTCACTTACTGTCTGTAGTGTACAATCACTTACTGTCTGTAGTGTACAGTCAGTTACTGTCTGTAGTGTATAACCACTTACCGTCTGTAGTATACAATCACTTACTGTCTGTAGTATACAATCACTTACTGTCTGTAGTATACAATCACTTACTGTCTGTAGTATACAGTCACTTACTGTCTGTAGTATACAATCACTTACTGTCTGTAGTATACAATCACTTACTGTCTGTAGTGTTGAGTCACTTACCGTCTGTAGTGTACAATCACTTACCGTCTGTAGTGTACAACCACTTACCGTCTGTAGTGTACAATCACTTACCGTCTGTAGTGTACAACCACTTACCGTCTGTAGTGTACAGTCACTTACTGTCTGTAGTGTACAATCACTTACCGTCTGTAGTGTACAGTCAATTACCGTCTGTAGTGTACAATCACTTACCGTCTGTAGTGTACAATCACTTACCGTCTGTAGTGTACAGTCACTTACCGTCTGTAGTGTACAACCACTTACTGTCTGTAGTGTACAATTATTTACCGGCTGTAGAGTACAGTCACTTACTGTCTGTAGTATTGAGTCACTTACTGTCTGTAGTGTACAGGCAGTTACTGTCTGTAGTGTACAACCACTTACCGTCTGTAGTGTACAATCACGTACTGTCTGTAGTGTACAATTACTTACCGGCTGTAGTGTACAGTCACTTACTGTCTGTAGTATACAATCACTTACCGGCTGTAGTATACAGTCACTTACTGTCTGTAGTATACAGTCACTTACTGTCTGTAGTGTACAGTCACTTACCGGCTGTAGTGTACAATCACTTACCGGCTGTAGTGTACAGTCACTTACTGTCTGTAGTATTGAGTCACTTACCGTCTGTAGTATACAGTCACTTACCGGCTGTAGTGTACAATCACTTACTGTCTGTAGTATACAATCACTTACTGTCTGTAGTATACAATCACTTACCGGCTGTAGTATACAGTCACTTACCGTCTGTAGTATACAATCACTTACTGTCTGTAGTATACAATCACTTACCGGCTGTAGTGTACAATCACTTACCGGCTGTAGTGTACAATCACGTACCGTCTGTAGTGTACAATCACTTACTGTCTGTAGTATTGAGTCACTTACTGTCTGTAGTGTACAGGCAGTTACTGTCTGTAGTGTACAACCACTTACCGTCTGTAGTGTACAATCACGTACTGTCTGTAGTGTACAATTACTTACCGGCTGTAGTGTACAGTCACTTACTGTCTGTAGTATACAATCACTTACCGGCTGTAGTATACAGTCACTTACTGTCTGTAGTATACAGTCACTTACTGTCTGTAGTGTACAGTCTCTTACCGGCTGTAGTGTACAATCACTTACCGGCTGTAGTGTACAGTCACTTACTGTCTGTAGTATTGAGTCACTTACCGTCTGTAGTATACAGTCACTTACCGGCTGTAGTGTACAATCACTTACTGTCTGTAGTATACAATCACTTACTGTCTGTAGTATACAATCACTTACCGGCTGTAGTGTACAATCACTTACCGGCTGTAGTATACAATCACTTACTGTCTGTAGTATACAATCACTTACCGGCTGTAGTATACAGTCACTTACCGTCTGTAGTATACAATCACTTACTGTCTGTAGTATACAATCACTTACCGGCTGTAGTGTACAATCACTTACCGGCTGTAGTGTACAATCACGTACCGTCTGTAGTGTACAATCACTTACTGTCTGTAGTGTACAGTCACTTACCGTCTGTAGTGTACAATCACTTACCGGCTGTAGTGTACAATCACTTATCGTCTGTAGTGTACAGTTAGTTACTGTCTGTAGTGTACAACCACTTACCGTCTGTAGTGTACAACCACTTACCGTCTGTAGTGTACAATCACTTACTGTCTGTAGTGTACAGTCACTTACTGTCTGTAGTATACAATAACTTACCGTCTGTAGTGTACAATCACTTACCGTCTGTAGTGTACAATCACTTACCGGCTGTAGTGTACAATCACTTACCGTCTGTAGTGTACAGTCACTTACCGTCTGTAGTGTACAATCACTTACCGGCTGTAGTGTACAATCACTTATCGTCTGTAGTGTACAGTCACTTACCGTCTGTAGTGTACAATCACTTACCGGCTGTAGTGTACAATCACTTACCGGCTGTAGTAGAGATGCATTACTACGATGATTATGACAAGAAGTGTAGCAAAGGCAGCAGCAACAGGTAGAAGAATCAATGGTATTTCTAAAATGATTAGAAAATGCGATGAAAATTTTTCATACTCACACAAACCTTTCCTTGAATAGCTGTGTTTCCCTGCTGATACAATTAATTTTATCTACAATACTCAGCATAGAAATATACTTCCATCAGTATTACATGTATACGAAGTGGATGAAAGATGAGAGATTCTCATATATAGAAAAATGTTGATTCAAGTAAAGTTAATCGTTTGCATTAGTGTTTACGATAATCTATATCGATTTTCTTAGTATATTTGGATTTTCTATTGTTGCATTCTGTACCAAATGTTATAATATATGGTTTGGTATCTTTATAAAAGGATATTTAGAATCGAACCATCAATAGATATTGTTTTAAATGCCACCAATGTTCGTTTCGAAACCAGCTTATATGAACGTAGCTATCAACGTTTCTATGCTTCGATGCGTGTAAAAATATGCGTTATTGATGTCATTGAATATGGCGAAGGAATTGTCAGACGACATTAAAAAATTATCATAGATTTTATTGAGAGCGGTCATCAAGTCATCGGACATGTTTCAGAAAGTTTGAAAATAAGTAAATCCAGACCAACGGAAGAAAATCGGCATTAGAGAGGTGAATAAGACGACAAGAATATATGCTGCAGGGGTATATACTTCACTGGATGGTTGAAAATCGGCATTAGAGAGGTGAATAAGACGACAAGAATATATGCTGCAGGGGTATATACTTCACTGGATGGTTGAAAATCGGCATTAGAGAGGTGAATAAGACGACAAGAATATATGCTGCAGGGGTATATACTTCACTGGATGGTTGAAAATCAATGGGGAAAAAATAATTTACAGCGACGAGATGATGGTGGTTATCAAACCAGAAGAGACACTTAAAGATTGGAGTAAGCCTTCAGAAGTTTGGAGACCTGAGTGTTTGTATAGGGTTTGGGGATGCTTTACATATGATGGTGTTGGTAATCTGTGTATAAAAAATGGAAATATGAATTATGGACCGTGTTTTACAAAGGTACTTGTGATTATGACTAAAAATGTTACATATTTCTTAAACTCGTTAACTTTATTAATTTTGTGAGATTATACCTATTTGAACCTACATAGCTTAATTATTCTTATTCACATTAGAATCATAATCTAATCAACGAAAAAAAAAATACAATAAATTGCAATTAAGACTTTTTGTCTTAGTCGTAAGTTCTTTTGGAAAACATGGCTCTTATATCTACATAGAAACAATTTGAGGCACGTGGTGACGAAAACATTTTATAGCAGATAACCTTTCCTATTCCAAGATGACAATGCACCTTGTCATCGGTCAAGGTTAGTAGAAGAATGGAAAGACAAAATGACCTTCCTCAGCATTCCTGGACTGCACGGGCTCAAGACTTAAGTCCATAGAAAACATTTGGCTAATCATGAAAAACACGTTATTTGGTACATAACGTTAAAGCTGGGTGCCTGGTTTGGCATTTTATTATCTTATGATCAAAGACTGTGTTGAAGCCTCCCACACAGATGCAGATAGGTGTTGATCCAAAGGGAGATATAATAAAGTACTGATCTTATTCTACATCATAACAGAGGGGAGTTTTAATCTTAACTTTTGTTTGTATCAATAAGAAAATTGGCGGCTTATAAAAAAGTTGACTCATCTATGGCACTATGTTGTAGTTAAGGGAAACAAGAAAATACATCAATAATTCTGACAACGTATTGAACACCTGCAAGACATGGCTAATGTTGTGCAGAATTACAAAGAAGAATGACATCATAACTGATGAACTTTATATCCAAATGTTTATAGTTGAAAGTGATAGTTTGAAAGTGTTTTAGTTATTTGACCTCTATCCCGTATAGGATACCCAAGAGTTTGGACTTATCAAATGAAGCACTATTGTGGTGTGATTACATGAGATTTTCTGATACCTGATCGAACAGCAATGTAATTTGGTCATTAATGCATGAAATGCCCCAATAAAAATATTTCAATTTTCGGGTGATGTTTTTCCATTGAATTATGAAGTAAAGGTTTGTGAATAATGGAAAAATAAAAGTAGTTACATAGTAACTTTCTGTTGTAGATATGGGTTTTTAGCCATATCAAAACATTTACAAATACTTTTACAAAATTCTATAGCTATTTCGTTGGTATCCCATGTCCTTAAAAACTGAAAATTTGTGACAAACAAGACTTGTAAATTGTTAATTGTTAGAAAGTAATGTAACAAATGTAGTCTTTTAATTCAGTATAACCCACAGCTATACCGACATCGGAGACAAAACACTTTTAACTCGGTCGATACGCCATTCTCTGATGTCAATATACCTATGGGTTGACCTACTCAAATTTATTTATAAATGTTGTTTCTCTAGTATACTCAACAAGCATCTTGTTTAATGACTATCATACCGTTAGATTCCTCGGAGGCACTCGCGGAGAAGAAACTTTCTTCCTCATACACTGTGCATGTTTCTTTTGAATCCATTTCTTCTGAATAATGCAACATATTCAGAATTTAATAAGTATATTTGTATTGTTATTTTTAATCTTTTACCAGGAATACATTATAGGTACTCATATCAGGTTTTATCCCTTGGGATATATATATATATATATATATATATATATATATATATATATATATTTAATACAAATTAGAGAGTTGGGCTAACACGGAACTTGGACATACCAGAGGTGGGGTCAGGTGCAAAGGAGGAGTAAGAATCTCCTTTCTCGACTGGGCACACCCGCCGGGAGCCCTATATCTTGATCAGGTAAACGGAGTAATAAATCATCTCACGAATGTTTTCAGGACACGAAGTGTAAATGTGGTCAATTACTACTAGTTTGAAGGTGCTAGTAACTCGGGTTGGAGATTTGATTTACAATTAGTGTGAGTTACAATTCTTCGAGTGCAGAAAACAAGTAATGTAGGGATTCTTTGAGCAGGTCAATGTATAAATAATTTCCTTTTCATCACATCAGGAGATCTGTTTTATTTCCCTTGTCAGATCCTCTGTCCAGAAGGTGGTTGCAGATGGTGGACGGTATATTGAGCAATAAAACATCCTATCCTTTGAATGATGATTCAAACCAAACTGTTTCAATATTACTAACTTCAAAATCAAAATCTATATTAGAAATGTAAACAGACAATCTAATGAATAAAGGAGCGTTATCATTACTAGGGCCCCGCATGAATGTTGAAGCCCTATAGTAATCACATTTTCCGTCCGTCCGTCTGTCCGTCAACACTTTGCAACAATATTAAATATTTTAGCTTGAAAAAGATAATACAGTATCTTTTTCCTTAGACTTCTCTCCCATTCACCTCTTGGATTGTTGATTTTAATGTGAGATCTGTGTCTTTTGATTGAATCCATCATTTTCTACACAGGTTCTTATAATTACATGTTCAATTTACTTGTAATATTATTTGTTAGGCACAGGGATCTTACTCGAACACTCTCATCACTTTAAAATGACAACATTATACACAGAAATGTAGGGTTTTTAAATAATTTTATTGCGTACACATTTAGGGCAGTCGACATGATGTATTGGTGTAGTTTCACTCAGAATAAGTCAGATTTGTCAAAAATGGGAGTTGATGTCAATGAAATGAGATGTCAGAATTCTTAAAGGTAGCAGGGGACAGTTTTGCACTATAGGCCCGGTCAACTTTTTCAAAAAATGGAAATACCCCATATTTGAAGTGATATTACATGTGTAAAAATGTATACAATAATTTTAGGATGCATGTCAAATGTAGCTGAGTGCTTAGTAAAAATGTTGATATACAACATATAGGTGTCACCATGATTCCTAGCATATAGATGGGTGCAAATACGAAACTAAGACACGTGGTCAGTTGCTGAAGAAATTCCGGTGAAAACATGCAGGGTCTAGCAAAAGGTCTGTAGCTGTGAGGGAAGGTGGATGTATTGTATATTTCTGTTCAGATCAATATTTAACGTTTGGTATGTATTGCATATTTCTGTTCAGATAAACATTTAACGTTTGGTATTTATTGCATATTTCTGTTCAGATAAACATTTAACGTTTGGTATGTATTGCATATTTCTGTATAGATAAACATTTCACGTTTGGTAACTTTGGTACGTATTGCATATTTCTGTTCAGATCAACATTTAACGTTTGGTATGTATTACATATTTCTGTTCAGATCAACATTTAACGTTTGGTATGTATTACATATTTCTGTTCAGATAAACATTTAACGTTTGGTATGTATTACATATTTCTGTTCAGATCAACATTTAACGTTTGGTATGTATTGCCTATTTCTGTTGAGATAAACATTTAACGTTTGGTATGTATTGCATATTTCTGTTCAGATCAACATTTAACGTTTGGTATGTATTGCATATTTCTGTTCAGATGCGCATAGTTGTCGACAACACTTTGCGGTTGTTGTTTTTTTTGCTTTCCCTTTATACCTTTCATCGCGTATACACGTTAAAATCGAGGGCTTGTAAATTAGTTGTTCGAGACAAATTGCATTAGCTTCCAATGAACAAATACTGCAATCCAACCCAATCCATTTCTTTAACGAAAATCCCAACAGCTGAATGCAGTTACCAGCATAATATAAAACACAATGACGTTGATGCCACGATGTCCAAACAAAAATACAAGCATTGAATGTTTAACTGCAATGTGTTGTAGCCGAATAGAGTAACTCGGTAGCACCTGCTGTTTCTTGCCGTCTGCACAATTATTTGAACACTTAAGGTCGAAAAAATAAAAGTTTATTGTCGATATACTTTGTGTCACATGAAAAGAATAAGATTTACAAACATGTATATCAAATGATAGTAGAATAAGATATTTTTTAAAGATATCTTACTACTGTTGATTCCACTGACTTCAGCATTTTGACTTGAATGTGCGTCCTTTGCTTTTGAATACATGGAACACGAGTAATTTCCATCTGAGAAGTTACCTGTAACTGCAAAGTATTTCATCTGTTTAGTTAAACTTACATTAGTCGCCTGAATCACACCGAGGTTCAGACGTTTAGATTTGAAATTTTCAAATATTCGGAATCGTCAAGATAAATGTTTACCATTGTTATCAGATGTGTAGCCTCTATATGTATATAGATAGTTATCAATGAATGATTGATGGTTTCAAGCCTTCTCTGGGACGCTAAAATTGTAAAGTGTATTGTGTGTTTGTAGTTTATGTGGGTTTCAGGAGACAAATTGTAATACGATTACTAGTGTTTGAGGTTATGTGGAGACAAATTCTGATACGTTTACTTGTGTTTGAGGTTATGTGGAGACAAATTGTGATGCGTTTACTTGTGTTTGAGGTTATGTGGAGACAAATTGTGATACGTTTACTTGTGTTTGAGGTTATGTGGAGACAAATTGTGATACGTTTACTTGTGTTTGAGGTTATGTGGAGACAAATTGTGATACGTTTACTTGTGTTTGAGGTTATGTGCAGACAAATTCTGATACGTTTACTTGTGTTTGAGGTTATGTGGAAACAAATTGTGATACGTTTACTTGTGTTTGAGGTTATGTGGAAACAAATTATGATACGTTTACTTGTGTTTGAGGTTATGTGGAGACAAATTGTGATACGTTTACTTGTGTTTGAGGTTATGTGGAGACAAATTGTGATACGTTTACTTGTATTTGAGGTTATGTGGAGACAAATTGTGAAACGTTTAATTGTGTTTGTGTTTAGTGGAGACAAATTGTGATACGTTTACTTGTGTTTGAGGTTATGTGGAGACAAATTCTGATACGTTTACTTGTGTTTGAGATTATGTGGAAACAAATTGTGATACGTTTACTTGTGTTTGAGGTTATGTGGAAACAAATTATGATACGTTTACTTGTGTTTGAGGTTATGTGGAGACAAATTGTGATATGTTTACTTGTGTTTGAGGTTATGTGGAGACAAATTGTGATACGTTTACTTGTATTTGAGGTTATGTGGAGACAAATTGTGAAACATTTAATTGTGTTTGTGTTTTGTGGAGACAAATTGTGATATGTTTACTTGTGTTTGTGTTATGTGGAGACAAATTGTGATATGTTTACTTGTTTTTGTGTTATGTGGAGACAAATTGTGAAACGTTTAATTGTGTTTGTGTTGTGTGAAGAGAATTTGTGATATGTTGAGTTGTGTTTGTGTTATGTGGAGATAATTTGTGATACGTTTACTTGTCTTTGTGTTGTGTGGAGACAAATTGTGATATGTTTACTTGTGTTTGTATTATGTGGAGATAATTTGTGATACGTTGACTTGTGTTTGTGTTGTGTGGAGATAATTTGTGATATGTTGACTTGTCTTTGTGTTGTGTGGAGATAATTTGTGATACGTTTACTTGTGTTTGTGATATGTGGAGATAATTTGTGATACGTTTACTCGTGTTTGTGTTGTGTGGAGATAATTTGTGATACGTTTACTTGTGTTTGTGATATGTGGAGATAATTTGTGATACGTTTACTCGTGTTTGTGTTATGTGGAGATAATTTGTGATACGTTTACTTCTGTTTGTGTTATATGGAGATAATTTGTGATATGCTGACTTCTCTATGTGTTGTGTGGAGATAATTTGTGATACGTTTACTTGTGTTTGTGTTGTGTGGAGATAATTTGTGATATGCTGACTTGTGTTTGTGTTATGTAGAGATAATTTGTTATACGTTTACTCGTGTTTGTGTTGTGTTGAGATAATTTGTGATATGTTGACTTGTCTTTGTGTTATGTGGAGATAATTTGTGATACGTTTACTCGTGTTTGTGTTGTGTGGAGATAATTTGTGATATGCTGACTTCTCTTTGTGTTGTGTGGAGACGAATTGTGATATGTTTACTTGTGTTTGTGTTGTGTTGAGATAATTTGTGATATGCTGACTTGTCTTTGTGTTATGTGGAGATAATTTGTGATACGTTTACTTGTGTTTGAGGTTATGTGGAGACACATTGTGATACGTTTACCTGTGTTTGAGGTGATGTGGAGACAAATTATGATACGTTTACTTGTGTTTGAGGTTATGTGGAGACACATTGTGATACGTTTACTTGTGTTTGAGATTATGTGGAGACACATTGTGATATGTTCACGACTACTGTTTTCTTTCCTTTGTTTCTTTTTCATAGAAACATAAAAAAAGAAATCTGAAGACTTTTGTCTTACGTTTTTCACAAACAAACGGGCGTAATGTATCTCTGTCAAAAGTCTCCCAGGTGTAAATTGACATATCCCCGGAAAATCTAAACACCTTCCCAGCGCTTGGACTTCTCTCTAGAACTAAAGAAACATAAGTAATGTGTTAGTGGGAATAGTACTTGTATTAAAACATTAATGTCTTTCTCCCCTTGGAAAGTCCTCTTAAATATTGCTAGACCTTTAGACTTAATAGCAATGAAAAACTTATTTAAGAAATGAAACTTATGATTCTCTATTTGATGCATGTATCAAACGAATAATTGGACGGAAAACTTCATCAATGCGCGTAGTAGCGCATTGATGAAAAAGTTTTCCGTCCAATTTTTTGTTTGATATATGCATCAAATAAAGAATTATTAGTTTTATTTCTTATCATTTAATTATGTTTTTAAAATAGAAAAACAAATAGTTTCTCTCATCAAAAAGCTTGAATTAACGTTTCTGAAATGGTGCGTAGGAATGCCTATATGTAACAATGAAAACAACAAAACTGGCTGTACTTTCGGGTGAGGTAGAGTTACTGTGCAGAAGTATATGGATTATATGCCAAATTTAAGGTGCAATGGTTAGAAGCTGAAATAGATATAAAGGAAGAGAACAAGTGGTGACTGGATGTATGCTGCATTGCATTCGAGACCTTGAACACTGGTTGTATCGTAGGAACGGTGGAATGTGACTCGGCTCCATTTCAATATCAAGTAAAAAGCTCAACACCTCTTCCATCTATATTGTGCTCGTTGACTGAGCCCCATATAACGCAGTTCAATTTTATTAATATTTACCAGATAAAAAGTCGCTGCTTGCTCCGTCATGTTATCGAACTCGTAAAGCAGACGATACATACCGTAATCTGTCTACTTCTACCAGTCAGTGCCCTACGTCATCAAGTTTACTGTTCTGCCACGTCATTACTAGGTCTATGTGTGTTATTTCTTTAAATTAATTTGTATTTTATTCTCATCTTTGGTTGTGTTTATTTTTTGTAGCATCAAACGAATACATTTCGTTTGCAATGCATGTGTGGAAATTCCCGTTCTATAAATAGCGCTAAAATTAGAACGGCCATTAACGGGGAAGACGCATTCCAGAGAAAAGTAGTCCCGCGTGCTTAGTGCAGATGAACTGCGGACGAATTTTATTTTGACACAGAAATCAAACCAATTTTTCATCCAATCAGCATCGTTGTTAGGTCATCACTTTCAAATTTATTATATACAAATCAATTAAATATACGAACGATATAGTCCAGGAGAAACTGGAAATTAAAACGTCGATAGTGTTTTCTCTTATAATTGTCAAAATAAGAGAAAAGCTTAGCAGCGTAAATTTATTGATTGTTCAGATTTGCAAAATAACACAAGACAACTACAACAAGAGGTACTGTGAGCAATGCTCACTAAGAATATCCCCGCTTACCCCAATCTCCCAAAGGGTGTTGGTAATAGGTAAAACTTCAGTATTATGATCCAAAAGTTATCTAGGAACACAGCATCTCCATGAGATGAAAAAAGCCGTTAAAGAATTTAAATGGAAACCATATTGCTACTTCGATGTCCAGTGCGCTTGACCTTTGACCTTTTGACCCCAAAATCGATAGGAAACATCTTCATTCCATGGGTAGTCCATATATGTGATATGGTGACGGTAGGTGGAAAGGATAATGCTTTAGAGCCCGGAAACCATTGCGTGTACAGACGGACGGACGGACAGACAGACGGACAACCCGATTCCAGTATACCCCCACAACTTGTTGCGGGGGGTATAATAAGACAAATAAACACTATCATCAACTCCGATACTTGTCGGAAGAAGTTTATTTCCATGACGAAATGTACTTTATTCTAACACTCCGTAAATACTATAATCATTAAAGACTATGTAAATTTGAGAAAATACCCCTGCCAGTAGGTCTCTATATAGATACTAATCATGTATAGGTAGTAGAACATACCCCTGTCGGTGGGTCCGTTCCTCTGTGGTCTAACGATACCTGTCCATCTCTCCTGGTCAATGGATAAACACGGCGTGTTTGGTACCTGGTCTTTTGTAAGGGGGTAAGACCCAAGATTTCTTATACATCTCTCATTTAAATTCATCCAGGTCTTCTTGAAATCTGTGTGTAAACAGAAATTAAAACTACTGAGAATAAGCTACCCATGATTAAATGATAATTAATCAAATAGTAACCCATATACTAATAGCTTTCGGTTGTATTATTTTCTATTGTAGACAAAATTCACAAACGGTAAAATATTCCTAGATTAAAATAAGACTGATCATTTTTTCTCATTTCAAGCGAGTATTGTATCACATATTTTGAAGATTTGAGAGTTACCATTTTCGTTTATCCGTATCCTGACGTCATCAATAGCGATATCTCCCTTATTTTCATTTTCATTCTTAGTGATGGCTTCAATGCAAAGCTAGGGAAATACGAAAATAACTAGATTAATTAATGCGTTTTCCAAAGTTACACTTCTTCCGATAAAATAGAAATCATAAAGAAATTCATCATAGGCATATTCAGTTAAACCATGCAAACCGATTTCATGATGTACTATATATACACTGTTGTATGAAAATCTTTAGAACATTTCCAGAATCCCTAACAAGACTGAACTCGATAGGTGTACCCCTATCACTTAGTATAAGATCATAATTACAAATGTATATTTATATTCATAACTTCAACATTATATTTAATGTATTTCGTTTGCATATTTTAACAATGTCTTCTTAGGCTTTAGTGATTAGTTCTTCCAACAGTCTCTTGGAATTACCATGGGTACGAATTGAGTTCCTTTATCAAATGACCTCTTTTTATATACTTGTGAGAAAGAATTTACTCGAAATTTAGATATATCGACGATGTTTCATCTATTAACAATAATAATTTTCATTCCTATATCGTTTTAAAATATACCAGTGAACTCGAAATAAAAGACAGCACAGAATCTTCCACATGTGCTTCGTACTTAGATATTTTATTGAGCATAGATATTCGTCATCTTCACCCTTCGTGTTAACTGCAAACTGAAAAATCAACTTTATGACAAATATGTTGACTTCAGCTTCTCCAACGTCAACTTCCCATATCTTTATAACAATATTCCATTATCATCTGCATATCGTGTTTATGTCTCTCAACTTATTTCATATGCAAGATATTGTGCTATGTATGGCCAGGTTTTAAATCGAGGCAGGCTACTGGCAATCTTGTTGATGTTACAGGGGTTTTAATAGCCTCGTTTTACGTTAATATTTCGCAAATTCTATGGTCGTTAAAAGATCTTGTTTGTCAATACAATCTGTCATTGGGTCAAATGCTGTCTGACGTGTTTCATACCGATTGTTAGAGCGTTCTTTACACGCTGATTTTGATTATTGATCACTCAGTTTATCTGATCAAGATGAGGGCTCACGCCGGATATGACCGGTCGACAGGGGACGCTTACTCCTCCTGGGCACCTGATCCCACCTCTGGTATGTTCTAGGGTCCATGCCGTGTTTGCGCAACTCTTAATTTTGTATTCCTTATAGGAGTTATGAGATTGATCACTGTTGATTATCTTCACATTTTCATAGTAATTATTCTTTTAATTTTTATAGATGATATATTGCTATCATATCTGTTGTTACTATGAGATACTGCTGTGTTTTTGCTATGCACTATCACCGGAAACTTTGCATAGGAAATCAAGTCCTAAGCATAAGATTCACATTATGGGGATGATAACCGGTATTTTCTGGGTATTTTCTGTCAGAAGTCATCAACACCAGTCATTGATACATACATGTACAAATGGAAGGAGCTGGGTCTTTTGCCTGTAGTTTAAAAAATATTTTGGGAATAGGTTTTAGAAGTGGATCAAAGTAATTATAATTGATAGTTTACCAGACTCTGTCCCTCAAGGCTATATATGAAAAGGTGAAGATAACGAACCTTGATCAATCTCATAATAACTGATATAAGGAATACAAAATTAAGAGTTGGACAAATACGGACCCCTAGGTATACCAGAGGTGGGATCTGGGAGGAGCAAACACCCCACTCCCCTTTTCTTAATGGAACAAATAATGTCATTGTGTCAATCATAATAACCAGATTTGTAACAGTTCTTAGAAAATAGAGAATGGTAGGAATAATAATCCCTAAAATTGAAAATTGATATTCCATACCTGCCATGTTCCTTCTACAATGAAAGTTTCTTCGAAAGATATCCATTGTCTAGTCCTTTGATTTCCAGATATTCTAAAAATAATCAACTCCCCTCGAGTTCTATTTCTAAGGAAAACTGTTAATGTCCCGATGTTGCTTCCATACATATGGTACTGCATGCTGAATGTCACGTTGGTATCTAAAAGTAGTTTTAAATGGGAATAATTTGAAAACTTAATGTTGAACATACACTTTCATGTTTAATCTCAACCTTAAGAATGCAATACCGACGGGTTAATTTCCGGTCAGAGTAGGTGTCAATACAAATAACATCCTTCGGGGCCATGACGAGCTTACTTTCGATCTAAGCCTCATTTTATAAAATTAGGTCTTGTTCACACAAATGCACATTAAAGTTTTACTTCGGATTAATTTATTTCGAATTTAATTACCGTGAAATAAATGTATGCCGCGTTCATACGACACAATTAATTCGTAGTAAACTAATAAAGATTAATTTTGTTTTGCTTGTTTTGTCATTGCTATCTTGGTGTGATTTTGTCATTAAACTGATGTCATCTGGCGTAACGTGATTTCCTTAATATATATGTAGATATTAAAAAATATCCTATTTTGGAGGTACAAAATAAAAAAAAAAGGAATAAATAATATTTATGATTCAAGTAACAAAATCCCAGTCGGGTCCATGTAACTTTGGATATGTAACGAGTACATTGACGACACTTTTAGAAGTTATTTTTTTAAAGTTGTATTTTTATGAGTGAACAATTCTCGAAAGCCCCCTTAAAAGAACATTCAAACAAAACATCGTTTTCGATTGTCAAATTCACATTTAAAAACATTCTGTGTCAACGCGATGTAAATTTATTGCAAATAAAGATATGAGTGACAGTTCCCAAAGGGACTTAAAACAAAGAAACATGAAAATGGAGATCGGTATGTCAATGTTATGTTGAATGGGGGTACAGATAATGTTGCATTGAATGGGGTACAGATAATATTACGTTGAATGGGGGGTACAGATAATGTTACGTTGAATGGGGGTACAGACAATGTTATGTTGAATGGGGGTACAGACAATGTTACGTTGAATGGAGGTACAGATAATGTTATGTTGAATGGGGATACAGACAATGTTATGTTGAATGGGGGTACAGACAATGTTATGTTGAATGGGGGTACAGATAATGTTATGTTGAATGGGGGTACAGATAATGTTACGTTGAATGGGGTACATACAATGTTACGTTGAATGGGGTACAGATAATGTTATGTTGAATGGGGTACAGACAATGTTATGTTGAATGGAGTACAGATAATGTTATGTTGAATGGGGTACAGATAATGCTATGTTGAATGGGGGTACAGATAATGTTACGTTGAATGGGGGTACAGACAATGTTACGTTGAATGGGGTACATACAATGTTACGTTGAATGGGGTACAGATAATGTTATGTTGAATGGGGTACAGACAATGTTATGTTGAATGGAGTACAGATAATGTTATGTTGAATGGGGTACAGATAATGCTATGTTAAATGGGGGTACAGATAATGTTACGTTGAATGGGGGTACAGACAATGTTACGTTGAATGGGGGTACAGATAATGTTACGTTGAATGGGGTACAGATAATGTTACGTTGAATGGGGGTACAGATAATGTTATGTTGAATGGGGGTACAGACAATGTTATGTTGAATGGGGTACAGATAATGTTATGTTGAATGGGGTACAGATAATGTTATGTTGAATGGGGTACAGATAATGCTATGTTGAATGGGGGTACAGATAATGTTACGTTGAATGGGGGTACAGACAATGTTACGTTGAATGGGGGTACAGATAATGTTACGTTGAATGGGATACAGACAATGTTACGTTAAATGGGATACAGACAATGTTACTTTGAATGGGGTACAGATAATGTTACGTTGAATGGGGGTACAAATAATGTTATGTTGAATGGGGTACAAACAATGTTATGTTGAATGGGGTACAGATAATGTTATGTTGAATGGGGTACAGATAATGTTATGTTGAATGGGGGTACAGATAATGTTATGTTGAATGGGGGCACAGACAATGTTATGTTGAATGGGGTACAGATAATGTTATGTTGAATGGAGTACAGACAATGTTATGTTGAATGGGGTACAGACAATGTTATGTTGAATGGGGTACAGACAATGTTAGACAAAGGGAGGAGAAGGAACACCTTTCACCGTATCAATATTCTACATAGAATACCTTGTAGGTCAAACTTCGATACCACTCGAGCTGTCATATTTCTTCTGCTGTCGGCTTCAATATAGATATAATACTTTCCTTCACTACTCCTTAATGGGCCTGTGTTCCCTGTGGTCGTCCTACCACTCTGCAACACATATGATAAATAGACACCTATAGGAAAAGTAGAATGAAGTACATTTTCTCCAGTCAATAGGGGGTGCTTACTCCTGCTAGGCACTCGGGCTGGGATTTATAAACATGGAGGCGCATTGGATTTTACTTCTCATTAAAAATACGAAGTAAAATGATACGCATTGAATTAATACACTGTTCACAAGGTGGTTATACGAAGTAAACTAATGCTTATCAAATTCGTATACAATACTAAATTCACGGGTGTGCGAAATAGAAGAAAAGACTATATCAGTGAAAAATATATAATTATTTCACATGCATGTTTACAATGTACGTACATATGTAATTGATATGTACACAAGGATTTCACTGTATTTGTAGCAATATTCCAGTATCATTAGCATTTTGTTTAAGTCTCTCAACTCATTTGATACATAAGAGCTTATTCTGTGTATCATCAGACAGACCATGGCAAAATAAAATGGTGTTACAGAGGTTTCAATAGTCTCGTTAAATGTCAACATATCTCAAATTCTATGGTCGTATAACGATCGAATTTATCAATATCACCTGTAGTATCATACCAATTGTTCGGCCGTTCCTTACATACTGATTTTGACAACTGATTACTCCGTTTACCTTATCAATATATAAGGCTTATGGCGGGTGTGACCGGTCGACTGGGGATGATTACTCACTCTATCCCACCTTTGGTATGTCCGTGAATCCGTGTGTTTATCATACTCTTCACGACGTGGGTGATTCCGTGTATAGGGCTATAATTGCCGCCTTCCAAAGTTTGTCTCTCCAAAAATTGATACATAACACATTATTTCTTTGAATTTTTTCGACTGTGAAATTTGACAGATGAGTAGGTGAAGATAACGAACGGTGATCGATATCATAACTCCCAAAAGGAATACAAAATATAGAGTTTGGCAAACACGGGCCCCTGGATAAATCAGGTGCTTAGGAGGAGTAAGCATTTCCTGTCTTACAGTCACACCCGCCATGAGCCCCAAATCCTGATCAGATGAACATAGTAATCCTTAGTCAGAATATGTGTTCCAAGAACGGCCTCACAATTGATATGAAACAAGTCAGACAACATTTGACGCAATGACAGGTTGTACGGGCAAACTAGATTTTTATAACACCTATATAATTTGACGTAAAACATGTTGAAAATGTTATCTCCATCTTTAAAGAGTTCCAGAATCATTTGGGAAATACTATGTGTTGCTAGAGTGACCTAACTTAAGCTTTCTGTATTACTAAGAACTACACTAAGCTAGAAAAACAAAAACAAACAAAAAACGGTAGTTAACTTTTTATAAATTGATACTTAAAGCTGACATGAATTAATAAATACGTTCACCTTTTTCATCTTATCCGCCATATTTCTCTCAGGTAGCCTAATTTACTCTACCCGTATATACCCCAAATGTGATTGTCACACCTGAGTGATTTTTCTAGGTGGACTCGACCAGTGCACATCTCCGATAGTAATATATAGGGAAATGCGAAACAAATAAAATCACATTTTAAAACATTATGCTTTGCTCAAAGTTACAAAATATTTATTGTATACCAATGCAACATTCCGAAAGATTAGATAATTTAGAAAAAAAATGCACAAAAAAGTTTTTCTTGCATACTTGCAAGTGCAAGCAAGTATTTGCAGTTTCTTATGAAATAAATGCGAAGAAATCATTTGCCAATTACATACTGATAGAATGGAATAAGCAAAGAGCATAAAATATATTATTTATATCAATTCTTGCAAAATACAGGTCCATGCCATATGCATAATATCTAATGCACATGGCATATTCGCCACAAAAAACACCGTATCAAATACGGACGTCTATTCAACAGGTATCGGAGATGTGCACTTACCGAAAATATTAGATTCTCTTTATTCTGATAAATCCACGAAACAAAATGATAAACTCCATTTGTATCTCGTTAGAACTTTACAACACGTTGTCATTCTATTATACAGACTGCGACACACTTCACCCGTGCCAAATAGGGTGTCTTCAATCAGGGGAGATGTCAGAGTCGAAAAATTTTCCTGCATTGAATGCTTGTCTGGTCGAAGTTTTGCAGTTGATAGAAACCGGGAATCTAATCATATACATTGAGCATCTGGTTGGATATATTGCGTGCTCAATTCAAAATTTATCGATGATCATATACAAATTTGGATATACAAATAAGGGAATAATGATCGAAATTATACATCTGTTTAAAAATGCGGGTATTACATTTGTAATCCATAATAAACAGTTGATTACACAAAGACACATATAAAAGGAAATGTATAAACGAAAATATAGTTTTATTGTTTCATTGGGAACCACATAATTATTTACGGTCTCTGTATGTCCATATTCATTGATTGAACAGGAGAGAGAGAGAGAGAGAGAGAGAGAGAGAGAGAGATTGTCCTACTTCGATGTACAATATCATTTCACAGAAGGAAAGAAAATTGATCACTGATATAATGGTAAGCTTACAAGCATTAAAAAGATTCCAGCTATTTAAAAATTTGTTATTGACAATATATTAAAAACTTACAGGAGTTGATGCTTATAATTGAATTCATTACAAATTCAAAAAATATATATATACCAGTTTAAACTACATGTAGAAAATACTGACTTTGTATGTTAGAATAACGGGAAAAAGTAAATTCTCAAAAAAGTGGGGAGAGCAGACCAGGCCAGCCTCCCTGCCCACCCCAACCCCCTGTATACGTGCCTGAAACAACATATCAATTCGTGTTGAAAGAAAGGAGCATATTTGCATTTCATTAAATTCCAAAGGAGCTCCAATTTATGTGTTCTCCTATTAATTATTTTGTATGCAAGATTCGTTCGCGAATTTAGAATCATGCTTTCAGTCAGAGC
The DNA here is from genome assembly GCF_947568905.1 of Ostrea edulis. Taxonomy (NCBI): domain Eukaryota; kingdom Metazoa; phylum Mollusca; class Bivalvia; order Ostreida; family Ostreidae; genus Ostrea; species Ostrea edulis. Next base: position 26,815,647 of record NC_079169.1, read on the forward strand.
AGAAATGAATTCATTTTGAAGTACATCTAGTTTGAATGCAAATGTGGGGTTCCTTCTTTTAATTTCATCAGACTCATTAGAACCCCCTCCCCCAAACTATGCAGCTTTGTTTTTATTGATATCTAAATCGGCATATGAATCCGGATACAAATTATATGAGGTTTTTTCGTGATCATATAGATATCGATACTAGAAAATGTTTATACTCTTGCCTTTTGCATATCCTACTAATGCATTACAGTAGATTGACACTGCATCATATCAAATATAACCTCAACACGAATTTTACTGATTTATGAATACTAACATCTTATCGAATACATTTGGATATGAAATTTCGACGTACAGCGGTATGTCTATTTTCAGAATATATCCATTGCGCCAGATCTACGAAATGAAAATAATCATTATGGCATGTTACAGAAACGTTAAAACACACATGCTATAGTCCTGCAATGCATGCATGCGATTTTTCTGAATACATGTATTTATGTATTCGTGAATGAAGTTCCTACGCTTAAAACTATCTTGGCCTTTATGCATTATGTTTTGTGATTTTGGTTTACCATTCCTTACATTGTAAATGAAGGAAAACTTGGTAAAGGGTGCAATTCTACACCATACAATTACTAAGCATGTATGTGTTGAAAAGTAAAATGTACATGTAATAACCAGACATGTATCGTCATTTTTCATGGGGGGGGGGGGGGTACAACAGGATGAAAAAAATGGAAAATTGGATTCTTCAAAATTTCTTGCCATTCAAAATAATAATTAAAAAAGATGAACGAAAACAGCAATAAAATAAAACAAAAAACCCAAACAAACCAAGATGTTTTATCCGATGTTCAAAGTCCTAAAGTGGGGGTGAAGGGTTAAAAGAGTCTTTTACTTTGACTGCCTCAATAATTTCCCCCTACACTTCATTTTCTTCCATCGTTGGGGGTGGGATGGGGTGGTTAGAGTCCTCTACTATGAGTGCCTCATAATATCTTCATTTTCTTAATTGGTGGTGGTGTGTGTCTTCTACTATTATATCAGAACTTTCAAGCTGGGGTCAAGTTTGGGGGGGGGGGGTTGTCACCCAATATATTTTTTACTTGCATTACAAAATAACGGCCTCTCACTTCTGTCGGCGCGGGTTCGAAACCCGCTCGCGCCGATTGGTGAGAAAGTTTCCCAGTTTACTTTCGGAAGGTCGGTGGTCTCTTCCCAGGTACATTGTATCTGGTTTCTCTCTTCCACCAACAAAAACTGGGTGCCACCAGATAACTGAAAAATTGTTGAGTGTGGCGGAAAACATTACCAAAAAAATGGATATTGTTATCAAAAGTGGGGGACAGACACTCTTGTCCCCTCCCCTTGATTCTAAGTACTTTGTACTTGACCTTTGTATTTGGGGGAGGGCCTACATAGGCTATGCCTGTTGCCCAATCCTGTTGAGCTTCTCAATAAAATATGTTTAAATAAAAAAAACAATTCTATGTGCTTGATAACTACGCATATGATAAACTCTCAATTATTACATTTTGCATTACTACAATTTGCGTCGAGTTCAACGCAGAATGTAATAAAGCAAAATGGCATAGATATATAAGATCTATTGAGCGCCGAATTAGCATAAAATGAAGTAATTGAAAATAACATTATTTAAAGATATGTTTAATTTTTAATTATTGCGAGCTTTAAATGAATCAAATAAATCTGTATTATCAATTAATGAGAGCAATATTGAGTTACTGTTCTTTTATATTGAATTAACGATATCATTTGTCTTAATAAGAGCGCGATTATTACAAGATCATCGTTTGAATCTCTCTCTCTCTCTCTCTCTCTCTCTCTCTCTCTCTCTCTCTCTCTCTCTCTCCATACACTCATGCAGTGTTGTATATGCAAATTATCTATGCACAAAGAATTTATGTACCTAAATGATATCCTGATTTATAAATCTGCAATACTCTGACAAGTAAATCATACAGTATAAGGATTCATGCACAATAAAGGGTAACTATTCTACTCTGATACTTCCCCTGATTGAAGATAGCTGATCGGCACGGGCTAAATGTGTCGCAGTCTGTACAATGGACACTGTTGTTTACTGTTGGAATACAAATGGAGTGTATCGTTTTGTTTCATGGATTATGCTAATAAAGGGAGTTTTACTACTACTTTGAGTATTTTCGACAAGTGAACACGTACATCCTCGGTCCTTTACAGATATTACGAGTAGACCCAGGTAAATAGTCATCCGCATTCGATGCTTTTTCATGACGAGCGTACATGACCATGTCTTCTTTATACGTACAGTAGCATTTATGTATTTGAGTAAGTGTGAATGGTATAGATTTTATACCCTTTGCTTATTCCGTTTCATCAATAGATCTAGATAATAGATGAAATATTTCTCCGCGTTTTTGTATAGTTTTGACATATTTATTGCAAATGTACGCACATTCACGTAAAGAAAAGGCATTCTATATTTATTTATCCAAAGCTTTTAGAATGATTTACTACTGTACGATATGTTTATTGTAATTTTGAGCACTGCATGGTGTTTCAAAACGTGATTTCATTTCTTCTTGATGTCCTATAAATTAGTATCGGAGATGTACGTGTTACCTGTCGAAACAACCCGCACAGGTAAATCGAAGACACTGATGTGAAATGAAGCGTAGCAAAACTCGTCCCCTTATATACCATGCGAACCCTGATACATATAATAATAGAATATCCAACTAATATGGCGGATTAGCAAAGAAATATGGCGGACATATAGAATTATACTATATTTATTAATTCATGTCAGCTTTAAATTCGCCGAAACAAACCTATTCTCGGACACGGTTAAGCTCAGAAAGGATTTTCCTTCTCATCCGTCGCTTCAAAGGTCTAAACTCCGTCGCAACAATCCAACAACGGACATATCTTACCGATATTTTGAACAATCCCACCAACAAGGTCTGAATACTATGTCGAGACGTCACGAAATTGAAGTTTAAACGAAAGTCTTTTTTTTATCAACAGAGCTCAATTACTTTTATGTTAGTCCTACATAGCCCCCAAAATTATATTATTCCATAAAATAATTACTATTTATTTTTCACACGCAGTATATTTCATATCTATAAAAAAAAATTCTGTCCGTAGATCTCAAACCGGAAGTTGTTGTAGTACATGGATCGTCTGAAAATGTTAAACGGTAGGAATCGATGAATAAACAAGTAGTTTACAGACATGGGGCTTCGTGTAAGGTGTTGAAAACGATATACCAGCAAGGACAATGTCTATTAAAGCGACTTATATCACAAAAGTGAGAACGAATATCGAACTAATCGTAAAATGAGACTTGGAGCGAGAGGTGTCCGAAATCTAGTTACAGTTAGGCATCTTGTGGTATTATTTAGGAGGGGGGACTCGTGTATGAAACAAGTGACTGTGCTATGAATGTAATTCACGTATTACCTCATAGATTGTCGCTATGAATGTTATTTACGTATTAACTGACAAAATGTCGCTATGAATGTAATTCACGTATTAGCTTACAGATTGTCGCTATGAATGTAATTCACATATTAGATTACAGATTTTCACTATGAATGGTATTCACGTATTAGCTGACAAAATGTCGCTATGAATGCAATTTACGTATTACCTAACAGATTGTCGCTATGAATGTAACTCACGTATTAGCTTACAGATTGTCGCTATGAATGTAATTCACGTATTAGCTTACAGATTGTCGCTATGAATGTAATTCACGTATTAGCTGATAGATTGTTGCAATGAATGTAATTCACGTATTAGCTGATATATTGTTGCTATGAATATTATTCACGTATAATCTGACAAAATGTCGCTCTCAATACAATTTACGTATTAGTTGACAGTTTGTCACTATGAATGTAATTCACGTATTAGGTTACAGAATGTCGCTATGAATGTAATTCATGTATTATCTTACAGAATGTCGCCATGAATGTTATCCACGAATTAGCTTACAGATTGTCGCTATGAATGTAATTCACGTATTACCTTACAGAATGTCGCTATGAATGTTATCCACGTATTAGCTTACAGATTGTCACTATGAATGTAATTCACGTATTAGCTTACAGATTGTCGCTATGAATGTAATTCACATATTAGCTTACAGATTGTCGGTATGAATGTAATTCACATATTAGCTTACAGAATGTTGCTATGAATGTAATTCACGTATTAGCTTACAAAATGTCGCTATGAATGTAATTCACATATTAGCTTACAGATTGTCGCTATGAATGTAATTCACGTATTAGCTTACAGAATGTTGCTATGAATGTAATTCACGTATTAGCTTACAAAATGTCGCTATGAATGTAATTCACGTATTAGCTTACAGATTGTCGCTATGAATGTAATTCACGTATTAGCTGATAGATTGTTGCAATGAATGTAATTCACGTATTAGCTGATATATTGTTGCTATGAATATTATTCACGTATAATCTGACAAAATGTCGCTCTCAATACAATTTACGTATTAGTTGACAGTTTGTCACTATGAATGTAATTCACGTATTAGGTTACAGAATGTCGCTATGAATGTAATTCATGTATTATCTTACAGAATGTCGCCATGAATGTTATCCACGAATTAGCTTACAGATTGTCGCTATGAATGTAATTCACGTATTACCTTACAGAATGTCGCTATGAATGTTATCCACGTATTAGCTTACAGATTGTCACTATGAATGTAATTCACGTATTAGCTTACAGATTGTCGCTATGAATGTAATTCACATATTAGCTTACAGATTGTCGGTATGAATGTAATTCACATATTAGCTTACAGAATGTTGCTATGAATGTAATTCACGTATTAGCTTACAAAATGTCGCTATGAATGTAATTCACATATTAGCTTACAGATTGTCGCTATGAATGTAATTCACGTATTAGCTTACAGAATGTTGCTATGAATGTAATTCACGTATTAGCTTACAAAATGTCGCTATGAATGTAATTCACATATTAGCTTACAGATTGTCGCTATGAATGTAATTCACGTATTAGCTTACAGATTGTCGCTATGAATGTAATTCACGTATTAGCTGATAGATTGTTGCAATGAATGTAATTCATGTATTAGCTGATATATTGTTGCTATGAATATTATTCACGTATAATCTGACAAAATGTCGCTCTCAATACAATTTACGTATTAGTTGACAGTTTGTCACTATGAATGTAATTCACGTATTAGGTTACAGAATGTCGCTATGAATGTAATTCATGTATTATCTTACAGAATGTCGCTATGAATGTTATCCACATATTAGCTTACAGATTGTCGCTATGAATGTAATTCACGTATTAGCTTACAGATTGTCGCTATGAATGTAATTCACGTATTAGCTTACAGATTGTCGCTATGAATGTAATTCACGTATTAGCTTACAGATTGTCACTATGAATGTAATTCACGTATTACCTTACAGAATGTCGCTATGAATGTAATTCACGTATTAGCTTACAAAATGTCGCTATGAATGTAATTCACGTATTAGCTTACAGATTGTCGCTATGAATGTAATTCACGTATTAGCTTACAGATTGTCACTATGAATGTAATTCACGTATTAGCTTACAGATTGTCACGGAATGTAATTCACGTATTAGCTTACAGATTGTCACTATGAATGTAATTCACGTGTTAGCTTACAGATTGTCGATATGAATGTAATTCACGTATTAGCTTACAGATTGTCGCTATGAATGTAATTCACGTATTAGCTTACAGATTGTCGCTATGAATGTAATTCACGTATTAGCTTACAGATTGTCGATATGAATGTAATTCACGTATTACCTTACAGAATGTCGCTATGAATGTAATTCACGTATTAGCTTACAAAATGTCGCTATGAATGTAATTCACGTATTAGCTTACAGATTGTCACTATGAATGTAATTCACGTATTAGCTTACAGATTGTCACGGAATGTAATTCACGTATTAGCTTACAGATTGTCACTATGAATGTAATTCACGTTTTAGCTTACAGATTGTCGCTATGAATGTAATTCACGTATTAGCTTACAGATTGTCATTATGAATGTAATTCACGTATTAGCTTACAGATTGTCGCTATGAATGTAATTCACGTATTAGCTTACAGATTGTCATTATGAATGTAATTCACGTATTAGCTTACAGATTGTCATTATGAATGTAATTCACGTGTTAGCTTACAGAATGTCGCTATGAATGTTATCCACTGGTTTGTAACTTACTTACACTTATGTTCACGATCTTGTGACATAAACGCACATAGGGTCATAGGATATCCAGATTGTTACAGAATTTTGTTAAACTATTTGTATATATTTTGATATTGCTAGAAATCTATATCTATCATAAAATTTTCTCATAAAACCATCTTTATTTTTGTATTATAAATTAAAGACCAAAACATTATCCAAAAATTGAAATCCTTCAAAAAACGTAGTTTTATTTGTACATTTCATGCATGAATGCATGACCACTTGTTGTTTGATTAAATAATAGAAAACTCCACGTAAACCGGAAAAATCCTACTTCATTTGATGTGTCCAACATCGTGGGTATACTGTGATCTCAATGGATTTGTCATATTGTAATGTTTAAATTAACTGAGTGGGTGTCGATTCACAAATTACAAAATGACATATTTATACCGTATTTTTATATTCACAATGGACAAATAAATATCACGTCATGCTCTGTAATGTACAACTGTAAATATCCTGTATGTGGCACCTAAACAGGTCACTTACCTGTACATCTCAGGTAGACACAAAGAGTTATCACAAATGTCAGGTAAAACATGGTGTAACTTATTCGGAAGCTCTTCACCACAAATTGTTCCGTCAAGATTGAACCGTTAAGTACATTAGAATTTTAAAAGTTGCACAATATTCAAATTTCCTAATACTTCATAGATCTTATAGATAAGTTAATCTTCATTCCCAGATATCTCAACAGATAGAAGTCTATTTTTGCATTTATATTTACAAATGCTCAATAGTCAGTCAACCACCCTCATCATTTTCTTTTAACTTCTCAAGTTCTTCAAATTGAATGGCATGTCACAGTATCTCCTTTTTGCGCATCTGTTTCAATCAGTTTTGGAATACAATGTTGTGTCAATAAAATCCACATAATCTGAATCGTGCTTGTGTTTAACAATGCGCAATGTGTCCTAGAGGTTTTAGTGTCATTTCCTCCGTGAGTTGAGTTTGTTCATCCTCATAATATATCCACTCACAAGTTTAACAATGCATAAATTGATGAAAGATAAAGATAACGAACAGCGATTATCTCATAACTTCCATAATGTAAAACTTATACGGTAACAATTTTGATGCACCAGATGCGCATTTCGACAAATAATGTCTCTTCAGTGATGCTCAACCGAAATGTTTGAAATCCGAAATAACTATGAAGTTTTAGATCTAAATATAGCCAAAAACAGCGTGCCAAACAAGTGGAGCCAAATTCGTCCAAGGATAAGAGCTATGCATGAGGGAGATAATCCTTAATTTTGAAATGAATTTCTAAATTTTATAACAGCAATTAAATATACATCCGTATTTTCAAGCTAGTAACGAAGTACTTAGCTACTGGGCTGTAGAGACCCTCGGGGACTAACAGTCCACCAGCAGAGGTCTCGACCCAGGGGTCATAATGTAAAACATATACGGTAACAATTTTGATGCACCAGATGCGCATTTCGACAAATAATGTCTCTTCAGTGATGCTCAACCAAAAATAGAGTTGGGCAAACACGGACCCCTGGATATACCAGAGGTGAGATCAGGTGCCTAGGAGTAGTAAACATTCCCTGTCGACCGTTTACACCCACCGTGTGCCCTATCTTTTGATCAGGTAAACGGAGTTATCCGTAGTCAAAATCAGTGTGCCAAGAACGGCCTAACAATCAGTATGAAACACGTCAGACAGCATTTGACACAATGATAGGTTGTACTGGCAAACTAGACCGTTATAACGACCATAGAATTTGCGAAATGCTTACTTTGAACGAGACATGTTGGTACCCCTGCAACTTGTTTGTCAGTAGCCTGCTTCGATTTAAAACTGACAATAAACAGAACAAGCTCTTGTGTATGGAATCAGTTGAGAGGTATAAACATCATATGCAGATGATAATGGAATATTGCTACATAAATATGGAAAGTTGACGATGGAGAGACACAATACGTAAATACCCAATTCAAGTCTATTCAAATTATATAGACATAAAAAAAAAACATTCTTGATGTCTCACAGATCGTGATTTTTAAGTTCTTTATAGTCTATTATTCTAATGCAGTAATGCACCTCGGCGTTTAAAGCGAAGTGATGAAGTTGGTCAAATGTCCTTAAGAAAGAGCCCTTTTTATCTCAGAGATCTAAGTATCTTCAGTTGATGGCTTTTTAAATTCAATATGCATAAGTTATTCATGATCCATTTTTCTTAACATTTCCTGTCTAGGTTTTCCATATCAACCTCAATTGGAATTATGATTCAGTTGACCACTTTCTGAATGAGAGGACATTCGCTTCAGCTATATAAAGATATACAAATAGCCAAGAACACTCTTATGCCCAAAGGTGTCGAATCCAAGCCACAGCAAAATGCCATGGAAAGTGCTGAAATGATCAACATCATGTATAAAATGAAGTGAATCTTCATTGTTTTGATACATGTCCTCTCATTTGATAGAACTTATCTGGAATGACATGGTTGGTGTAGATGAAGAAATATTGAATATATCAAACACAGAGAAAGGCATTTTAGGGCAGCAATCTTACTATGAAAAGTAAAGATAACCAAGTGTGACCAATCTCATAAATTCTATAAGGAATACAGATTAAAGATAAAGAGTTGGTCAAACACGAACCCTGGTCATACCAGAGGTGGGATAAGGTGTATAGGAGGAGTAAGCATCAACTGTCGATTGGTAAAAACCCTCCGTAAGCACTATATATTGATCAGGTAAACGGAGTATTGTGTAAGTATGAGTTCTTCCACGTCCATCATTTCGCGTGGGTGGGGGGGGGGGGAATTACGCGGCAACTGAATATAATGTATATTGTATCAATTATTTAAAACTATACACGTGGGCGAAATTGACATCCTTATTATGTGATCTCACAATTAGTATCCATTTTCCCCACTCATAAATAACCTCTTTTACAATAATTCGTAGTCAAAATCAGTGTGCCAAGAACAGCCTAAAATCAGTAGGAAACATGTCAGACAGCATTTGACCCAATGACAGGTTATATTGGCAAATTAGATCATTATAACGACCATAGAATTTGCAAAATGCTTACTTTAAACGGGAGTGTTGAAACATCAAGTTGTTCGTCAGTAGTCTGTCTCAATTTAAAAACTAATCATACGCAGAACAAGCTCTTGCGTATCGAATTAGTTGAAAGATAAAAACACCATATACAGGTGATAATGGATTATTGCTAAATGAATATGGGAAGTTGACGATGGAGAAGCTGAAATCATCGCATGTGTTATAAAAGTTGACTTGTTAGTTGGCCATCAACATCCATCCTCAGTAAGATATTTAAGTACGAAGCATATGTGGATAACTCTGTGGTGTCTTTTATCTTGAGTTCACAGGAATATATCGAATCGACATATAAATGAAAATGATTATTGTTAATATATAAAGCGTCGTCGATATATCTAAATGTCGAGTTGAAGGCCACAACAAGAATCTTTTTCTTCTCATGTAGAAGCTTTTGAATAAACTCTGCTTCATAAGATTATAAAACAGGTAAGTTAACAAGGAGCACAATTCGTGCCCATTGGAATTCCAACAGACTGTTAGAAGATCTGATCACCGAAGACTACGAATATATTGTCAATGAGGTACTCCAGCATACTTTTTATTTCAACTCCAGAGTACTTGTGCGTGGAATTAAAGTGGTGTTAATCAAAGTAATGTTTTGGATGACTGAGGTGAATGGTATAAATATTATTGTTACAGTTTTTAGCAAATCACGAAATAGACAAAAAGTAATACGACTAAATAGATGAACGAGTTCATGAGTTTTTTAAATGAAGATATAAAATATATTTGCTCTTACTATTTTTAGTAATTTAAATTTGTTGGTTAATTTTGTTTAGTTTTAACTGTCATTTGAATTGCAAATGGGATGTATTGTTGTTGTTGTTTAAAATTGTTTTGTTTAAAAGAGGAAATAAATTCAATGCTAAATGTGATGTCACAATGCACGGTTTACGTCGACTGGCGTCATATTCCCCGCATTAAATGAATAGGCGGCTCGAGTAAACTTTATCCTCATATATTTCCCCCTTTAGTATTTAGATCTTACTTGGTGTTTAATGCAAGGGGGATTTCATTAATTATATATGCAAGAGCTTGTTCTGGGTATAGTCAGTTTTTAAATCGAGGTAAGCTACTGACAAACAAGTTGATGGTACAGGGATTTCAACAGTCTCGATTGAAGTCAGCATTTCGCAAATTCTATGGTCGTTATAACGATCTAGTTCGTCAATTCAACCTCGCATTGGGTCAAATGCTGTCTGACGTGTTTCATACCGATTGTTAAGCCGTTCTTGGCACACTGATTTGACTGCGGATAACTCCGTTTACCTCATCAGGATATGGGGCTCACGGCGGGTGTGACCGGTCAACAGGGGATGTTTACTCCTCCTAGGCACCTGATCCCACCTCTGGTGTGTCCAGGGGTCCGTGTTTGCCCAACTATCTATTTTGTATTGCTTGTAGGAGTTATGAGATTGATCACTTTTCGTTATCTTCACCTTGCATATATCTTAAGTGAATTCTAATTTACCTTACTTAACCAA